>NC_139627.1:19495900-19600900 GCF_964638095.1 Poromitra crassiceps | reverse complement strand
GCTGGGTGTAAGGCAGTCGGTCATCAGGGCCTGGCTGGTTGTAAGATAGCCAGGACTCAGCTCGGGTCCGCAATTGGTTGTGCTAATGGTTGACATTATTAGGGAAGTAAGAATACCTGAAGAAGTATGGAAGTAGAGGGAATCTCTGGAATCAAGCATAGCGTCACAGAATACCTTGTTTATATGGTCGCGTTTTGGTGTATGACATCACGTCATTGGTGATGTCACAACGTTCGAGGGAGCTATGACATCATCGGTGTTATGTCTGACATCGCCGATGACCTCACAGGTGAACTCTATGCTATGACATCATTGTCATCGTTGATGATGTCATCATCATTACGTCGTTGGCGCGCCGGCTGGTGGGCATCGACAGCCCCAAGAACAGGCCTGACGGTGGGCCATTATGGGCCCTTTTCTACAACTTGTAACACAAGAAATTCAAAACAACAAAATGATTTTAATCACAAAATGTACACTGCATGACAAGCCAAGAAAACAATTATTGTTATACAGCTTTGGATAGATTGTGACCAGCATCTAGAAAACATTAAATTAAACATTAGCTGAACAAAATTATTCAACACAACACATTAAAAAAAGAAAGAAAAAAGACTGGCAACAAGGTCTATAATATAACAAAATTAACTTTGCAATGAACAAAATAACTCAATCACTGTCACTGTCTTCAAGTGCATCTTTCCTCCATGCTCCTCAGCACCTACTGACTGGATGTGACACAGTGAGCTATCTCTACAGAAGAGGAAAAAAGCACGCCTACAAAACTGCCGTTGATCACCTGGAAGACCTTCTGCCCCTGTGCAGATACGGTAACCCTGGGGAAAGCCTGGATGTTAAAGAAGATGTTGTGACAGCGGCTAGGCGGTACATGGTGTCACTGTATGAGAGGAGGGACTTCAGTGGTAATTTGGATGCACTGCGAGCCCATCTCTTTGGCAATATCAAAGGAGACATGCGTTGCCTTCCACCTACCGAAGATGCCTTCGTTCCAGTTACACCTTCGCCGAGCCCTGCATCAGTTGGCTGTATGCAAGCGAGCACACATGTCTCAACCAACCTACCCTGTTGCCATTGACTTTGGCAGAGAGCTTGTCAGTGGTAAGCTGATGGCAACCATGATGCTGAAGGAGGCAAAACCTGCAGAATTCAAACACACGAAATACTGTCACTGCAAGAAAAGCATGTGTGCCCGCGGATGCTCTTGTGTGAGAGCCAATGTCAAGTGTGTCATCGCATGTCTCTGCACTGGGGACCCCAACAAATGTTCAAGGGTTGAACTCACACTTGAAGACAGTGACAGTGATTGAGTTATTTCTCACACTTGGAAGACAGTGACAGTGATTGAGTTATTTCTCACACTTGAAGACAGTGACAGTGATTGAGTTATTTTGTTCATTGCAAAGTTCATTTTGTTATATTATAGATAGGGATGTCCCGATCCGATCACGTGATCGGAGATCGGGGCCGATCACGTGATTTTTAGAAGATCGGAATCGGGGGGAAAAGATCGGGAGTAAAAAAAAAAAAAAAAAAAAAAAAAATTTTAATTCAACAAACATGACCATGTTCACGTCTTAAACTCATCCTGAGGCCTTAGTTTTGGTTTTAAATTACATATCATCATTCATTTATTTAGTGTCGCACAGAGCAGAAGAATTTACCAAAACAAACGCATTTCCTGATTTACATTGTTATTGCACTATTCTGCACATCATTTGTTGTAGTTTACATGGTTATTTTGTGGTGCACCACTGATAAGCTTTATTTTATTTTGTTTTAAATTTTGAATCCATGTTGGATATAATGAATACTGTTAAATAAAAAAGCCATATCCATGTTGAATATAATGGATAGTTAGTTGGATACTGTTAAATAAAAAAACAATCTTAAGGGTCAACTTGATTGCAGTTTTTTCTTTTCTTTTTTCTTAATGCATTGCCGAAAGATCGGATCGGGAAAAATCGGTATCGGCAGATACTCAAAATCACATGATCGGGATCGGATCGGGAGCAAAAAAAATGTGATCGGGACATCCCTAATTATAGACCTTGTTGCCAGTCTTTTTTCTTTCTTTTTTTAATGTGTTGTGTTCAATAATTTTGTTCAGCTAATGTTTAATTTAATGTTTTCTAGATACTGGTCACAATCTATCCAAATTAAGCTGTATAACAATAATTGTTTTGTTGGCTTGTCATCCAGTGTACATTTTGTGATTAAAATCATTTTGTTGTTTTGAATTTCTTGTGTTACAAGTATTGTCTTTGGGGTACAGGGTTTTGTTAAAACTAAAAACATGTCTCGAGGAATTTCGAGCATAAAGGTAATAAAATCACCACAGATCCATTGATTTTGAGTTGATTTTAATCATCTTTAGTGTGGAATGATTATAATATCTGCTGAAAAGAATGGCACATTGGCTGATGTCATATTTCAGGATATAATTGCTTACTAACAAAGTAAAGATGAAAATAATGGAGAAAATTAAAAAAACGAGTGCTTTTTTGTAATAGAAAATGGCTATAAATCATTTGGAAAGGTTTTGTAAGTGTATTTCTTAACTTGGTGTTGTCAACACACATGTTCTGTGTACCTGGGATGAATTTATTGACAGCCTACGCAACCCACTGAGGACTTTGAGGAAGAAAAACTCTTTCACATTTTTCGGTCAAAAAATAAAGGCTTCATATACAAAAGTGGCCACAACTTTTTTTCGCGAGGTTTCCGGCAGAGCAAACCTCTCATTCAGTGGACCTTAATGTCCAAATGAATAGATAAAACACAAACAAAAAGTATAGCATGCCATGTCAGGTCCTCTCAAATTTTGGGTGACTGGATCCCTGACTATAGTGATGTCATATATCACTAATGATGTCACAGACAGTGATGAGGTCATCAGTGAGTGAGGTCAACGTTGATGTCAGTTTTAATAACATCGGTGAGGTCACTCAACAATTGTGATGTCAGTGGTGAATGTGATGATGTCATCAGTGATGTCATCAGCCCCATGTGTGAAAAAAACACTTCATTCACCCCTAACTTGCTATCCCCCTTGTTAGCAAAATGACCAAAACGCACCCCCCTTGTTAACCTTCCAAAATGAACCTGCACTGACCGCATCACGCTCATCTGCTAGTTACATAATTCAAAGTAAAGTTTATACCATCAAAACTACCATGTTTCTTTTTTAAATAAGCATTATTATTAGATGCTTGAGACACTTCCCAAACTCGCTGCAGTGCGTCTGGTGGAATCAGCCGCGTCAAGCTGCACAGAGCAGATTGAGCCAGGCAGGAAGTCATACAGGAACGGCATAAAGCATCAGGTCAATTTTCAAAGTAAAACAATGAACAACAATAAACTAAATCCAAAAAAGAAACTACAAATCAAGGAAAAAATGACCAAATCAACAAATCTGAGGAAGTCAACAAAATCGGGCATGCAAAATGCTCCGCTTCTGAGCCGTGCGGAGCCGTTGGTTGGTGGTGTCGGAGCAGGGGGGGCCACCCCCCTTGTTAAAGATTAACAAATCAAATGCTGGCAGCTTTACACATTGTCTCTGGTCCTGCCCCAAATGACAAAATATTGGGAAACTATCCTGCATGAAATTCAGACTATATTAGGTATTGAATTGGACCCAGTGCCATTTCTCCTCGGTCTTTCTAGTGTGCACATTATTAATGTACATCATAGAAAACGTTTTAATGTCCTGACATACTGTGCAAGAAAAAATATATTACTTCAGTGGATTTCTGATAAGGCTCCAACAATTTCTGGCTGGAATAGGATAATAATGGAACATATGCTGCTAGACCTCCTGACCTGTCTAGTACACTCCAAGACAGCTAACTTCAACAAGATGTGGATACCATTTGAGTGCATCTGCCATTCTATTTAGAGCTTTTATTTAAAATATTCATGCTGTGTGTGTGTGTGTGTGTGTGTGTGTGTGTGTGTGTGTGTGTGTGTGTGTGTGTGTGTGTGTGTGTGTGTGTGTGTGTGTGATACTGTGACAATTGACCCAAAAATTATATTGTAAGCCTGTTAAAGAAAGTAAGATGCTGAGCCTTTTTGTGTGTGTGTGTGTGTGTGTGTGTGTGTGTGTGTGTGTGTGTGTGTGTGTGTGTGTGTGTGTGTGTGTGTGTGTGTGTGTGTGTGTGTGTGTGTGTGTGTGTGTGTGTCATTTTGTTTTGTTGGGTTGCTGTTCTGCTTTGCTTTATTGGTATATATGTCTGCAACCACATGTTTGCTTGTAACAAACTCCAATAAACATATTAAAAAAAGAATAATTAACAAATCACCTACTGACTAGAACCATAGCCAAAGATTGCTGGGAACCCACGTCGTTATTAGACTCTGTGTCTTGTTTAATTAACAGCATTTACTTGTACATTTACTTTCAATACTTAAGTACATTTAATATCAGAAAATCATTTTTGATACTTCAGTACAGTAAAGACTGTTTTACTCAAGTAATATATTCTAATGGGTCACTTTAACTTCTACCAAAGTCATTTTCTGGTAAGAGACAGTATCTGTACTTTTACTCAACAAGTGGCGGTGGCTTTCCGGTACTTCATCTACCACTGCTTCTGTCACTGGAAAATTACGAGACATTAAAAGCATACAAGACTGAGATTTTCCTAATCTAATTCATGGAGCCACTGGGGAGTAATGGAGGCCCTGGCCGGCTGGAGCACAGACACATTAGCATGTGCCTGCTGTAACTGACAGCAGAGATGAAGCTGGAGCTGGTTGCCTGCTGTAACTGACAGCAGAGATGAAGCTGGGGCCCGTTAAAGCTTTTTGGCCGCTAACTGCTTTATCTGGATCGTCTCTGAAATGTCTTTTAGCTGCTGATCACCCAATTTTCCAGTGGCAGAGCCAGCACACAAAAGCCTATTTGTCCCCCATTTCTTTTGGATCTGAAGTGGAAGAGTGATATCTAAGTGGAAAAGTTTGTTTTCCACTGACTGTCATGACCTGAAGATACTGTCACTGACTGTCATGACCTGAAGATACTGTCAGAAATACAACACTTCCTTGTTATTTCCTGGGTGATCAATTTTCCGGGAGTGTAGATGAGTAACTTCCTCTAGACCGTATCTTTTTAGGGCTTTAAAGCATGAATGAAAGATAACTAGAGGCGGTTCAGATATATATATATTTCTTTTGCATATTTGAGATCCGGGGCTTTTCATAAAAGATCCAAGGCTACAGCCCCGAAAGCCCCACGCCTAACGACGCCACTGAACCAATGTATGTTACGGTGCAGTGTCACTCACCGCTGCCGGCGCTGCCTTCTCTGCCTTCTTTACGACCTCTGGCACTGCCCCCCGACTTCACCCTCTGAGAGAGAGAGAGAGAGCCAGATAGACACACACACACACACAGACACACACACAGACAGACACACACAGAGAGACACACACAGAGAGACACACACAGAGAGACAGACAGACACGTAAGATGAGATGATTATGAGAAGATTATGAGATGATCAGCATCAGATCTTCCAACCCCAATCATATCTGTATTATACTACATGACAATCTAACGGCTGGGAGGGAGTTTGTTTTGAGAACGTACTGTATATAGTATCAGAGGATAAAGGAGGACAATTATCACCCTGGCTGCTATCATCCCACTTACTGCTCCACTCCATTCAGATGTTTATAGGACACCTGAACTGGAACACCCACAGACAGCATCAGACCTGCGGTACCTATAATCTCATTTTCCAAACACACCAATTGTTTTCAGTGACCTGGTGCCAAGCGGCGCGTCAAACCGCAGGAACGTGTCTGTTTTCTGAGCCCGGCCTGATTTCTGCAGTGTCCACAGAGGAGTGAGGAGGAGTGAAACAGCTGCTTTCCATGAAGGTTCTGGAAGCCGTCGTGACCACTGACCCATTTTGTGGCAAAAGGACACCATGTATGTTTTCAATCAGCGTGTTGTTGTCCAGGAATAACACAGACGGCAGCCGAGACATGGACGAGGAAAAGATGATTAATGAACCCTGATGAAGTCTCTGTAACATACTGCAAACTAAGCCGCTTATTTATTTATTTAGAATTGCTCAGATGTATATGACCATAGAGTATATGAACACTATATGACCAAGTTGGTCTACTGGTAGTCTGGCTTGACAGACTATCTCCGTCAGGAGAGAGTCTGGTTCCTCTTACACTCACTAATGGTATAGCGGGGGAAAAAGGCTCTGTTATCTTTACAACCATCCACCGAAAGTACCAAGCAGGCCTGCTTTATTGCGCAATCCAACTCTTCGTCAAAACTTGCTATCTTCAGCATGTAGGTTGCTAGCTTGCTAGTTAGCGTTGTTCTTTTTTCACAGCGGCGGAGGCATTTGAGAGTGACACGTTGGGAAATGCATGAAATGGTCGGCACCAATGGCAGGGCTTATCCCCACAGCCTGCTTCCAGTGAGTCAGACTAGTCTACTGCTGTAAAGGTGTAAATCTAGTGCAGCAGTAGATGCCCTGCATACCAAAACGAGGGTGGAGCCCCTGTGTTACCTCCGGCTTGGTTGGGCGTCTATACAGGCACAATTGGCTGTGATTACACTAGTGTCTCCCCTGGGCAGTCTGTTTGGACGGGGCGGGGCGGGGCGGGGCAGGGGCAGGGGCGAACAGCGTGATCCTCCCACGCGGTACGTCCTGCCGGTGAAACTCCTCGCTGTTAGGTGAAAATAAGCGGCTGGCGACTACACATGTATCGGAAGAAGCATGTGCTAGTCTACAACTCTCCTCAGATTGGCAGACGGGGTGGAGCAACGACCAAGTCAGCAGCGGGAATTGGCAAAGTACAAGTGTTATGGCTTCCAATGTGTTCGTCTTTAAAGTGGTGATACCAAAGACGATGGGATTCAAGCAAGACGGCCCAACTTCAACTCACTCCCTGTCACTTTGTCACGGGGTTTTTCCCATGGTTTTCCACGGACACACCCACTTAGGAGACTTTCGGCAGGTCTGAGTCAATGGTTGACCACGCCCATTTAGGAGACTTGCTGTTACCATTTGTGAGAATTGGCGGAGCCTGCGGTGACCCATCTATAGTAATATAATATCTATGGTAATACGTAACAAGATGCCACCTGTCAATCAAACAGTGTGGGCGGACCTTGGATTTTCTGTTGATGCAGTTTGAGTTTCTGTTCAGCCATGGTGGCTATCACTGCTCCTGCTAACTATCCTGCTCTTCTGCTGTTTATTCCAAAACAAAAAGATTATTATTATTAATTCTTAACTCATTGAGTGCCAGCCATTTCTGGAAAACGGATGCTCCCAGTGCCAGCCCTTTCAGAGCGTTTTCAGTGATTTCTCAAGACCCACAGAATATTGTGTGATATTACTATGTAAACACCGAACACGCCCAAAGAATGATGAGACTCTCTTGTATCATCAGCAAAAAAAAGTTTATTGATATCATTTTCCGTTCTTTAGTTCTCAGCAGTAGAAGATAGGTTGATTTCACCAAAAACAGACGTTTCAAACTAGAGGCTGAGATAATGAGCCTTTTGTGAAATGAAGCATTTCAAGCACATCACTGACTCTGAAGCTAATATTTTCTGATGTAGTGACGTGGTGTAGTTCTGTGGTGCCCTGCGTGCCCCACCCCCCTCAACTGCAAACTCCTCCTCCGTGGGAGTGTCTCTGGTGGCTCTGCTCGAATCTCTGCTACCTGCGTCAGGCGACGAATCTCTGCATGGAGCTGGGATAAACTCATCCCCACACTAACACACAGCTTGCATGCTGGAGCTGGGAGAAACTCACCCCCACACTAACACACAGCCTAACACGCACCCAGCGTTTATTTTCGGAGCGCTCCGCCGTTTTTGTGCGCCGGCTCCCAGCGCGACACCGAAAAGCCAAACCGGACTGCTGAGAATGGTTTGGCTTTTCGGTGTCGGGTGCTGCTTTTCTGGCGGCTAATCGTGTGGAGAAACTATGCAGCAGACAGAGGGGCTCAGTTGTGGGAGCGGATTGGCCGCTGTTCGCAGCTAACGTTAGCTCCAGCCAGAGCAATCTATACGGCTCTGGCTCCAGCATGCATCGGTTTCCGTTTCATCACGGGGCTTCTTCTGCTGTTTTTCCTCACCTTTCTCTAATCTGGAGAGCACTGTCGCCACCTAATGGGTCCGTAAAATAGCTTATACACCTTCAACATCCACCATATTTTTACAGGAGATGCATCAGGCTTTGATCCACGTCCCACTGTCAAAAAACGCAATTGACGTCTTTAGACGTCATTGGCACTCTACGTTACTATTTGAATTGACGTCTTTAGACGTCATTGGCACTCAATGGGTTAATTAACTGAACATCTGGCAGACATTGGAGACGTACCTGCTCTCTGATCTCCTTCATCTTCTCCACCTTCTTGAGCTTGGTGGCGTATTCTTGGACTTCCTTCAATCCCATGTCTGTAGACAGCCTCACCAGGAAGCGCAGGCCTGCACACGCACACAAACACGCACACGCACACGCACACGCACACACACACACACACACACACAGTTTTAGTATCTTCTATACATTGCTTGGTGGATCATCAGCTGTTCATCAGACTCCTGTTGAGGTTTTTCTAATCAAACAGGATGACTTACATTCTACGTTTTCTGGGAACTTGCGGTGGATGTCTTTGTACGTTTCCAGAGCTTTCTGGTAGTTTCCTGTGAAGGAGAACAAGAAGTAACAAAGCCATGTTCAGGACACTTCAATCAGTGATAACTCAGTACAGTCAAGCTTCAATCAACTCTTTACTGAGTGATAGCTCAGTAGTCAAGCTAGACAGTGGCTCCCAAATAGGGATTTAGGGGGTTTCCAGCAAAATGAGGAATAGTTTATTTCCACTATTATTTAATTCACCATTAGTAGAATAATTACATTTCTATCATATACCCTTGAGTACTTACTTCAGAGTATTATTATGTACAGTACTTCAAATACAGTTCCATGGGTTAATATGCACGTTAATATACAGTATACTGTAATAAAGCCACTGAGAACTTAGAACAGTGTGTCTTACCACTTCTCCTATAGCAGCTTGCCACCATTAGCTGCCACTTCACTTGGGTTGGCCTGAGGAATACAGCAGGAAAAAGAAAAGTCAAGAAAAAGTCAGTACAAACGGATTTACAAAACCATGGAGTGAAATGATGACCTCTCCTCTTAGTTCAAGACAGAAACTAGTCCCAGGTGAGAATGAGGCTTTATGGTTGAGGCAGGAATACTGCGTCACAACAGCCAAAACAAGATGAGGTAAGATACGTGAAAGATCAGAATAAGAAATGAGCATCACATTTCTGGCAGTGTCTTTGATATAAACATGAACAGGTTGCTAAAGCTGTGTTCACACCGAGATATTTATTTTTCGCTCAGTCGCTTGATTCAACCCTTTGGAATCGCTCTGTTTAAATCGCTCATCAACAGGCACACGAATTGACGGACATGTGGGGGCTATAACGTTACGCAATGTCATGATGTTTGTCCACTACGAGCCACCGTCGTTGTTTACAAGCTAAGCCTATCAGTGTGCTCCTAACGCAAGCTCCATACCGGTATTACAGACTTCACTTCATGTCAGCTGTCAGCCTGTCAATCAGCTGTCAATGTGGTTTGTTGCCACACAATAAACCAGCGGTTTGTTCCAAGCCAGTGTGATCCTTGACTCGCTCTCACACGGCAGCCAATCAGCGTTGAGCGGCGAGCGACTGATGCCAGCGTATGCTCGCTCGAGTTGGGATATTTCATCTGGGGCGATGAGCGTATTTTCTCCCTATCGCTCTGTCTCTGTCGCTCGGACGCCCAGCGATTTTTCTCCCGGGCGAATATACGCTCAATCACTCGTTTGCATTGATTTTGTATGTAAACTCGATGCCAGCAAAAAACTTTAATAGGTCGGTGTGAACGCAGCTCTAGATTCAATTTGGCTTGCTAAATATGCCATTATCTTGTAAACTATGTGGTCACTTACTGAATGAGCGTGGCTCTCTCAAAGTACTGAACAGCCTTCTCACAGAACTGGGTCTCGATGTAATAAGCACCGAGCCACTCGATCACGTCGATGTTGGAAGGGAAATACCTGAAAGACTGGACAGAAATGCAGCAGAAACAGCACACTGCTTTAGACCAGGGCGTTTCAAAGTCTGAGACTGTGGGCCTCCCCTCAGACAAACCCCCGGCCTCCCCTTTAGTTTACTTTCGCTCAATACCTGGATGCCTATGGGATCATGATTTGTTTGATTGATTGATTGATTGATTTTTATTTATGGATATAGAGAAGACAATTTACAAAAGAAATTCCAAAGGATAACATGTTAAAGTGAGAACACTTATTTCCAACATGGTCCCTGCTGTTGTAGGACAGAAGGCACAACACATAACATGTAAAAAGTCAGTCATATCAATATACAATTTCTAATCAATATACCATTTCTTATCCGTAACCAGACACCTAAAATCATTAAAACAAAAAACAAAACAAAAACATGAAAATCAGCAACAATTTCAGAGAACCAGATCCAAGAACAAAAACAATAATATCACGAATTAAAAACACTGTTTTGCTGGTGGCAAAACCTGTCCTCTAGCTGGCCACTTTACTCCAAAGATGATCCCGGACCTGCCTTCTAAAAACACTGATCCCATAAACACTCAGCATTTGAGCCAATATAGCCTTGATATTGCTGTTTGACAGACTACACCAAATAGATCAAAAAAAGGTTGGTCTGAAGGCATTTATTTGTTTCCGACTCTAAAACAGTAAAATTCCACACAGCTACTGTATCTCTGAACTATCTCTTTGACCAAAACATACACATTTAGGTTACTCTATCTATGTGATGATGTCCTTTTGATACTAATGTAATAACTAATGTCATATTTTTCACTTCCATTCACTGAGCCTCCCGTGAAACTGTTTGGAGCCCGCCTGGGCAAGGCTAAGAGATGGCAATCCGATTTGGTCATTTTGATGATATGACGCATACTCTGTGCAAACCTTACATGAATCTGGATCGGAGAATCAATTTAGTTGTGTCTTAGCTTGTTACCGTGGTGCTAGTTTTAGTTTTGTTGGCAAGTTGGCATTGTTTTTATGATTACATTTGATCAAAGGTGCTTTTAGTCACTTGACTATGTTTTATCACTATGCAAACTAAAGCCACGTCAGTATCCTGCCATACCTCCAGTGTTGTGCAAGCTCACACTTCACAAGAGTAGTGTTGTTGGTGTGAGTAGTTTTGCATGTAAAAAAAAACAAAAAACAACCCAGGTTCTGGGTTAAGCCAGTTAACCCAGGTCCTAGCTTCTGGGTTAAAGGACAATTTCGTTTTTTTTTAACCTGGAGTCCCCGCGAGACTTTCCTGCCGCTGGCCTGTGGACTGACTTGATGAGAGTTGGTGCCAGTGACCCGAAAGGAGGGAATGGGATGCCTGTAAATACCGCTGGAAATAGCCCGGGGGAGATTGGCAGTCTGATGTTTCTTTATATATATAATGACAATATGGGTCGAAAACGTGAAGAAAACTGCCTATTTACATGGTGGAAGAGCACGCTGCCATGTGGCCCCGACGGAGCGCATTCAAGGACTGGCTTGGAGTACTATTTCGATCACAACAACGCCTACGACGGTCCAAATCGCTGCGGAGAACACTGGGTGAGTCGTCAGATAATAATTAATGTGAGGAGAGGGCTCCAGGTTAAAAAAAAACGAAATTCTCCTTTAACTTAACCCAGGGTCTCCCTGCTGACTGCATCTGACATTGTTGGAAAAAGAACACAATTTAGGGATGGGAATCGAGAACCTTTGGACCTGCTTCCAAATTGCCCAGTTACTTGGAATCTAGTGAATCTTAACCCAGGTGTGAATGACGCTCACTGTACGCTCAAGGATTTGCAAAAAAGGTGCGCTCAGCTCACCGCTCATGAAACTAATGAGCTTGCTCAGCGCTCTATTAGCGCACTCATGCACAACGCTGCGTACCTCATAGTAGTACTGGAAAGCCTGGGACTTGTCTCCCTCGCTGTCGTACAGCTCTCCCAGCTTGGCGAGGACCTGCGGGTCGGTGGGCGTCACGCTGATCAGCTGCATCAGCCACTCCATGGCCTGCTGGGGGTCCTCCAGCAGCTCGTAGCTGGGCAGGAGTCAAGGACCAACACTGGCTCATGTACAGGTGGACAGAGAAGGCAGGGTGTGTGACTGGAAGGTTGCTGGTTTGACATCACTGATGACATCGCCATTGCTCGAGTGACATCACTGATCACAATTGTTCGAGTATCTTAGAAGAGATGTTTGAGAAGCATCATTTATTTATTTAGTCAAAGCTCATTTGCATTGAATTGCTCAATCTTTTCTATTTTCTGTACGTTATTGCTATGTTTTGCTAAAATAATGTTGTTTATGCATATTTTTCACATTACCTTAATAAAATATGTATAGATGGCAGATGGACATATAAAAAGGATTTCTGGATCATTTTGAATCTTCCATTCATCACTGATGGCATCATCTAGATGCCTGCCAAAAATATTGACAGGCAAGCTGGCTGCTGGCCACTGATGACGCCTGTCCTCAGGGTTGTGAGTCAGTCAGCCTTCCGAGTGATGTCACTCGAGCAATTGTGATGTCATCAGTGAGTGATGTCATCTGTGATGACACACACACAGTTCATCAGTAGGATACAGGTTGGCCAGCTGGTACATGACTTGTGCGCTGTTCCTCAGAATGGCGTGCAGCTTCAGGAAGCAGTCCAGAGCCTCCTCCAGACGAGTCAGCTTCTTATAGGTCAGACCTGAAGGAGGGAACGGTCTATCAACTGGTGTACTCCACTCTACCTGCATTGCTACATTCACATTTTACACGGGACGTCCTGGGCTGTATAGTAAAAATGGAATTTCCCATTTGGTATCCAGACTATAGAAGTGTATTATTTGCAAGTTTTTTCATTGTCATTTGCTGTGTGATCCAAGTGATATTACTGAGGTGCTGTACATTAAAATATATATACGGTAGTTCTAATTTGAAGGAAGTTCTTATACAGTACAATATATGACAGCATTTATTGTCACAAGGTTCATTTTTACAAGGCCATGTTGAAACAAGAGATCAAATTCAGAACATTCACCAGCTAGCAACATCATTCAAAGCTAAATTTCCTTTTTATGATTTGTGCCTGCTATGTTCTCTAAAGCAGTGGTTCTCAAAAAGGGGAATCATTAATTTTCACTATAATTCCATCCATAAGCAAAACCATAACAGAATATATTACTATTTTGGTCATGGATTTCAAACACTTTCTGTAATGAAAAGTCTAAAAGCAAAAATCTTATCAGATGGGGGGTACCCTGGCTGGGACAAAATCTTATCAAATGGGGGTCTGTGGTCTAATTTGTGTCAGTTTAGGGGTCCTTGGCATGAAAAAGTTTGAGAACCACTGCACTAAAGGAACTGCTGTATTATTGAGTATTGTATATCAGAATAAATGTTACCCAGGTTGTACAGGGCCTCGGTGCAGGACGAGTCGTTCCTCAGAGCTTCTTTGTAGAACTCGGCAGCCTTCTCGTAGTCCTTCCTGACGAACACAGTGTTGCCCTTGTTGATGAGCGCGGCCGGGTTGTAGCGATCAGCGGTCATGGCTAGGTCTGCGTAGCGGTCCGCCTGGTCGTAGTCCTTCTCCTGTGAGGGGTCACAGGGGTCAGCATCTACTTGACATATTCACCTGCTACTTCCCGAAACTACTTTTGAATTACTTTAAAGAAATTTGGCTTTTTATTATTCTTTTAGCATTATTATTCTTCACAATACATGGACAAAGTTATTCATATTCCGGTTTATGAATGTATATATGAATATTAATTAGCAGGGCGGGGCCTTACCAGGAAGTAGAGAAAGGAGAGGTTCGTGGCTGCAGCGCTCTTCACTCTGCTGTCCTTTTTCTCAAATGTTTTCAGAGTCTCCACAGCCTGGTAGGAGACAAGCAACCGTGGCTTTATTCTTGTGTATTAACCAGTGCACAGTGATACAGCATAGGTACTTCCTGGAAAAGTATGACTATTTCCGTGATACATCAAATACTTACAGAGGTGTGATGATCAGGGTCCCTACACAGTTTCTATGTTAAAATTCCATACATTTTCCAGATATTGATTTCTTGATTTGAGTTGAATATAATAATATATATAATATAATATATATAATATAACTCTGCCATATCACTTCATAGCAACACATAATGTGTAGTCATATGTATATTAGGATAGTATAGCATTATTTTTCCAATATCTTGTTATGCATTTTGTTAAATTTGCCTGGAAATTGCTTTTCCAGTTTTGCAATTCTTTTTCCATACTTTTCCAAACTCTAGCTCTATAGCTGGACTGATGCTGCAGGTTAGGTTACACCACCACCTCTTGCCGTGAGAGCTACAAACACACACATCTTTACTCATCAATCAGACATAATGTCAGAGGATCAGCTTGAGATAACTCTTGTTATGATTTGGCACTATATAAATATACAATTGATTGATTGATTGATTGATTGATTGTGGGAGTCTATGACATGAACTGATGTCCTTCCCCCTCAGTTTGTTTATCCAATGAACATTATCTTCCACTACTTCTGCTGGAGCAACTGAAGGTGAAACACTTTGCTCAGTGGAACATTAATGCTAGTTGTTGTGGAAGGGGAGAGGGTGATTCAATCCCTTCCCTCACCCAGATATCCCTACCTGGTCCAGAGATTTCAAACCAACAACTGCTTCTCCAACCTCTCTAGGCAACTGCTGTTTTGGAACTTGCATGCTTGAGTAGTGTTGTTGGTGTGAGTAGTTTTGCATGTAAAAAAAAACAAAAAAACAAAACAAACAAACAAACAAACACAAGCTACACAACATGAACACGGAAGGCACACATACCTTGACATAACCCTTAGGCATGCAGATGGAGAGGAAACAAGGAAAAGAAGAGTGAACGGAGGGAGTGAAGACAGAGGGGAAGATAAGAGTCTGAACAGCTCAAACAGCTCCAGTTTGGGCAAAGCAGCCATAGATACAGTCGGTCTGTGTGGGAACGCCCACAAAATGTTATACGGCTGGCGTGCGAGTGGGGTAAAACCGCCCATATATCTCAATGGGCTGACTACACTACAGGATTGGGGATTCTAGAGCAGGTACATAGACCTGTCTGCCTGGGCTGGGCTAGCAGCTAAATGCTAACTATGCTGAATGGGGAGAACGGGGGGATTTACCCCACCCTGACCACGCCCCCAGCCAGCTACCCCAGCGTCTATGATGAGACATTGACTGTATATATATGAACAACAGAGCCATGCACCAGCTGTACAGAAACACATTTCACATGTGCAAAAATTAAGATGGAAAAAATAATATACACAGCAAAACAAACACCAGATCCTTCACATATGATGCGTGTGTTTAAAGGGGAGTACCACTCATTTTAAGAATTTATAGATAAACTTCAGTTTGAAATTCCAATTGTGACACATATAGAGGTTCCTAAATGAAGTGGTATTACCCTCTCCACCAGTGGGACAGACACTGACCTGGTTGCAGTCCCTCTGTCTGAGGTAGGTGATGGCTTTGTTGATCTCTAGATCGTTGGCCAGCTCCACGTACTGAGAGCTCTTCACCATGTCCACACACCTAAACAACAACAACCACATAACACACTTCATACACATCATCTGCTGTTCACTGTCTAATACAGTATGCATGATTGGTAAGTTTCATCTAAGCTTGGCTCATCTGGACCGACCAGCCTTTGTTGGCTCTTTTCTATATTACAAAACAATTTAGAGAGTATAGTTTTCACTCCACCGCCCACTGCGGCCAGCAGATGATAACAGTCTAGCAGCAGATTCTCAACCTTTTTCATATCAAGGACCCTAATGTAGTCCACATTACAGCCATAGACCCCCATTTGATGAGATGTTGCCCCTCGACACAAATCTGAGAATATTTGTTTCATTGTGAAATATGATCCCCCATAGTTCCCTGCCTGTCTGTGTTGTAGGTAGAGAGATAACAGTGAAACTATGACCAAAATAGTCTCTCTTCTATATTCTCTAATTGTGGTAACTAAATTGTGTTTGTTGTGTTGTGTTTAATAAATTAATCAATTTGGTGGAGACCCCCTGGAATCCCCTCAAGGACCCCTGGTGGTCCCCGGACCACACGTTGAGGACCACTGGTCTAAAGGAGGAGGTGTAAAAATCCTCTTCAAAGACTGTCATGGAGTTTAAACTCTTCTGCTCTGTATTGGCCTCTGGTGTCGAGATATGGGAGGGGGAAAAGACTCATAACAAACCAGTCGAATCCAGCAGCGAAGGAATTCTCAATGGCAGGAGCGATGAGCTTGGCTGAGGTCATGATGAACTTCTCAGCCAGGGCTTTTCTGTGTAGGCAGGGAGAGAATGCAGCAAGTCAATGGTACATTTACTAAATATTCAATCAACAGGATGAATAAAAGATACAGACAGAGAGTGGCTGTGTTTTGAGTAGAGTGTGATTTGATGAGAGATTTTTCTCACCGCTCTCTCTCCATCTGGTGCAGCCTGTCGTTCTTAATGGCTTCGATCACCATGTTTGTGTGAGTGTCATCCTGAAAGAGATGACAGGACAAACTAAGAATTAGGATGCAGGATGTGGAGAGAGTGAATATTCAATATAGGTCTTGGTTGAAAGGCCCTCTCTTGGCTTCGCCTATTGGATAAGCGCACGCTCACGTGAGGATTACTTATCCAATAGGTGAAGCCAAGAGAGGGCCGAGCTGATATTTGAATATATGAAACACTTAAATCCTCTAAAGCCCCTGACACACCAAGCAGACAGTTGGCCGTGTCTGGGCGTCTGTCGCTAGTATTTGCGGTGTGTCCTCTGTCCTGCACCATTGGCTCTGCTTTGATGGAGGCTGATCCGCTGCTTTTCCGGCCGATTCAACATGTTGAATAGGCGTCGGGTCGTCAGGGGTAGAGAAATGACTCTGATTGGCTGGTCAGGGGTAGTGAAGTAGGAGAGAGGGCACGCAAAACGCTTTGCTCATTTTCCAACTTCATCTCATCTGATCATTCCAAAACACGGATATTTTCACAACGACGTGACTTTGGGGAAGCCCCTTGAGCCTGTCGCTGCATGATATCACCCATTTAGTGCGGTTTCTCATTATTTTTCACCTCCGCCTCTTCCTCTCAGCAAAAGACCAGACAAGGGCCGACATACGCCAGTGTCATTTGGGACTTTTTATCAGCCATATTCTCGATTATAAGTAGCGATATTACAAAGCCATTTAAGTGAGTGAAAGGGTAGGAAAATGCTATTTTCTATTTAATGTTTCATGAATCAGGTCTCACGCAGGCGCATAAGGCGTATGTGCTAGTTGCCCCTCAGCTGTCGTATTTGTGGTGTGTTTAAATGCAACTTCTTGGCCCTGACACAGGAGACAGGAGGTGACGTATCGGTCTGCATCTAGTTGCCGCTAGTCCTTTCAAGTGTTTTTGGTGTGTCACCACCTTAACTCACATTGGATGGGATGTACTTGTCGTCCTCGTCGATGCCCAGAGGGACGCAGATGAGCTTCTGGAAGGCCTTCTTCATCCGCTCCCTGTCTCCGATGGCGTAGTAGCACAGGATGAGGTTGAAGCCTGTCTTGATGTTGGGGCTCTCGCTCATGATGTGCTCGAAGGAGGTGATGGCGTCTGAGTACTGGCCCATGCGGACGAAGACCACGCCGATGTTCTGCATGATCTTGATCCGGAGCTCCTTGTGGGCGTTGGTGATCTGGTCGAGCGCCATGCGGTAGAACTTGATGGCTTTGGGGTAGTTCTTCTGCTTGAAGAAGATGTTGGCCATGTTGACTTTCAGCCGGCCTGCAGGGGGCACAGGGAGGCGGAAAGGGAGCACAGGAGAGTCAGGATGTTAACTGTCCACATGGTTCAACATGGGGCGGGGCGATAATTCAATAATATCGTATATCGTCTTTCACTGGAATTGTATGGTGATATGGAGATTTTGGGATTTTGTGACATATAATTCACACAAATGATGATACAACATTTCGGTCATAGGACCTTCATCAGGCAAAGATGGTCTTTGCTAAAGTTTCCTCTTTCTTTAAGGAATATTATTTGAAACTCTCGGGTTTGTTTGACATCACTAACATTACCATTCAGTTTAATGGGTTGAAAATTAATTTGACTATTTAACATGTGATTTTGCATATCTGAGCCACATCATGATGTATAGCAATACCACAAAAAAACATATGATTTTCATGATATTGATTTCAACCATACCGCCCCCAGCTTTATCCAACATACAGTATGGCTTTTGTCATGGAAAAACCTCCAATTTGGTTGATGTTGGTCATGTTTTGAGTGATGCTCCTGTCATCATCTCCGCTCACCTGCGTTACTGAACATCTTGTTCTTCACAATGACCTGGTAGCTGTTCAGGGCCTCTGGGTACATGTCATTGTTGGCATACTGGTTGGCGAGGTTGAACAGAACCTGGACCAGACGGAAGCATTCAGCATTTCAACAGGGCAATGAAGTCAGGAACCTCAGCTGATATTCACTCACATGGTCATTAAGTCTGTGTGTTCATTGCTATGGTTACAGGCTAGATAAATTGTAATGTAATCTATTTAAAGTTGAGCTGGGCAATATTATCCTTTATCATCTTTCAGTGGAATCATTATGTGATGATATGGTGATTTTGGGATCGTGACGCACAATTCTGCTGTTTGAACTTATGAGAACAAGACAAATTTATTTAAAAACTAAAAACTGAGGAATTAAACTTTTAAGCAATGTTATTTGAAAAGCGTTTTATTTGACATTCCAAGTCTAGGAACGTGAGTTTTAAGAGGAGGTGACACTGATTTATCCAGGTTACTTACAGAGTAAGTGAGGTCTAAATTGATGTGGTCGGCATTTCCAGACTGTTCCCTCTGTCTCACCAGTGCTCTCTCCTTCCTCCCTGCCTCTTTGGCTTTCTCAAGAGCCTAGGTTGCACACAAACACACACAAAGAACAGAAGAGAGACAGAGACAGAGACACAGAGACACACACACACACACACACATCAAGAAACTCTTTTATTCCAACTGTAATTGATTTTAAATATGGCGCTTGACTCCAGCAGCAGTGTTAACGGATGTGAAGTTATTAACTGTTCGACATCGTGGTGCTGATGTATCTGATGTATTTAGATCAAGTTCAAGTTCAAGTTTATTTGTCATATGTATAAATACAGTGTATAAATACAATTAAATTCTTTATGCTCTGAGCACCCTCAGCCTTAAACACACAAGGACATGGTCACAAAGACCGACAGAAAAAGGGTGTAGACCTACATAACTATGTAGGCTACACAGGATACAAAGATGTCTGTACACTTAGTGTAAACATAATACAATCCGCAATACAATACAATGATAGTGCGCAACAAAGTGACAGTGCGTTGCAGTGCGTGTAATCAACTGTTCAGCAGCCTGACTGCCTGGGGAAAAAAACTGTTACTGAGACGGGTGGTGTGTGATTTGATGCTCCGGTAGCGTTTTTTGGAAGGGAGGAGTGAGAATAGGGTATGGGCGGGGTGGCTGGTGTCTTTTATGATGTTCTCGGCTTTCTTCTTACAGCGAGTGGTGAAGATGTTATGGAGATTTGGTAATTCTGTGCCGATGATTTCAGCTGCTGTCTTCACAGTCCTCTGTAGCCGTCTGTAGTCCTGGGCGGTCAGATTGCCGTACCACACTGTGATACACCCTGTCAGAACACTTTCTATGGTACAGCGATAGAAATTCACAAGGCCTTTAGTGCTCAAGCCAAATTTCTTGAGGCGCCTCAGAAAGTACAGTCGCTGCTGTGCTTTCTTGAGGATGCACTTGGTGTTGAGAGACCATGTGAGTGTGTTTGTGATGTATGTGCCCAGGAATTTGAAGCTATCGACTATGTCGACAGATGACCCGTTGATGGAAATGGGGGTGTGAATGACTTTGGACGTTCTAAAGTCGACAATGATTTCTTTGGTCTTATTGGTATTTAGAGAGGTTTTTGTTTTGGCACCATAGGTTTAGATCTTCTATTTCTCTCGTATAGGCCCTCTCGTCACCATCGGTTATTCATCTGCAAATTTTATGATGATGTTATCATCTAAATCCAAATCTGGCGACACAGTCGAAGGTGAACAGACTGTACAACAGAGGACTAAGGCAGCAGCCTTGGGGCGCGCCGGTTCTGGTGAAAATTATAGATGAACATCTATTACAAATGCGCACAGATTGGGGCCTGCCTGTCAGAAATTCAAATAGCCAGTTACAGATGGAGCTGCCCAGACTGAGGCCCCTGAGTTTCAACATCAATTTGGATGGTACAATAGTGTTGAATGCGGAGCTATAGTCGATAAACAGTAGTCTGACATAAGTGTTTTTCTTCTCAAGATGTACCAAGGCAGTGTGTAAAGCAAGAGCAATAGCGTCATCAACAGATCTGTTTGAACAGTAAGCAAACTGTAATGGATCAATGCTAACAGGAATAATGCTTTTTAAGATATAACCAGTTTTTCCAGGCACTTCATGAGAACAGAGGTCAAAGCAACGGGACGGTAATCGTTAAGGCAGGTGACAGGTTTTTTCTTAGCAATGGGCACAATTATGGTTTCTTTGAAACATAATGGGACCACACACAATGACAGGGACAGGTTAAAGATGTCAGTAAAGACCCAGGACAGCTGGTTGTAACATGTCTTAAGGACATGAGAAGCAATTCCATCTGGGCCGGCAGCTTTATGAGCCTTAACGCTTTTAAACGCTTTACTTACATCATCCTGAGTCACCTGCAGGTCTACAACATCGGACGGGCTCCGCACTGATGTGACTGAGTCCGTGTTATGAGCCTCGAAGCGGGCAAAAACGTTATTCAAATCGTCCGGTAGAGAGGCGGAGGTGTCCGAGATCGTGTCAGACTTGGGTTTATAATCCGTAACCGCCTGCAGCCCTCTCCACATTCGCCGAGAGTCACAGCCGCTGTAATTGTCCTCCAATTTGTCCCTGTTTTGCCTCTTACTGCTCTTAGCAGCTTTGATCGCTCTTCTCAGGTCGTACCTGGATTTTTTACAACGATCGCTTGCGGCCCCCGACCTCACTCAGTGTGGCCCCTGGGTCAATTTGCAACAAAAAATAAATAAAAGTTGGTTAGGTTAATGTAGCGGGCTGTTTTACAGCTAGAGCAAAGTTTCTGGTGTCATCTGAATGGAAGAATTACTAAATTTGAATATGAAAAATATAAACGTTGGTATAATAAACTTGGATTACCAGTCTTTTTCATCAAGTTAGTAGCTATAATTGGGAGTGATGGTGTTACAGTAGGCTACTGGTGGAAGTGCACCGTCACAATCTGGCCCTCTGGTAGCGAGGACATTTTTTTGTGGCCCTCTCTATCATCAAAGTTGCCCATCCCTGATTTAGATGTTAGATGTTTGATCCTACAGTTATCCTGTCTCTATGTTGTACTCTGCTAGCTGCACAAAAAAGGAAAAAACCTTGGGGATAATAAAGCTCTACTCTATTCTACTCTACACGGTTCTGAATTCTGTTGCACTTCATGATGAATTACAAACTTGATCCGTTGTGTAATTGAGTGAGTGTGTTTTAAAGTAACAACACTGCTGATTCTATACATGAAGCATGAAGCAGAACCGAAAATGGGCAGGGTGACATTTTTCTACATGGCCAGTAAAAGTTATTTGTGCCAGCTTAGGTTTCCAAGTTTATCAGCCATTGGCAGGTGTGCCAAGAAGTGAATTTCAGACCCTGCCTGCTTCAAATCAGCACTGCAACTCTGCACTGTCTTTTGTTATTGTTTTTCTATATTTTATTTGGTGTCATGTTGGAAAGCCTTCACTATAATATCCACTATGTTGTATCACCGCCCTTCCTAACCAGTGCACCAGGACAGACTGACCAGCTGTAAGGCCCCCATGCTGTGAGCCAGGCAGCTCTCTTCTATCAGGTCATTCACTTTCTTCTCCAGGATCTTGATCTTCTCCTCAACCCTGCAACACCACAGACACGTCAGTGTAAACAAAGCTATAGAAAACAGAGATGCTAGCTTTAAGACTCAAATTAAATAAACACTAATTTATCTTTCTATATTCATTCCCAGACTTACCAGTCTTTTTCTGTATATATTTTACAAGTGTTATTTATACAACCACAATTATTCATTTATGTAACATTGTGGCACTCTCAGTCTTCCATACATGGTTTGCTGCATTATAGTGTCGCAGCAGCATAGTGACTTTTTTTTTTATTGCATATGGAGATTTAGTTCTGCTGTTCTCACCTTGAGCGCACACTTACTCTGACCCACATACACCAGGCCACAGGGGCGTTCGAGCATAATACCCGATATAACATGGGTGGAGCTCAAATTAATAAATTCATTTATCTTGTACTTTGTTCCATTCAGAGGATGATAAATAATTGAGTTGGGGCATAATGGCAGTACCCAGCTACCGGTTCACCTGCTGGTTTCTACCAATTCATCTTCTAATACTGATTTCTTTTATCAAACAACTCCAGCCGCTCTGATTTAAATTTATAGTGGAGAGAAGTAAACATTTTACAGCGTGATGCATTAGCACTGCAGAAGAAGTCAAAGGCAAAGATAATTCATATATCATCAGTTTACAAGTCAAACATTTGTTTTAATGTGTAGCTTCACTTTAAAATCATATCTGCATCTTGCCATCTTACAGTACAGTAACGTTGATATAATAATTATTTATTTGCTATCAATCATGTCTTATGCATCTGTAGAGTCGGATTTTAATAGTTTGGATTTAATAACTTTATATCTACAGTATTCTGTCATGAATCATTACATCAAGAATTATTTCTACACTTGATTAAATAGGTTGCCGTGTCTACAGGAGCTGACATCCCCCCTAAAGAATTTTATGTGTGTAAGTTTTAAAAGAATATTTTATTGTCAGTCACACTGCGGGAAACTGCGGGACTTTGATGAAGCAGGTATAATGTGTGAAGCAGCAGTGAAATACAGAAAGCAGTTAGTTTAAGACTGAGAAGGCAACTCACGTGTCTTCCTTCTTGGCTTCCAGTGGAGGTGCGGGGCCTTTGGACTGGCCCAGAGGGTCAAATGTTGAACCTGGAAAGAGACATGTTATGCCTTATTATAATGCAGATATCAGATCGTTTGGAGAATTAGAATGTGTCTTACTTCAGATGACCCGGGTCCCATACTCATGATGAAAAGAACCATTTTATTTGGGGGGTTTTGAGATTAGGAAAATCGACTAAGACTCTACTCGACTAGAGCCTCTGATAAATAACAGTTTGTACTCTGGGTGCCATGATGATGATACAATTTCTCTTGAAGGATGTTGGTTACAACAGCAATGTGCTGAGGTGCCCTACATCTTACAAATAGGCTGCAGTAATACAACCACAAGCTATTGATCAACACATATGTAGAAGGAATTAATAGTACTGACGCTAAATGACTATAATGCCCAACTTCTGTTGATCTATGCCTGCCAGACTGTGTTGCACAGTTGATTTCACTACTGTTGACACAATGTGCTACTGGCTTTGGATGAAAGCGTCTGCTAAATAACATAATGTAATGTAAATGTAGTGACTCTCCTTAACTCTAAATGACATAATGTAATGTAATGTAGTGACTCTCCTTAACTCTAAATGACATAATGTAATGTAATGTAGTGACTCTCCTTAACTCTGCTGAGGATCTCTCACCTCGGGTCAAGGAGGAGGTGTAACCTGCTGCTCTGACTGCAGTCATTGGTCTGGCTGCTCCGTCCTGACACATCCAAAAAAAGAAACAACACAATACAATACATAATGTATGTTACACTGGTATTCACATATTCCCTGCTAAAAGTTAAGGTTAGACAACTTATCAGACTGATATTTGCCTTTTATGACATATGGGATGTCAGCCAGTCGTCTTCATGAAAGATAGTATATAAACCCTGTGTAAAAACATTGTTTCATCTGAAGTCAGTGGTCATATTTATCAGTAACGAAATTCATAAAGAGCCAAACCTGTACAGCTCCAGTCATGGGTCTGCCCAGTGAAGAGACCATGGGGATCCTAGACTGCAAGACACAACAGTTATAAGATGAATGCAAGGTTATTTCGAGATCTTTTCGTGGATTAAGGTTAGAATATGGTCAATAAAATACACCAAAAATGGAAAAAAGTGAAAAGATGCCAACAATCCCCATTTTCTCCCACTGTGCTCCCGATTGGTAATTTCTCCCGTTAATCTCCCGATGTCATAGTGATGAAAATCAAATGGCTGTGCAAAGTGGTGTCATATGAAACTACAAGGAACTAAGGCATCGATTGGTACCAATCATGTCATGCTAGCTTGTCAGGAAAGGGGCTAAATAATGCTCCAAATTTATGCTAAATTTTGGCGAGGGAAAAACTGACAGCCATTTTCAAAGGGGTCCCTTGACCTCTCACCTCAAGATAGATTAATTAAACCGGACGGACAAACCCCATCTTTATTGGTCACAAACACTGTGGCATACACACACATGCACTGCGGCCAGTACATACACACACATGCTTTGGAGGCGCCGTGAAATTTGTCCTCCGCTTTTGTTTTGACCCATCCTGACTCGTCCTCCTCCATGTTTCAGGCCAGCAGCAGTGGGCAGCTGCAGTGAAGCACCCGGGGACCAACTTCTTCCAACCGCCGCTGGTCAGACGACGATCTTCTGCATGTTTTTAGTTGGGGGTTATATATGGAGGAACCCTAGGGAGCACGGGGAGAACATGCAAACTCCACACAGAAAGGTCCTTTCGATGAGATAGCCCCCCTGGGCAGTAGGCACTGAAGACATGGGAGGAACACACCCTCAGCACCCACAGCGTCCTGGCGGGAATCAAACCCAGGACCTTCTAGCTGAGAGGCGACAGCACTACCACTGCGCCACAGTGCCCCCCATATCTGAATGAGAATGGGTTCTATGAGTACCCACAAGTCTCTCCTTTACAGATAAGGTAGCATTTTTTGACAAGGCAGCATAAATTGACAGAACAAAGGATCACATCACTGGCAGAGTTTCCACGGACCTGACGGATCCGCTCCTGGGAGGAAGGGCACTTGGCGATACACCAGAAAATCTCCCTCTTTTTCACAGCCTAATGTAGTCTGCCCTGCCTGCCATAACTGCTGCCTACCTGAAACTATCACATACGATGCACATATCACGCAAAAACAAAAACACGTGCAGCCAGCTTTCAGACACAACCATTTTGCAAGGATGTTATTGCTGGAAATGTTCACCCCAGTTTCTCGCTCCCTCTGTTTCAGAGAAAAATGCCTGACATGTCCACTGAGATTGCAAAACTTGCATTACACATTAGCAAAAGCAAGCATAATTTACAGGTAGTGTATTCACTAGTCGTGTACTTACTCCAAAGGACGTCCCTAAAGGACGAGGTCCAGCTGCAGTGCCAGGGAACTTGGCAGTCATCTGGAAAACAAAACACATCACTAAGTTTCATGATGTACATCAGCACGTGACTGGACAGACATCATACACACACAAACATACACACCCTTATATCACTCATTCTCTCTCTGTATCTCTCTCTCTCTCTTTCTCTCACTCTCACACACACACACACACACACAAAACAAACATGTTTCATGATCGGTATCATCTATCAACAATGACAAACAAAATGAGCAAAGAATATGGGAATATCATACAAACATCCACCTCACCCCATCTTTCTCTCTCTCTTGTTCACAGACACACACACACACGCACGCACGCACACACTCTTTCACACTCACACACACACACACACACACACACACACACACACACACACACACACACACACACACACACACACACACACACACACACACACACACAGAGTAAAGAGTGGGCACTTACTGGGGGTCTTCTCCCATGACTTGTCCTCACTGCTTGTTGGAAGCCTGCATCATTATCAAGCTCCTTGAAAATAGATAATAGACGCACTATTATCACAAATCAGGCTACAATAACAAACTGGCATTATGCAAAACAGACACCTGGAGCAAATGAATAAATTAAAATGACCTGTGATGTCGGTTGCCTAACTTGCCTTGCTAACTTAGTTTAGGTATATCACGCAAGAGATGCTTGAATGCAAAATTACTATTTATTGAGTATTAACGCTATATGTAGCTAACTATATCAAATCATCACCATGTTGCTAAGATAACGTTATGGTTAGCATTAACATTAGCGTCAAGGCTAACCTTGTTGAAAAAACCTGGTTACCTCCGAGTCAAACGTTGGATTATAGTCGTTGTAGCCAGAATAAAGATCATCCTCATCTTGAGCAAGATGCACATTTTCCATGTCTGAATGACAAAATTCTCCTGACTATGGAAAAATTAGTAGCTTGTTAGCTCATTAGCTAGCTGCTGGTTTGTTGTCGTTTCAGGTTTTTCATTCCCACAATACAACGCGGTATGGGTGGGACCGTTTTATTCCCAAACCTCTGGTTGGTTAGCTACACGTCCATCATCTATTTACACCAACGTGATTGGTCAAAGCGATTTCATCTGTTGCTAGGATACAAGTAGACGCTACCAGCTTGACTTGCCTCAGAAACGATTGCACTTGTTGAAATAAAAGAGTGTATCAAAGAGGCTAGGGATGTGTTGGAAATCACAAAAATAATGTAGCCTATATAAATTATGTAAAATCAAAAATATCCAGTAAAACTATTTTCTATCAACTTAACTGACGCTTAAATGATTTGTGTGTGATTTATGGAAGTTGTGTTGATTAGACAGTACATAAACATAAAACACGGTTCTGGCTTTACTAAACGTAATTATGTTTGTTTCTGGGCATTCTTTTTAATCTATTTATTGGTCTTATAGCCTACTCTGTCACAATTGGCAACAAGCCCTATTCAACCTCTTACAGTAGGTGACCTTGAGGCCAGGGCCCAGGCCAACCCACTTGTTTCTTCATTCTTCATTTTTAAATTGGTTTCCTGGTTGTTTATGTCTCCTTGTCTAATCCATATAACAATTTCTTAGACAAGCCTCCATTATGCTGTGATGTTGGTTGGTAAGTTATTGTCCTTTAACCTGTTGTTCTGCACATTGTTCATTATTATTGCACTTGGCTAACCTTTGCTGCCCTCTGAAGGGAGTTCTCAACATCCTAACACATACACAGCTTGTTAAGGTGAAAAACATCCATATGAAAGTGAATATTAATTGGTCACTGACACCGTCAGATCTCTGTAATTAGGTAGTAAGATGTCCAAAATAATCAAAATTCTAAATCCACTTAAAAGTTGAAGATAGTTCATTCTTGAATCAGTGGGGAAACGTCTTCAGTTCTTCATCTGAAATCCACTGGACTACAGAGTAGATCAAAATGTTGCGGTCTACAACACTGCTGACTAGCTGACCTCCGACCACCCTGTGGAAGCATGTGAGCGTTTCTCCTGCAGGGATTAACAGAGTAACAAAAACCTGTCCACACACAAAGGTTTGTTGTAGTTTTGGTGAATCATGTTTGCAATGAATACTAATATTAAAAAAACAAGCTGGAAGGAAGAAGATAAATGTCCAAAGTCCAGAACAGTTTAGGTTGGAAAATGCATCAATATGGAGGAGATGGGAAAGAGAGAGCTGCAAGAGCATAACATAAGCCAGGACACGACTCCATGCTGTCTTGACTGTGATGTCCCCATTAGTGATCTACTGTAGGTGAAGTTCCTAATATAAGGAGGGAGGAAGTTCTTGTCGTGCTTTAATACTCTTTTTTTCTTTATTAAAATAATAATCAGTAACTTTTTCATTTAAAGAAGAGAGCTCCACATACCTCTTCTTCTGTGGTGTGGCTTGTCTGACCTTCACTGACTCTTCCTCAGGTGTCGGAACAAATCATGAATTGTGGTCATAATAAATAATAATGTGTGTGTCCTCCTGGGCCATGGTGTTTGCCAGCAAAGGCTACAGAGTGAAGATCTATGAAAGGGCTATTCAATTACAAATTCAATTGGGCCAGATTTAAAAAGCAGCACAAAAGCAGACATTTCCAGTAGTCTGGGGCCATTCCTTTTGCAGATGTGCATCCGGTCTGGAGCAGATACGGAAACAGTTAGGAAATGGAAACTTATTTTTCGTTGATTACATTTCTGATACAAAGCTGCAGCGGCTTCAAATATGTAATATCATGGAGTGTTTCTTCAAGTACTTCTTGGAATAATTTGTTTGGTATACTATATCCATGTTTTATTCTAACTCGTAGTAACTCGAAACGAGATACAAATTACTGGATAGAGGTGGGCAGTCTCTAGACCGGATCTTAGACCAGATGTCAAACTGAACAGAGATGGAAACCAGTCTCCACAGTCTGTGGAGATCCTAGGACGCAAGGTTACATTTTCTGTAGCCTATTTGGAAAAAAATTGTTTTATAAAGTTTTGCTTACGGTAATTACACATTTTAAATGAACACAAATGAATGCCGTAAAAAATAGTAGCTAATGTTTATTGTTTCATCTTTGAAGGAAAACGCGCGCGCGCACGCACGCACACGCACGCACACACACACACACACACACACACACACACACACACACACACACACACACACACACACACACACACACACACACACACACACACACACACAGTCTCATATCTGACCCAGGCACATCACAAAGTGCAGAAACAGAATAAATCACAGAATCATAAGAAGTGGCAAATGACAGTGAACCAATAACACACTGTCTCTAGCTCTAGCTGGCTACCTACTGGCTATGGCCATGCTCGCTGGGCCACTGGGAAGTTGCATCTGAGCTGGATGTGGCCTGCGGGCCGCCAGTTGGATACTGTAGGCCTGAATTATAATGTATAACAACCAGTCGGGACAGGCAGCCAAGGCTGTGAAAGGAGATCAGGTCAGTGCAGACAAGAATGTGAGGTCCCGTGATTGTTCTGTGGTGACGAAGGAAGTGAAGATAATTAGGGTTCTTCCAGACTTCCACTGATATCATTTTAAGGCTGAAGTCATCAACAGGTGATATTTTGTGCCCATATTCAGTCAGTGTTTCCCCCAGAATTCGGCTTACTAAATTATTGCTGCTACAGCTACAGCTACTACTACTACTACTACTACTACTGGTACTACAAATACTACTGCTGCTACTACTACTGCTACAACAACGACAGCTACCATTGCTACTATTACTACTACTGCTACTACAACTACTACTGCTATTACTACTACGGCTACTGTTACTGCTAATACTACTACTACTACAACTGCTGCTGCTACTGCTACTACTGCCCCTGCTGCTGCTAACACTACCGATAGGGCTACGACTGCTCCCACTACACATGCAACTCTTACTAATGGAAATATTACTGATTTTGTTACTACTGCTGATAGTATTACTACTACTACTACTTCCACTACTGCGGCTAACACTCCTCCCAGGCTGTGAGCCAAGCAGCGCTCTTCTATCAGGTCGTTAACTTTCTTCTCGAGGGTCTTGATCTTCAACTCCTCAAACCTGCAACACCATAGAAACATTACAGTGTAAACAAAGCTATAGGAAACTGAGATTCTAGCTCTAACACTCAAAACGGTAAACTCTTTAGCTGTATACACAAAATCTAAGGCATTCTTAATCCAGTGAGGAGGGAAGACTAAAAGCTTGACAACTCACGTGTCTTCGTTCTTGGCTTCCAGTGGAGGTGCGGAGCCTTTGGACTGGCCCCAACTCTCAAAGGTCGAGCCTGGAAACAGACACGTTATGCTTTGTAATGCAGATATCAGATGAGGTCATTTGGATAATTCGAATCTCTCTTCTTTCAGATGATCTTTACTCATGATGAAAAGAGCAGTTTCATCCTGGGTTTTTCAAGATGAGTAAAATTGACTAGGACCGGAGCCTCTGATAAATAACAGTTTGGACTCTGGATGTCATGTTGATACCATTTCTCTTGAACTAAAGAGTATATGTTCTAGATCATTGGTTCCCAACCTATGGTATGCGTACCACCGGTGGTACTTGCGCCCCCTGCTGGTGGTACTTGGCCCTACAGTGCACCTGAACGCAACATGCAAGATACCCGCTGAATAAGTGTCCAAATGTTCATGTCATTCTGGCCAATACTCTACTTCTGTTATAACATTTCAGTCTGGAATAAGTAATATCTTTCAATAATCTTTATGACTGAATAGACTGTATTTGAACGTCGGTCATATGGTGGTACTTGGAGAGCCAACTCATTTCTCAGGTGGTACTTGGTGTAAAAAGGTTGGGAACCACTGTTCTAGATGTATAACAATTCCTTCCATAACACCGACATGATGAGATGTCTTACATCTTATTGACAGTATCCACCTTATTTTTGGCGGCCATTTTTGCCTGATCTAGCTGATGGGTGCTTCTTCCGGTGTGATCCTCCCAGCCTTGTTGCTGACAGCTTGACACCCGTCTGGGCGAACGGAGCAAATCACTAATCAGGTCCAGCTTGGCAAAAATCTCGTCGATAAATATCCCTTAAAGAGCGCAGTGCATTGATTCATGGGTAATCGTGGCTAATATTAGCCGCTAGTTAGTTATGTTACATGGCAGTAAAACACCACTGAATGACCAAATTGATATAACTTTTAACCATTTCGGGCACAACCGTTTCCATACGGACCCATCAGCATTGGTTAGTTGTTTATAACGAACGTGGTTGGCTATATTTCTAACGTTCTATCTATATATCTCTGCACACTGAGAATACTGGGAGGCGGGCCATAGCATCTCTGTCGATGATTTGATTCGACAGTTCTGGGCACTGGCGTTGGCGTTGGCCAATCCTGGCGTGTTCCACCCCCAAATCGATTGTCTTCTGGTGCAAAGCGAGTGGCTTCTAGGACGAACAGGCTCTCTGAGCCTCGCGCCACTAACGTTATTTTAGAGCAGCGCAGTAAATACAATATTCCTGGAACGCGAGTTTAACTTAACAGTTACATGTCCTCTGCATTCTACATAAAATTACTACTTATTGGCCAAGTTATGTTCAATTCAGCCAGGGTACAAGGGACTGAGTGTAGGTGGCCATCTTTTCAAATCAAGTAGAATACATTAGGAAATGGCAAGCTGCAACAATGAGTCACGTTAAACCGGACCTTGTACGCACAATTATTTTTTACAGTGGGGCATTCAAAAATAAGGTGGATAGGATTACAACCTACTTATCAACACCTATGTAGAGGGAATTAATAGCTAAATGACTAGAATATCCAATTTGATTCTGACTCTAATGCTGCATTACAGTGCACCTCGGAAATAGTGTATTTACCATATTTACGAGAGGGAAACTCAGGCATCATCGAAATTTCCCAGTTTCCCACTCGTAAATACGGTAAATACACTATTTCAGAGGTGCACTGGAATGCAGCATTAGCTCTGCTGAGGACCTCTCACCTCGGGTCAAGGAGGAGGTGTAACCTGCTGCTCTGACTGCAGTCACTGGTCTGGCTGCTCCATCCTGACACATCGACAAAGAAACACATAACACAATACGTACTGTACGTTACACAGATATATTCACATATTCTCTGTGAACAGAGGGTTGCCGTAAGGTTAGACAACATATTGGACTGGTATTGGCAAGTCTTAAAGCCTAAATGAAAACATATTTTCTTTGCATATTTTCAATAGGTTCAATAAAGTTTTGGGGGGGGAAATTAATTATTTTATTAAAACGTAGTAATGTCTCCCATTGGATAGGTGTGGTGAGTCACTCTGCCTTTAAAGAGCTGCTGACACTAACAGCATCTCCTCAGTCTGCTTTCAGTGAAGTGCTCCCGTGATGGCCTGAATGCTGCTTCAGAGGCTCTTCACTCTGGCAAGAGTAGAATTCTGGGAGACACAGTGAATACATTTTGGCATGGAAAAGAAGAAACTTTTCTGTTTGATTATGTATGTAAGCCTTTCAATCGCTAAGCATGAAGAAAGCTCTTTAATCCACAGGTTCAAAGACGGAACACAAAATGTTTTCCAATGTCTAGCAATAAGACGTTTCGCATGTAATAAACAGAGGTTAACCAACTTACTTTCATGAGTTCTTAGGGTCAATATTTCTGGAATAAGACCAAGAATACATATCTCTGGTTCTACAGGAATTTCTTTGTGAATGATGGAGGAAATTGTGGCCATTGTTTCTTTCCACAAGTCTTGTATGTGTTACTGTTTACACTTCCAAATACAATGAAATAGAGTTCCTTTCTCTGTTCTACACTTTATACAACTGTCTGGGATATTAGGGTTAAATTTATTTCGTTTTTCAGGAGTTATATATGTTCTCATAAGCCAATTATATTGGATCAATTTAAATCTGATATTAATGGATATTGTTTGTGCTTGATAACAAGCCTTTTCCTATTCCTCCTCTGAGATATCTGTCTGGAAGCTTTAGCTTCTTTCTCATTTCTTTCTAACTGTAACTTCCTGCAATAACCGCTGACACTCGCAAGACTTGGAGCTAGACTTCTCCTTGAGTGCGTTACACACAGCAATAAACAGACCGAATCAACCGACAGGTAGCTACAAAGATTAATCGATTAGTTGTCAACTCATAAAATTCATAAAGGAACCAAAGTGGTCTCACCTGTAGAGCTCCAGTCATGGGTCCCAGTGAGGAGACCAAGGGGATCCTAGACTGCAAGGCACAACAGTCATCAGATTAATGGGAGGTCAGTTAGAGATTTTTTTTCATGGCTTAAGGTTTGATTATGGTCAATAAAATACGCCAAAATTGAAAAACCACATGCACTAGGGATGCATGATATATTGGAAATCATATCGGTATTGGCCAATGTTAGTCATTTTTTAACATGCCAGCATCGGTCTGATGTTGCAATGTTAATATCCATTATTGGTAGCATGATCTAATTTCACCAAGTAATAGTAGTTCCTGGACCAACATTTCTTCCTATTATGGGCCAGGAAAACTAAAGAAGTAAAGAAATTTGGTTAAAATTAGGGGTAGGGTGTGAAAAAAGTGCAGCTCTCGGTATGCTCAGTCCCATGGCTTAATGGGTCAGGTGCTTGCCTTCCAATCTGAGGACTGAGTTCGATTCCCGGTTGAACCACACACATTTTTAGAAAACATTAGGTTTAGGGAAGTACAACAATTTGGTTATGGTCATGGTTAGATGAGAAAATGAGAAAACCATAACCCTAATCTTAACCACATCTTTTTTACTTGCCGCACATTTCAGGAAGAAGCAATTGTGGCAACTAATGAAATGAGTTTTGTACGGGGGTTTTCCTAGCGAAATAATAGGAAGAAATGTTGATCCAGGAACAACTGTTACTTGGTGAAATTAATTCATGCTTATTGGTATCAGCCAAAATTTCCACATTGAGAGGAAACATTGTGGTAAATCTATGATTTAGGCTTTTCCAAATGTTTTGGAAATAAAGAAATGCATTACTTTTTCAAATTCACAGTGCGCTTTTCAGTATGTACAAAATTGTATTATCATAGAAATGTGATCATATCGACATCAGTAAATATCAGTTATCGGTTATAACAGCAATGTTAATATCTGTTATCGGTTTAAAAAAATCCTATTGGTGCATCCCTAACATGCACATGATATGACCAATGCAATTTGATACCAGTGAAATCTTTTATTGTTTGTGTCTTTTTTGTGTGTGTAGGAAGTCTTAATTATTATTGTTAAAAAAAATAAGAAAGGGAAAACCGGACTTGCCACTGTGACACATGCTCTGTCTAAAAGCTACATCCAGTCTCAGAATCAGTGCTATAAAGCTGTTGACTGTGAAGTGTGTGAACCCTTTTGACACCGGTTACAATATTGGACATGTTAGTACTCAGACAGCAGCTGAATGGCAAATGGCAGTGGCAGGTAACTTGGCAGCCATCTGAGAAATACAAGATACAGTATCACCAAATGAGTGAAGGTTATTGGACATAAATACCCACATCACCCTGTGTGTGTGTGTGTGTGTGTGTGTGTGTGTGTGTGTGTGTGTGTGTGTGTGTGTGTGTGTGTGTGTGTGTGTGTGTGTGTGTGTGTGTGTGTGTGTGTGTGTGTGTGTGTGTGTGTGTGTGTGTGAGAGAGAGAGAGAGAGAGAGAGAGAGAGAGAGAGAGAGAGAGAGAGAGAGAGAGAGAGAGAACGAACGAACGACCACTGGCTACTTACCAGGGGCCTCCCATGACTTGTCAGCTCATTGTCAAGCTCCTTGAAAATAGTAGATGCAGTCATCACAAAACAGGCTAAAATAACTGGCCAATGCAAAACAGAAACCGACCTGGAGCAAATTAATATTTGAAACGATATGTTGTCGGTTGTCTTGATTGCTTGTTGTCTGAGTTAGCAGTATTAGGCTAGAAGTACTTAATTTAGCAATGATGTTGTTGAAGGACGTTAACTTACCGCGGAGTCAAACGTTGGACTATAGTCGTAGTCCTCATCCTCATCCTCAGCAAGATGCACATTTTCCATGTGTGATTGACCAAATTCCCCGGACTATGGAAAAAGTACAACTATTCGTTCGTTATTTAACGCTAACTGTCAGATGATAGTTTGTTGTCATTTTTCAATCCCACAATTCAACGCGGTATGGGTGGGACAGTTTCATTCCCACACTTCTGGTTGGTTAGCTACACGTCCATCATCTATTTACACCAACGTAATTGGTCAAAGCGGATTTCATCTGTTGCTAGGATACAAATGGAAGCTACCAACTTGACTAACGCCCTTTTCATTGCCTGGTCAATTTTATTATAGTCTAACTACATGATTTTATTCATACTGTGTAAGCTATCAAGTAAAAGTCCAACAACAATGATATTGGCGATGAAAGTGTTTGATATGTTAGCTACTAGCGTTAGTTCTCTAGGTTGTTTGGACCTTTAGGACACCGTACACCCGCCCCTTTTTTAGCAGCGTGACTGTAAAGGGGAGGTGCGTGCGATATTTGTGAGCACTGCAGATTTCATACAAAATATTACAGTTTAAGCTGACATAACGTTGCTGTATGTGTTAAAATAACTTAAAATGAGCTCCTCTAACGGGAAAGTCGTCACCATAATTGGCAGGTGAGTAGCCTGAAATATGTTTTCACAGCTGTGTTATCTATCCATGCAACTTCTTGTAACTCGTGTAGGCTAATGATTTATGGAAGTTGTGTTGATTACATAAACATAAAACGCTGTTCTGGCAGGCATGCAATTTAATTTATTTACCTTTTATTCAGTCACATAGGCAATGGCTTGGCAACTATTCAACAGTTAGCATACCTCTTGTTTCTTCACATTTTTAAATTAGTTTCTCTTGAGATTAGACGAGCCTCATTTATATAGTTAGTAACGTATATAGTATCTTCCATTATGCTGTGAGGTTGACTGACCAACTTACTATTAGAACCATAGGCCTATAAGTTCTTGTCCCACCACGGCCACCAGGTTTACATTTTAACCTGATCTGCACCCTGTTCATGATTACTTCACAATTGGCTAACCTTTGCCGTCCTCTGAAGTGACTTCTCATTCTCAATCTCAACATCATAACACAGGCTGCAGCTCGTTAAGGTGAAACATCCATAAGAAAGTGACTATTAATGTGATTCATCTACAGACATCTGACAGTGACACTGTCAGATGTCTGTAGATTAATTTCAGCCGTGCAGGTAGTAGATGTCCAAAATAATCTAAAATCTAAATCATTTGGACTTAAAAATTGAAGATCTATGTTTAACTCTTGAATGAGTGAGGCAATGTCTTCAGTTCTTCATTTTAAGTCCAGTAGATTTTAATTTGAGATTTCTTTAGACATCACTGTTAGATGTTCTCTCTCCGATTTTCAGATTTCTATCCTATAGACCAAATTGTTGTGGTTTGCACTGCTGTGTATCTAGCTGCCATCTAATTTACCAAGAATATATACCCCACATCCTGCACCTCTCCTGCATTACAGTACTATTGCAGGATTTTTCAAAGATAGATGCAGCAGCGGTACACAGGCCGAGCAAGTGGTGGCTTCATCTGCACACATGACAGGAAAAGGAACTTGGGGGCACCAGGGTTGATTCCTGAATCGGGAGACTGTGTCAACCGTAAGGCCGAGGTCCCCCCTGCTGAAGTGTCCATGAGCAAGGCTCTGAATCTTCTACCAGCTCCTGGGCTGCTGCTCTGGTAGCTGACCTCTGACCTCCCTGTGTGGAACGTGTGTGAGAGTTTTGTCTGTGGGGAATAACAGAGGACAACAACAACAATGTTTAGAGATGGAGGAGAGAACGATAGGAATGAGAGAGCTGCAAGAGCATAACATAAGCCAGGACTTGACCCCATGCTGTCTTGAGTCTTGACTGTGATGTCCCCATGTTAGTGTTTCCTCACCGATCTACTGTAGGTTAAGTTCTCAAGGAGGAAGGAAGTTCTTGTTGTGCTGGTTCTGTTTTGTACAGATGGTTTTCACAGAATTGTGTTTCTAGGGAACAGTTTGAAACCTAGCTTATTTCCTGTCAGCTATTGTATTAGCAAACACTGCTTTGTAAGCTAGGGGCAATTTAGAATGTTTATGTTGTCAAGTTAAAACTGTCTATAAATAATAATCAGAAACTTTTTCATTTAAAGAAGGGAGCTCCACAGACCTCTTATTCTGTGGTGTGGCTTGTCTGACATTCAGTGTGTGTGTGTGTGTGTGTGTGTGTGTGTGTGTGTGTGTGTGTGTGTGTGTGTGTGTGTGTGTGTGTGTGTGTGTGTGTGTGTGTGTGTATGCGCGTGTGTGCGTGTGCATGCGTGTGTGTGTGTGTGTGTGTGTGTGTGTGTGTGTGTGTGTGTGTGTGTGTGTGTGTGTGTGTGTGTGTGTGTATGCGCGTGTGTGCGTGTGCATGCGTGTGTGTGTGTGTGTGTGTGTGTGTGTGTGTGTGTGGGTCACAGCGGGCTGATAGGCCGCTCCTGGGCCATGGTGTTTGCTAGCGGAGGCTACAGGGTGAAGATCTATGACAACCAGCCGGGACAGGCAGCCAAGGCTGTGACAGAGATCAGGTCAGTACACAGGATTCACCAAGTCAACTCGCCCAAGTCCCCAGTCAGCCTCAAGTCCATGTCAAGTTTCAAGTCTAAATGTAGATTTCAGATAGGTAGATAATATCAATTTAATATCTTAAAGAAAAGTAAATATCTGGGACTATTCAATGCAATATTGAGTTTTGATAGGGTAAAAACTTGGTAAGAGCATCATGAGTTTGATTTCTATAATCAGTTTCAACTTCAATAAATTCAATCATTCCATAAAATTCAGAAAACTAAATTTTAATTCAGTCATCTGCTCTGCTGGAACAAATATCACCTTCAATCGAAGTAAGTCTGATGGGGTCCATCATGTGTGTTTGCGACCGAGCTCATACACAGCACATGCTTTCCAGAGCTGCAAGCCGCCATTACAATCTCACTGTTGTCGTGGAGCAGTGGCAGGTCAGGTTAGAGCTGCCTGCAGAATATGAGGAGAACATTTAAGCCCATCGTCCACCAGATGCGGTCCAGCTCTGTGAGGCTCCGGTCAGAACAGCCTGCAAAAATAGACCAGATGCAAATTTTTGCAGAATCCGCTTGCGCCTGACAAGATTAGATGTTCTGTTCTGGCAACCCTACCGGAGCCGCGTGGTGCTGGACCGCATTTGGTGGACAGTAGGCTTAACAGGAGCTCCAGACTGCTGTCTGTGTTCACACATGACTCCCTGAACAGAACTCAAGCTGCTCTTCTTCCACTCACTCACACTGGCGACACACGGTCAGTAGCCTACATGATCAGCGGCTCCCTGTAACCATAGCAGCACATGGACAAACATGTTTAGGATGAAAAACTCTTCCACAGCCTGGTCATCACTGGTTAAACATTGTTCTGTGGTGGCAAAGGGCTTTCAGTGACAATGCTATGCCGTGATGTTAGTATTAGGGTTTGACCGCAATGCATTTTTGAAAATTGAAATAGCCACAAATGGATATGTCGTGTCAATATTCAGTATCTTTAAATTTGACAATTCTACTGCCAAACAGTGACAAGTGTCAGTGTTTCCACCACAGTTCTGCTTACTGACGCGTTGGCTCCCACAATTTACAAATGCTGTTGCCGACCCGTCTGTACTTCGCAGCTCTCAAAGTTTGTCAAAAAATAAGGAAGGTTGTCTGGTCAAAATATGGCGGGATATCCACTCATTTCCCCAATCACCTTATATTTCTGAGCTTCATGATTGGTCAAATACAATCAAACTTGCTTCCAGTCTATCCAAATTTTAACGGGCTGAAGTACAGACTGTCTCCGGAGCATGTGAATATTGTGGAAGAGATAGACTGGCTTGAGAGACTCCACCCTTAATAAGAATTGTTTTCTATACTACTACTACTACTACTGCTACTGCTACTACTACTGCTACTGCTACTGCTGTGATTTCCTGCTCAGCCCGCAGCAGCTCCAGTTCCCCATGTGAACAGTAGAGGGCGTCACTGTTCTCTCAGTCTCCTCTGCTGTGGTTCCCTGCTGGACCAGCTGTGCAGACTGTCCCTCTCATGTCATAACAAAGGGCTTCATCTCAATCTCTCCCTGCATATTGTCATTGGGGTTGGGCGATACGGCCACAATATCATATCACAACATTTATCATATTCTTGTTGGTATGACAGATTTTCATGGTATTCGGTTTTCCAACTTACACTTTATGCAAAGTAAACTACTCTAGGACACCAACCAAGACGTTTACTATAAGTTAAGTTTACTCGCCTACCACCGTGAAGACCCGGGTTCAATTCCTTTCAGTGGTACTTCCGTCTTGGTCCGACATTCCTATTGACACAATTGGCCTGGTGTCTGCGGGTGGGAAGCCAGTGGATATGAGTGCTGGTCGCTGCACTAGCGCCTCCTCTGGTCGGTCGGGGGTGCCTGTTTGGGGGGAGGGGAATAGTGTGATCCTCCCACGTGCTATGTCCTGTCCATGAAATCCTCGCTGTTAGGTGCAAAGAAGTGGCTGGCGACTGCACATGTATTGGAGGAAGCATGTGCTAGTCTACCAACTCTCCCCAGATCGACAGAGGGGTGGAGCAACGACCGGGACAGCAGGGGGAATTGGCCAAGTACAATTACTGTATATATTATATATTTATACGTTTATTATAACCCTGCTCATTTTATTATTATTATTTCAGCTATAGAAATACAGTTTATTAGTATAATTAGTATTATTGACCGGCCAGACATAGTTGTAATGTAACATCATGTAATTGTTCCATGGCTGATCCAGGAAGCAGCTGGGGGAGCTGGAGGAAGCCGGCATGCTGAGAGGAGATCTGGACGCCACACAGCAGCTGGCCCTGCTCAGCAGCCATGATGACCTGCCTCAGGCTGTACAGGGAGCCTTCTTCATCCAGGTACACACTCCACCATCCACAACACCCATACATGACCTTCTCTCTGGTTACCCACTATTAGCAAATCAAGAAAGGATAGATTGGTCTCTGTCAATAGATCTCAGACACAATCAGATTTTGAGGAAACTTTGGCGAGTGATGCATCTCATCACTGCACTCTGATGTTTTCAAAATTGACTGATTAGCTCAAGGGGGGCGCTGCTCGTGACCCCGTTCACACTCAGCAGACAGGGGGCGCTGCTGCTCGTGACCCCGTTCACACTCAGCAGACAGGGGGCGCTGCTGCTCGTGACCCCGTTCACACTCAGCAGACAGGGGGCGCTGCTGCTCGTGACCCCGTTCACACTCAGCAGACAGCTCTGCTTGCCTGACACAGCCGGTCTCCATTTCTCCAAACTGGGACCACGCCGGCTGCGTTCTACTGCATGTAGTACACTGACTGTCTACTGCATGTAGTACACTGACTGTCTACTGCATGTAGTACACTGACTGTCAGCAAATACCTCACAGAACTCCACATAAAATAATCTGAACTATCCCTTAAGTTGACTAGAGAGTAGAGGTAGAGCGTTTAGTATCTAGGACATTTTAGCATGTGTAGCCTAAACCTTTTAGAACAGGGGTTTTCAAAGTCTGAGACTGTGGGACTGTGGAAAGTTGACTTGCTTACCGTAGATTTGCTAAATACCTGGATGCCTATGGGTTCATGATCATGTTATTTGATCATTGAGCCAAGATAGCCTGATATTGCTGTTTGACGTGCCGTCTGAAGACATGTATTTGTTTCTCTGGGAAAGTGGGAAAAACTGTCAAATTCCCCCAAACTACTGTATCTCTGAAGTATCTCTTGAACCAAATCACACACATTTAGGCTAGTCTATGAGATCTCCTTTTGATAACTAACGTAATATCTTTTCAGTTCCATTCACTGAGCCTCCCCTGAAACTGCTTGGAGCCCCCCTGGGGAGGCCCGCCTCCCACTTTGAAAACCTCTGTGCTATACAAATACATGATTGATTGATCGTATGTACTGTATGTTGCTTTAGCCTGGTATCCATATGAATCATTGGGGCTGGTTACCAGGCTAATGTTGCGTATAGGACGAATCAGAGTGACGTCACTGCCACCCAACAAAATGTAACTAACTAACTAACTAATTAACTAGTATGAGTTGTGCCAAACAAACGTTAATATCTCAAAAACTATACATCACATCGCTTATATTTTGACATTCTGAGTGAGAGCAGAATTAGCTCAAGAGTTTGATGTATTATGCATGTCGTGATAAAGTTGTGTGAATTGTCGCAGTTTTTAAATTGTAAATACGGTCAGCCAGCTAGAGTCAGATGCTCAAACTCAGACTCCATAGGGTTCCATTGCCGTTGCCACCCAGTGATGCGGTTTGTTTACCAAAATGCTGCTGGGCTGATCCCTCGTATACGGTAAGTTGCATATTAACATTTCTCATAAAGCTACCGTGCCCCTTCCCGCATGCCTTTTGATAGTGCCTGTTTGATTCATTACAAAGACTCCAGTTAAACCACAGTGTGAAAGTGAACTCAGCGCTCTCTTCTCAGAGTGATGTGAGGAGTGGAGCTGTGCACTCTTAACAACTACGGGTTCTTTGAAGGGTCTTCTAAAGGACCAAAATGAGAAGAACAAAAGCTTATGAGTTCCTTGACAAACCTTTACATGTTAGCAGTTTGTGGAAACAGTCAGGGTTCATGAAGCCTTTAAGAGGGCCTTCTTCAACAAATCCTCTGCAGTTCCCCTCTGAAGAATCCCTAAAGGTCCCTCAAAGCACCTTTACTTTTTAGAGTCGGGCGAATCAGCGCACTGATATATACTGTAGACAGCAGAGATTTTCTCTGAAGAAAGGTACAGCAGGCAGTTGTTTATACAAGCGTCACCTCACTGTTGAAACCATTACAGGGTGTTTTAACGCAAATCACTCATCTTGTCTTTGTCACGCAATGTACACCAACACACACACACACACACACACACACACACACTGACAATGGCCCGTTACAGTAGCCCAGACTGCTTATCTTGTCTTCGTCATGCTCACACACACACAGACACACACACAGACACACACACACACACACACACACACACACACACACACAGACACACACACACACACACAGACACACACACAGACACACACACACACACACACACAGAAACACACACACACACACACGCACGCACGCACGCACGCACACAAAATCCACAAAACCAAAGTAGGAAGTGAAGTTTTTTAAGCCAAGGAAAGGTTTTAGTTACATTACCTTCTGTCAGACAATAGCACTCCTCATTATGGTGGAGAGAGAGGGGAAGGGGTGTGTGTGTGTGTGTGTGTGTGTGTGTGTGTGTGTGTGTGTGTGTGTGTGTGTGTGTGTGTGTGTGTGTGTGTGTGTGTGTGTGTGTGTGTGTGTGTGTGTGTGTGAGTGTGAGAGAGAGAGATAGAGTCAGGCCTAACATGAAGCTGAAAGGTCCAAGGCATTATCCACAACATAAATCAATACAGTGTATTGAGTTCAACCTACAGTAACAAAGAACAACAGAAGGCTTATATGAGAAACAGGTTAATAGCAGGTAGAAACTTTGCGTTGTTTCCCTGTTCTCATTGTCTGTCCCAGATTTCCTGATAGCGTTAAGTTGACCTTCGGATGAGAGTTTCACCCTCCTATTGACCGGGATCCTCCCCCGTTTTCTAACACGTTCAGTTTTAGAATCAGTCACCAAGTACAGGACTGTGCCTCTGATGTTGATTACAGGATATATCGACAACTCACATGGTGACTAATCTCAAATAATACCTACACACTTGATAGAGGGACAGCAGGACTTCCATATTGGGGACAGTGCAGTGACATACTACTATAGATAGTGGACTATACATAATAGTTCCTCACATACCTAGTTTCAATCAATATCATTCTGGTTAGCTGCTTTCTATATTCAACCCCACACTTGCAGGCTAACACAGAGGCTAACTTATTGCTTCCCTATAGGAGGAGAGAAAATAAAATGTTAACCACTGGAAAAAGCAAAATGAACGAGCAAAATTATACAGAGACTAGAGAACTCCGATAAGTAACTTGAGAACACTTTGATAGCCTGGATCCTCTTTATATTTTAAATATCAAATTAACTCCGGGGGAATGTTTTTGTTTCGCCCCAGAATTGAACTCTGGTGTTTAGGAGGAGGAATCCTCATAGTCATCGCTGACTATGTGAGGATCATCACATATTAGGCACGCACGCATGCAGCAGGTATGCGACTCGCCCAGCCAGTTATTGCGGTCCTGCAGTGCATGCCGTGCTCCATTTTAAGGACATATTATGTCTATTAACACCACATACTGTATGTACCCCCTCTGACAGCCACTCCTTCCCTGCACTGTGCCAAGAGAGAAATACCTTTTACCAACAGGTCGTACCCAGTTTGAAAGGAGCAGGAACACCAGATGATTTATCAGTGCTCAGATCTCTGAAGCTGCTGACTTGGCCATAATGTGGCATCATTGCGATGTGTGTCTTTCTTTGCTAATGCTTTTAATGCTGGTTCTATTTGTTTCATTTGTATTGCTGTTACTTTGTGTGGGCCTCTATGCCAGTGATACTCAACTTGCGGCTCGCGATAGGGTGCCAAGTGCCCCCCCCCCCCCCCACCACCACCATTTTCACAATTCACAATGAAAACTAACGTTAAATAAATTTTGACTGAGCTCCAGTGCACAAAATTGTCAGAGTAAACTCCGACTGACACCCCAAAAACCTACAATCCGCGAAGGAAAGAAAGATATTATTAATGTTTGTTTATTAACTGGCCCGTGGCTTCCTGTGATTTTGCAAAAGCGGCCCCCGGGCAAAGCTAGTCGGGTATCCCTGCGCTATGGCCAGAGTTGTTTCTGTAAAAGATGTGTTCTCAATAATCTTCCTGGTCAAATGAAGGAAATGATGATTATTACATCCTGGTTGTGATGGGTTGTGGAGAAAATGTTGACGGCAAAGTCAGCTGAATTCTTTTTAAGTCCTGATCTGCTTAAACGTAATCCTGCTGCATTTTTCTGCGGCATTTACTGATTGAAATCACATTAATCCGACCCCTCATGTATCGGTTGTCTCATGGCAGGCTGCTGTTCATCGAGGATGGTAGGAACTCTGCAGAAGTTTAGGGCTCTGGTTTCAAGTTGAAGTTCAATACTTTATTGCCATCTCAACATTTGATTTGATTTGATTTATTCGGATCCCCATTAGCTTATGCAAAGCATAAGCTACTCTTCCTGGGGTCCACATAGAACATTAAACATCATACATTTACAAACAAGACAATCAGATAAGCAAAAATAATACAACACAAAATAAAATAGAGACCAACCAAAAAGAAGCTACTGGTCTTACATAAAAGTTAGATAAATGACCAACGAGAAAGAAGCTATTGGTCTGCATTTAAGAAGTAACATCTCAGTCTAATTTACACGAATGACCAACCTGACAAGAAAGGAGGAACATGGTTGACTGGGATCTGTTTTGGGAAACTCACTTGAAGCAGACAGTGAGATTGAAGAAAGGATGGTTAAAATGAACCACAAGATGTAAAACACTTAAAACACAGAACATGAGGTTAGGACTTAAGATAGAAGAAGCAAAATACCATAAGACGAAATAAAAGTTGACCATACTGAGATAAATGTGTGCATTGAGCCAGGTTGATAATGCTGGTTCACCCTTAGTATTTAAAGGTCGCTTCCCTCTGTGATGATAAAGGAGTTGATGATCTATCTAAACATGGTGAAAATATCAAAACGCAACGTCGTCAACAAAATGTACACAATCCATATTAGACAACGATCCATTAAACGAGCCACTTGGACTTCTGTAACTGCGCCGTGACTTTATGAACATGTAAAAATGGTTTGAGAGTGGTTTTGGTACATGATGGTGTGCGTGCGTGTGCGTGCGTGTGCGTGTGTGTGTGTGTGTGTGTGTGTGTGTGTGTGGGTGTGCACGCGCGTGTCTGTTTGTGTGTTCCAGGAGAGTGTGTTTGAGGATGTGGGGGTGAAGCAGAGCCTCTTCCAGGCCCTGGAGCCTCTCGTGGGAAATGATGTCATCCTGAGCAGCTCCACTTCCTGTCTGTTGCCTAGCAACGTCTTCTCCCTGGTCCAGGACCGGAGTCGCTGCATCATCTCCCATCCGGTCAGTAGCAACCCAAACTCCTCTCTGTGGCGTGTGGGCTGAAGGTTATACCTCTCAAACCACAATCTAGGGAAGCCATCTTAGTTGTTTGCCCAGTCATCTATTATATACTGCTGTGACGGTAATGAGCTCAATCCCACGGTAGAGTCACATGACCGCGGTGATGCGGTTATCGCCACAGCCCTACGATTCAGTAGGTCACAGGTTGGCTTGGTTCCTGCCTTAAAACTCGTTATATAAGGGTTTTTCTGAATGTCTATGGAGAAAATGAATGGGGGAATTCACTTCCGGAACGGGAGCTGAGGAAGAAGTGGGCGGTCAACGTTGAGCTCTATATTGTAAAAGCAAAGTCGCATTTCCCATTCCCATTTCAGATTATTCCCTGTTCCTTCCAAGCGGTGGAAAGAAAAGAAAACTTACTAGAATCACTTTAAATATTTCACCAGTCAACAAAAATTCTGGAACGGAATTGAACTTCCAAACGATGCCACCGGGGCTGGTAGAGTTGGAAAACGTACCAGCCACAGCATGAGTTTAGCTGGTATTTATGTGCCAGTGTGCTTGTGAAGCTTCTACCGTCTGTCTGTCTTTGTCGGCCTCGGATCATCTGCTCACTGTCCTCATCCCTGACAGCGAGCACATCTCCATTATATCTAATCTAATAGACCCTTTTCATGCGGGCCATTTTGTGTCGAAAAGGCAGAATAAAACACAGGTGCAAACAAAACACTAATGAGGGTTTCCAAATTCCAATCATGGAAGTTTGAAACCCTCGTTAGTGTTTTGCTTGCACCTGTGTTTACCCTGCCTTTTCGACACAAAATGGCCCCGTGAGAAGGGTCTATTGAATTCCGGCATCGCAACACTTTCTGTGGTTTTCTTCCTCCGGTCAGGCCTGTAAGCGACACCTTACAGCAGTGGTTCTCAAATGGGGGTCCGGGGACCCCCAGGGGTCCTTGAGGGGGTTCCAGGGGGTCCCCAGCCAAAAGGGGGGTTAATTATTTTCGCTATAATTCCATTTATAACTAGTAACACAATGACTATTTTGGTCATGGGTTGTACAGTATCCACTTTCTGTAATAAAACATCTGAAAGCATCAATCTTATTATCATATGGCGGACCGTGGGACAAAACCCTACCAAATGGGGGTCCGTGGTCTAATCTTTGTCAGTTTAGAGGTCCTTCATGTGAAACAATTTGAGAACCACTGCCTTACAGCCCCCGATCTGCCATCTGCTGACCCTGACCCGTAACCACTGACATATTCTGTCTCTTATCACTGCAGCACTGACACAAGATCACCTTCTTTTGTCATAAGCGAGAGAGAATGTTGAATCTTTGTCAGACATGGGAATGAGACATGAGAGTATTTTTATTTGCGTGTAATTATCATCATTCACATGGGTGAGGTTGACACCATCAGGACATTTCACATAACGTCAGATCAGTTGTCAATCACGTTAAAGCATTGTTAATGATGGAGGCTCCTCCTTCATAACATACCTGCAGTCCAGTCTGTCACCCTGGCTTTCACTCACCTTAGATCAGGTCACAGTCAATAGTGACAACAGCACATTCCTATGTATTGTTAAGTTAATGGTGTGCTATTTCACTGTAAACAGCGTTCTGCAGTTTTATTATTACCATGTCACGCTAGCTTGTCGGGAAGGCAGCTAAATAATGTTCCAAAGCTAGACGTTATCTTATAGTTGTGGCCCTCTCTATCATCAAAGTTGCCCATCCCTGCCCCGGGTGGTCATCAGGTCATTTGGGGGGAGTCGTTTGAGATGATTTATGGGATAAGAAATAAACATATTTCTATTTCTATGTTATTTCTTTTGAATAATAAACTAGACCATCTTGCGATGGGATCACACTAGCCACTTGCTTGCAGTACACCCATTTTCGAACTCGACCTCGATTTTGATGTCAACTACACACCCGTAAAGTTTTGTGACTGCAACTTTGACGCTATCAAGCAGACAAAATCTGTCCACAGACATATAAACACGCACACACACACGCACACGCACACGCACACACACACACACACACAAACGCACACACGCACACACACACATGAGCTGAAATCAATACCAGTACTGCTGTCGCAGCTGGTAAGAAAGAAAAGGAAAACTAACTCCCTGGTCACTAGAATATTTATAGGAAATATCAGCGCAGTTGGAAGCCATCTTTGACTACTCAGGCTGCATGGAGGAAACTCGATGGGATGTGTGACTGTCCTGTCACTCCGCAGGTGAACCCCCCCTACTATGTCAAACTGGTGGAGCTGGTGCCCCACCCAGAGACAGTCGCAACCGTTATGGAGACCACCCACGCCCTGATGACCCAGGTAATGATTACACAATTAAGAAATTTACCACGAGAGGAAGGGGGTTGTGGCTTCGCCTCGTGCCACAACCCTGTACCAGTGGTAAATGTGGCCACAACCCCCTTCCTCGAGTGGTAAATTTCTTTTCTACAATAGCTACCACATAATATAAAAAATACACAATTGTAACATTCAATTCATTTATTTACAATCATTACTGGTTTCAGAATACATTTATCCTTCCGCCACAGAATATAGTTCCATTGACAGTCCCAGGTTCACTCCGTGACAACTCAAGCTCAGCCAGTTCTCTCTCCCCAATTTCACCATGTAGTTCTTTGTTCACTTCACCTTCATCTTCATCTAACCACTGCTCAAAACTCCATCCACCCAGTAAATCAAACGTTACTACGAAATTTCCTTGTTAGAGATTTGTAGACTGACAGGCTAACAGTGGGCGGAGTCAGCACAGGTGTTCTTCATTCATCAGGGAGCGGAGTGATACTGCGGTTGGAGCCGAACTGTAGATTGTTGGCCTATTTACCACTGTTGCTAGCCAATCAGAATCCAGTATTCACTCATGCTGTTGTAGAATCCTGGATTATCCCTTGATGTCAGAATCAGTATCAGAGAGAGAAACACCAGGCCAACATCAGGCTGAGATGATCAATTATGGAAAAAATCACACAAATCTGTTGTTGGATTTGTTTCGGATCCCCCGGCTGCCTAAAGCTTGAATCTTGCAGGATGACAGGTTAAAACTCTGTCCAGTAAACAAGCTACTTGTGAATCCAAGTGACTTTTGTTTACTACAAGTCCTGATTCACTTGCATTTTGGGCAGTGTGAACCTGAACAAACCACAAACGAGTGAGTCAAGTTTGCAAGTTTGGTTCAGACCAAAGCAAACAAACTGTAGGTGTGATCGCACCCTAAACGGACCCTGTCTGGGTCGGGGCTGAAGCAGCTGTGTGTGATGTCACGTGGTTTCTGTGGTCCAGGTCGGCCAGGCGCCCGTCTGTCTGAAGAAAGAGATCGACGGCTTCGCCCTCAACAGAGTGCAGTACGCCATCATCGCCGAGTCCTGGAGGCTGGTGCAGGTCAGAGTCTGGCCAACACTGTGGGTCTGGATGGGGGATTATGAGTGTGTGTGTGTGTGTGTGTGTGTGTGTGTGTTTGTATGTATGTGTGTGTGCGTGTGCGTGCGTGTGCGTGCGTGCGTGTGTGTGTGCGTGTGTGTGTATGTGTGTGCGTGTGCGTATGTGTGTGTGTATGTGTGTGTGCGCATGCACACTTTTGTTTCAATCCTCCACCGGAAGTCACACAGGGCAGTGCTGATGTGTCTGTACTGGAGGCAGCAGAGAGGACATCCCTGGCTGGCTGGCTGTCAGCTCCTCAGTCTGCCTCCAACACTGCAGCACAGAGACGGCCTCTGATGACAGCAGGCTCCATCATTACATACTCACTCATGGAGGAGATGTTATGATGATGGTGAGGATTACCAGGGTCGGACTGTTCCCCTGAGATGTTGGGAGTTTTGGATTTGGGCTTTGTATATCACTGACATCCCGTTTACCGCGTACCTCTTTTTTTTCTTTTCTTTTTTACCATAATTTGCAGTTTATCTCTAGAAAAGGTCCAAAACTGCCATAAAAAATGTTCTGATGTTACCTCTCCTCTCTCTCCCCCCTCTCGCTTTGTTTGTCTCTCTCCCTCTCTTTCTCGCTCTCTCTCTCTCTCTCTCTCTCTCTCTCACTCACACACAATATGTAGCAGCAGTAGTATCTGTAGCAGATTAATTTACTAAGACATAAAGATCTATCTATCTACTGGAGTTTTGCCGGCAGGACGTGGCATGTGGGAGGATCATGCTATTCCTCCCAGTTCGCCTCCCCCCCCAAACAGGCACCCCGACCGACCAGAGGAGGCATTAGTGCAGGGTCCAGGACACATACCCTTAATCTGGCTTCCCACCCGCATACACGGCCAATTGTGCCTGTATGGACGCCCCGACCAAGCCGGAGGTAACACAGGGGCTCGAGCCTGCGACCCCCGTGGTGGTAGGCAGGGACTCTACCGCTGCACCACCCGGACGCCCCCCACAGTGTTTCTTGCCTTACTATGCCGTCGACTGGATTATAACTTAATTAGAGCTGTAATGAATTGGCTGTGCCACTGTGGGGATAAGTTACTGTGAGAGAGGAAATCCCATCTGTCACAGAGAGAGGTCGTAATGACCCCTTTCTCTCTCCCTCTCTCTCTCTCCCCCTCCCTCTCCCTCTCTCCTCCTCTCTCTCTCTCCCTCTCTCCCACTCCCTCTCTCTCTCTCAGCACCATGCAGCTTTAGTATGTAGTGTTTGTATCCCCTCTCTTCAGTAGTGCTTTGTGGTAGGAAAGAACAAAGACCGATGCTTTCACAGCTCAATCGACACATTGTGTCGGTGGCCCCGGCGCTACTGTACACCTGAGTTACAGTGTATCAGATGCACAATGACTGGACCCCTTCACACATGCATGCACGCACACGCACACGCACACCAAAGAATTGAGGAAAAATACAAACTGCATAAATAAATAAATAAATAAATAAATAAATAAATAAATAAATAAATAAATAAATAAATAAATAAATAAAGATTATTAAAAAAAGAAAAAAGCAGGCAAACAGAGACAGGTTTGTTTTGGCAATAAGTGCGAGTGTGGTGATGCTTGCTGCGGCAAAAATGGCAATGATATACCAGACAGGGTCGAATTAATCCTGTCTACACTTAAGGTATCTCACTAAAGAGGAAATAGTGGTAGATTCCCTACCTACCAAAACGAGCATCGCAGCAAGGTTCGAGCCCCCGTGTTACCTCCGGCTTTGTCGGGCGTCCATACAGGCACAATTGGCCGTGTCTGTGGGTGGGAAGCCAGATTATGGGTCTGTTGTGTCCTGGTCGCTGCACTAGTGCCTCCTCTGGTCGGTCGGAATGCCTGTTCAGGGAGGGGGGGTGGGACTCGGGGGGGGATAGCCTGATACTCCCACGTGCTCCCTGCCGGTGAAACGCCTCGCTGTCAAGTGAAAAGAACCAGTTGGCAACTGCACATATATTGGAGGAAGCATGTGTGTGTCTACAGCTCTCCCCAGATTGGCAGAGGGGGTGGAGCAACAACTGGGACAGCGGGGGGAATTGGCCAAGTACAATTGGAAAACGGGAGAAAAATCCATAAAAAAAAAAAATATTAAAAAATAAATAAATGAAGGAGAAACAATTATTCCTACAGTCTAAGTCAGCCCACTTTGATTTTTGAGACTATGAAAAACCTCCCAACCTTTTTCCAAAAGCAGAATTCATAGAATTAAGACTGTTGATTTGTGTTTGGTAAAAGCATATTTTGGGAGTAGCAAGATGGCGAGCAGTGACTTGTTTTTCTGTTGTCTGTCTGTTGTCGTCCAGAGGAATGCCCACAGACTGTCCAAACAGGCTGGATTACTGTAGCTCTGTAACCTCAGGGTCAACTGCTGCATCTCTCTGTGACTTCTTCAAGGTTTATTCTGTTGTTTTAGGCAGATGGTTTGCTAGCCTTCTATTCTATAATATATAATACGTGTATCCATAAACATATATCATGAACTTTCTTTGGACAGGTTTTTGATGATCATGTTTTAGAACACAGACCAGCAGGGGAGGGCAACCCAATTATATAGTCTTTACGCTTCCTGTGTCACAGTCAATTTATAGTCAACTCGACAGACTTATAAAGCATTCGTCTGACTCGTCAGCACACCTGTCTGACACTGACAGCTTTGTCCTTCTCCAGGCTCTCAGCTTGCTAACACGTGTATACCTATATCTGTGGGGTTCAGGAACCGCTCATAGTCCCATTCAGGTCTGCTCTTCATCTCTCTGCCTCCGCACCTTCAACCCTTACACACACTTGTCACGAAAAGATTCAGCAAACACAGAGGCGCTGAACCTGTAGCTCGCATTGAATCAGCGTTGAGGAACTGATTGCACTGCAAACGCATGACATTGAATTTGAACCCTCCAAAGGCCAAGAGCTGTCAAGTGACTGCTGTTTTAGAATTGGAGAAAAATAAAGATAATGTGCAGGACAAAAAGCAGAAAGGTAGACACTTCATGAAAACATGTTCGGACCCTATGACTAAAACATCACAATAATAGACAGTGTGCAGGATTATATTTCTTTCTTTGAATTTTACAATTGAGATATCCCCAGGTTTCTAGATGTTCCTCCTTGACCGACCTTCTGCACAAACCAATGTTGTTCGATTTCCAAAAAAAGGGGGATAGTTACTTATTTAATTGTATTCACCCCCTTCACTTAATGGCTTGTTGACCTTCCCTTAATGGTACACAACCTTGCCCTACTCAGGAGCCACATTGGGGGGGGAGAATCTTTGCAAAAGCCACAATAGACCTCTTATACGACTAGGTCACACTGACATCACGCAGCGTCGATGCGCATGACGGATGCAGAAAGACAGACTCCGCGCAGCCCTGGCAAGTAGTTTTCCACTGGCTGGAAAACTAGACGAGCTAGACATGTCTTCGTGTTGTGCAGTGGGATGCCAGAATCGGAAAGCTATTGTAGCAGAGTATTCAGGTCCGCCTATTCACACTTGGTTAATAAAATAATAAACGATAGAGCCAGGCTGTAACGTTATAACAAGCTTCTCCCCACATATCCTGTTCTACGGCAACTCGAGGGAACATACACAGCCTCGCACACACGCAATAGAACACAACACAACACTGAACAGTCTGTTACACTATCAACAAAGCAAGGACTAAAGTTTTACCGAATCCCGTCAACTCATACTGCTTTTAATGCTAACCGTAGGCGTCTTTGGTTGCAAGCCGAAAGAGGAAATCATTAAAATATTGAACTGAAGCTTGATATCATTCAGGCCTACCATCATGTTTTAAATCTATTACACAGTGAATATTGCACTGAAGCTTGATGTTCAGGCCTACCATCATGTTTTAAATCTATTACACAGTGAATATTGAACTGAAGCTTGATGTTCAGGCCTACCATCATGTTTTAAATCTTTTACACAGTGAATATTGAACTGAAGCTTGATATCATTCAGGCCTACCATCATGTTTTAAATCTTTTACACAGTGAATATTGAACTGAAGCTTGATATCATTCAGGCCTACCATCATGTTTTAAATCTTTTACACAGTGAATATTGAACTGAAGCTTGATATCATTCAGGCCTACCATCATGTTTTAAATCTATTACACAGTGAATATTGAACTGAAGCTTGATATTCAGGCCTACCATCATGTTTTAAATCTATTACACAGTGAATATTGAACTGAAGCTTGATATCATTCAGGCCTACCATCATGTTTTAAATCTATTACACAGTGAATATTGAACTGAAGCTTGATATTCAGGCCTACCATCATGTTTTAAATCTATTACACAGTGAATATTGAACTGAAGCTTGATTTCAAATAAATTATATCGCAATCACAATATTTGTCGGGAAAATCGCAATTAGATATTTCCCCCAAATCATTCAGCCAGTGTTGATTGATTTTATTTGACAGTTTCATTTTCAAAGCACGAGCTAGTGCCAAGGCATTGAGTGCATATAAGGAAAAGTCAGGATAACACAATAAAGCCCATTGTGGTCCCTGTATCATCATACTGCTCTCATAGTTTAGAAGTTGACATTCTTCTCCTTTCTCCTCATCCCAGAAGAGACTTTTAAAGAGGGACTTCATGGTTCACAGATGCGCCAAGTGTGTCTGCAGTCTGGTGAAAGTCCTTGCGAGCTCAGTCACAGCCTCTGAGAGTCACGTCCACTGGCCCTGTGTTACTCACAATGTATTTACTGAGTGTAGTTCAGGGAACTGAAGCCTCCTGACTGCGCTGGCAGCAGCTCTGCATCCATACAGTACATCCAGTAATGCGTGATATTTGTGTCTTTCACACTGACCTGTGGCAGCTCAGACACATATCTACATGACATTCCATACAGTGTCCGCATCGCTTACTTGTGCCCCACCTGCGAGGAACCAGCAGAGGCAGATGAACCCTGAGGGCACCCTTGGGTCCTAGCTGACAAAACTGCCACATTGCTGTTACTGTCCCGACCTTTGACCTGGGAGGAGCTCCAGCTGAGCAGCTTCTCTGGAGCCTGCTGGGTTGTTTTCCTCACCTGTGTCCTAGTATTAATTTTGGTCAGCTATTTTTTTATTTAGTCCCAGTCTTGGTCCTGTGTCAAATGGCTTTGTTAGTTTTTATCACATTTAATCAACCTCATCCTGTTTTTGTTTAGTCAAGTTTTAGTCGACTAAAAGTCAGAGTATTTTAGTCTCATGTTGTTCAAAGAAAACCGTAACTATTGTTTCTTTAGAATTTTCAAACTCATTGGAAAGATCTATCAATCTGTTATTATGAAATGGTATTAAGGTTTGACTTCTTCTCTTCTGATTGGATCTCTTCCCAATTCGTCCCTCCCTAACATTTTAGTCTAGTTTTGTTGACGAAAACGTCCTCATAGTTTTTGTCATCACAACAACTTTGTTTGTATTTAGTTAACATCGTTTTCATCAGTGAAAATAGGTAGTCGATGAACATTTTTCATCATAGTTTAAGGCCAAATAGTCAGTGGGAGAGGTGACCACATGACCATTTAGGAGACCAGCAGAGTACTATTTCGTATTATTGCTGGAGCCTGCAGTGGTGTGTCTCTTCTATATTAAAGGTCTCTGGTGCAAGGTCAAAATCTTTGATAGTTTCTAGCACTCAAAATCTTTTTCTCTTTTTTAATTAGCACTGGGTCAGTACATCAAAGGACGTGTTTCAGCGACCCAGTGGTAATTAACTCATTGAGTGCCAATGACGACTTTAGTCGTCAATTCGTTTAGTAACGTAGAGTGCCAATGACGACTAAAGTCGTCAATTGCGTTTTTTGACGGTGAGACGTGGATCAAAGCCAGATCCATCTCCTGTAAAATTTTGGGGCATGTTGAATGTGTATAACCTATTTTACCGACCCATTAGGTGGCGACAGTGCTCTCCAGATTAGAGAAAGGCCAGGAAAAAAGAGAGAAGAAGTCATGAGGAAACGGAAATCGCATCGATATGCATGAAGCATAACGTTAGCTGTGCCTCTGAACAGCAGTCAATCTGCTGCCACAATTGAGCCCCTCCGTCTCCGCTGCGATAGCCCCTCCATATGATTTAGTTGCCGACACCAGCGTCTTTCTGAAAAGTTACATTATTCTCAGCTGGGAGCCGGCGACAGGCTGTGAAAAAGCGGGGGGATGCAGCGCACTTTTCAGTGCAGACAGAGCAAGCAGCAGAGCCCCAGAGACACTCCCACGGAGGAGGAGGAGGGGGGTGGGGCACGCAGGGCAGTATACAACCATTGACAGTAAACACAGACCCAGACAGCAGCAGGCTCGATAGACAGAGAGACAGGCAAACAAGCTAGAATATGATGCCCACCAGCAGTAAATCAAGACCAGCAAGAAGGTGTAGGGTCTGCGCACGCAGGGGCCAGCGCTGCTGGTTGCAGCTAAAAAATATTATTTGGCCAAACAAAATTCCTTTGTTTTCACTATTTTATTGAAGGAAATTATTTTTGAGGTGTCATTACATCAGAAAATATTAGCTTCAGAGTCAATGATGTGCTTGAAATGCTTAATTTCACAAAAGGCGGAATATCTCAGCTTCTAAATTGAAACGTGTGTTTTTGCTAAAATCAACCTATCTTCTCCGGCTGATAACTAAAGAACGGAAAATGATATCAATAAACTTTTTTTTGCAGATGATAGAAGAGAGTCTCATCGTTCTTTGTGCGTGTTCGGTGTTTACATAGTAATATCACACAATATTCTGTGGGCCTCGAGAAATCACTGAAAATGCTCTGAAACTGTGGCACTGGGAGCGTCCGTTCTCCAAAAGTGGCTGGCACTCAATGAGTTAAAAGAAAAAAGCAGATTTTTCCCTTGCACTTGCAAGCACTTGTAAGATGTGGCCCACAGACTCTCGTCCATGTAATAGATGAGCAACATTATGTGGTCGGATCCCGCATGCGTTTGACATGATTACATGGGGGTGGGTCTGTTCAGGCAGCTGCACAGTGCCGTACCACAGTTGGTGGACATAGGCCTTTATTCTGACTGCTTTCAACAGACTGACACTCAATTCTATAAAACAAGAAATATTGCACAGGCGAGCAACTGTGCATGCGCTTTGCAATTGTGAGCTGCGCCCCACGGAACCCCTCGCCTTATTATAGTAGTGAGATTGTTGAGACAAGTGAAGCTGCATTGAAACAAGTGGGGTTATCTCTCCTCACTGCATAATGTTTCTCCTGGTTTGAGAAAACTAAGATTTGAAGGCGGAATATGAGACTGACTTGTTAAGATGGAAGATTTCCAGTTTACGGCCAAATAGTCCGTTAAATTGTAACTGACTGGTTTCAAATGCATCGATTCAGGTTTGTTGTAGGTCAACGGGAAGTTCTAGTCTCAAACTAGAGAAGGCTTGATTTGATCAAATGTTTTCCCCCTTTGCGTAATATTGTTTCAGTTGTTATCTGAAATCTGAAGTCACATTCAAGGCTGACATGTTATTGCTGACATGATCAAACACCTATCTATCCCTCTAACTAGCGTGAATGGACATATCCGTTTTGAATTAATGTACTTCCCTCCTTGCCTTTTATTTTTTATATATATATATATTTTTTAATAAAAAATAATTTGTTTCTCATACACAGTCTCTCACAGTCACTCGCTCTCTCTCTGTCTCTTTCTCTCGACCAAACATATCACATGCTCTCTCTCTCTCTCTCTCACACACACACACACACACACACACACACACCCACCTTACCCATCTAAAGTAATAAGTTGATGTGGTATGTGAAGTCACAGTTTGGGAATCCGGTCTGTTCTGGCCTCAGACTTTCTTTGATGTATCGTCAAGGTGACAACTTCTGTCATCTTTATCTGCAGGCTGCCACTCAAGACACCTCAAGTCAAGTCAAGTTTATTTGTATAGCCCTAATTCACAAGCATGTCCCAGAGGGCTTCACAGAAAATATGTCTAGCTAATTCTAGCTGACACAACAGTAGCAAATTATAGTAGTAATGATGACACATTGAACAATTGATAGAGAAATATAGAAAATATAGGATAGAGCGGAGGAGAGAGCAGGAGAAGGGAGGGAGAGCAGGGGGAATGTGAGAGAGGAGAGAGCAGGAAAGTGATGAGGTGGGGAGGGAATGGGAAATGTTGGGGAGTATAGGAGGTGGGGAAGGAGCAGGGGAAGGGGGAAAGAGGAGAGAGCAGGAGAGGGGAGGGGGAGGGAGAGCGGGGGGATGTGGGGGAGGAGAGAGCAGGGAGAGGGAGGAGGTGGGGAGAGAATGGGAAATGTGGGGGAGGAGATAACAGAGAAGGAGAGGTGGGGAAGGAGCAGGGGAAGGGGGAAAGAAAGAGAATGGGTGCCATGCTTTAAAATAGGATGGATGGCATGCTTTAGAATAGTGTGGGGGGGGGGAGTTCGGGAAGGGGAGGAGGTGCGGAGGGAGAGCAGGGGGAGTATGAGAGAGTATATGGAGAGAACAGGGAAAGGAGGGCTAGCTGACACAACAGTAGCAAATTACATTAGTAATAATAATAATAACACAAATATAGGAAATATGGAAATATAGGATTGAATGGGTGCCACGCTTTAGGGTAGAATGGGTGCCATGCTTTAGAATAGTGGCGGAATAGTGGGAGAGGATAGAATGGGTCCCATGCTTTGGAGTAGAATGGGTGCCATGCTTTAGAATAGTGGGGGAGGAGAGATCAGGAAAGGGAGGCGGTGAGGAAGGTGCAGGGGAGGGAGAGCAGGGGGAATGTGAGAGAGGAGAGAGCAGGAAGTGGCAGGGAATGGGGAATTTTGGGGAGGAGGGGAAGGGAGAAAGAGGAGAGAGCAGGAGAAGGGGGGGGAGTGGGGGAGGAGAGAGCATGGAAAGGGAGACGGTGGGGAGGGAATGGGAAATGTGGGGGAGGAGAGAACAGGGAGGGAGAGGTGGGGAAGGGGGAAAGAGAAAGAGAATGCGTGCCATGCTTTAGAATAGAATGGATGCCATGCTTTAGAACAGTGGGGGGGAGAGTTCAGGAAGGGGAGGAGGTGGGGAGGGAGAGCAGGGGGAGTATGAGAGAGAGTGTGGAGAGAACAGGGAAAGGAGGGGATGCCATGCTTTAGAGTAGAATGAGTGGCATGCTTTATAGTGTGAGAGAGGAGAGAGCAGGAAAAGGGGGGAGAAAATCAGACAATCTGTCTACTCTAGACATTAACCAGAACTAACCGGGACACAGGGAATCTAGCTAATCTACAGCCTAGTCTGGCCTGTCCTATTCTACTCTAGTCTGATTTTAGCTTGAACACTATAACAGGTCTACAGCCTATAGTTAGGCTGTAGCTAATCTATCGCCTAACCTAAGCTATTCTAACCTACCGGCAACCCTTGACCAGTGATGGAGAGCACCGATGCCCCGCACCCCGGCCCGCGCCCCCACACCTCACATCTTTAATAACAGACACTTTCAGTTTTCGCTCAGTCTTCACATTTTATTTGTACTAACACACCAGCCAAAGAGAGAGGAAAAGACGTATACTGTAAGTGATAGGAAGATCATGTATATATTGATCTTGATTGTTTCATTCATTGTGTCATGCACATTTGACAGTGCCCAGCCCTGTTGGGCGTACAACACACAAAATACAACATATACAATACAACATAAGAAAGTTAATGTTAGATAAAGAAATCCAGTGGTTCTTACTGTATAACAAAATGTCAGGGAGAGAAAAATAAAGTGATGACACAAATTACAAATAATAACAAATAACAAAACAAAAAAGGGAAATGGTACAAAAACAACAAATTTGATGAATTGACAAGTAATGGAAATTAGTTAAAATAAAACAGCCTTGATGCAGACAATTCTTCAGGAATTGAGAGGAACTGGACAATTTAATAACTTTTCTTTGACAATATCAGCTATCAAGTACAGACAAATAACAAAGACAACATGCAATAATAGTCTCTACACCTCAGGGTAATCCATCAGTCATCTAGTCTAGATGGATTACCCTGAAACAGACAGGTGGATGACATTCTTGACAGTGGTCGTGTGTCACCTTGCTTTTTTCCCCCCAAAGATTGTGCTGCACAGGCTAGTAGGCAAGTCAGTGGTAACAGGCAGAATTTACCTTTTTCACAGCAGCCATTTTGTGTCTAAAAGTCAAGTCAAGTCAAGTCAAGTTTATTTGTATAGGACATTTCATACACAGTGGCAATTCAAAGTGCTTCACATAAAATGGTTGACAGGAAAAGAAAAGAAAAGAAGAGAATAAAATGGACATTTAAAAGCATCACAGCAAAACTTAAAAAAAATAGTATAAAAAGTGCATTAAGCAACAGGCGCAGCAGTTGCAGAAAGAGCTAAAAACTTATAGAGGACTCATTGGGTTTGCATAGTAGCTGTCAGCAGTTAAAAGCGACGGTAAACATAAAAGTCTTTAGTCTATTTTTAAAAGTAAGTAAGGTTGGGGCAGATCTGAGGTCTTCAGGCAATTTGTTCCAGCTAGCAGAAGCATAGTGGGTAAATGCAGCCTTCCCATGATTTGATTTGATCCTAGGGACAGTTAATAAGCTGGACCCTGTTGACCTAAGAGTTCTAGACGGTTCGTAGCGTGGGAGCAATTCAGCTATGTATTTTGGGCCTAGGCCATTAAGTGATTTATAGACTAATAACAGTATTTTAAAATCTATTCTCTGACACACTGGCAACCAGTGTAAGGACTTAAGAACTGGAGTGATATGATCATCTTTCTTAGTCTTCGTTAGAACTCTAGCAGCAGCATTCTGAATGAGTTGAAGTTGCCTAAGTTCTTTTTTGGAGAGACCAGAAAAAAGGCTATTGCAGTAGTCTAACCTACTATAAATGAAGGCGTGAATTAGTTTTTCTAGATCCTGGCAAAGAAAAAAAAGGCAGGGAAAAAGGTGTTTTGTTTTGGTTGCACATATGTTCACCCTGCCTTTTAGACACAAAATTGCTGGTGTGAAAAAGGCCCATTGGAGAGGAGGAGGGAGAGAGTGCTACTTCTTCAGTCCCCTGTCTTGAGTTTTCAGCCTGTGTGGTGGATTAGAGCCTGTAATCAGGCATTCAGCTGCAGATTCACTTCATTGTTGTGGCATTAGTTTCAACTGTTGAATAATGCGCTGCACATTTACTTCAGAGTTGAGAGTTGAGAGAAGCTGGTAGTTTGTCATTGTTTGGACAATAAAAGTACATCTTAGTCTTATCTCATCTTACATGGTCGTCTACACTGTAGACTCTACAGTATGTAAGTAACTCAATACTGTGTTTAATGCTGCATTCGTTTATGGTCGGAGATGGCAAGTGGCAAACGCGCCATCTCCGACCTACGTTAGTTCGAGCTTCAAGTCGCAAAACCATGGATGCTAATAGCATCAGCTATTAGACAGCTAACAGCTAATAACTACAATAATGTATAATTGTATGGGTTTAACTTACCCCGCTAGCCAGGCGCTTCTCGCTCATACTGAGCATTAGCGCCCGGCGACCCACGACGCATTTCCAATCAGACAATCGTGCCGCTCTCACGTCTAGGTATAAAAACGAACCCTTACCTGAGCCAGAAACTTGAAGTGAAGACGCTATCCGATGGCCAACATCCTCTTCTTTTAATGACATATAGTTGCCGCTTCCAAATTGTTGCATAAAATCCACTTTTCTGTCTTTGAAAAACCCAAAATCATTCATCTGGAGCAACCGGAAGTGTAGGGGGCATTAGTGAGTAAACAGTGAGTCGTATTTCCGGGTTGAAGACAGTTGTCTGATTGGAAATGCGTCGTGGGTCACCGGGCGCTAATGCTCAGTATGAGCGAGAAGCGCCCGGCTAGCGGGGTAAGGGTTTAACCAACTACTCTATTGGTATGCTGATTGGTCTGAAGGCATATTGTTAAAAAATAAACATTAATTGCCAAAAATGTGTTTTAAATTCATACTTTCATAATTTTTTCACCATATACGATGTGGGTGGTCATGTTGTCAAATGACGAGCTGTGAGCAATTTGTAGGGGTTGAGAAATCATACCCGAGTTTGCGAGTAGGAATTCCGAGTTGACACAGCATTTTATTAGATTTTTCCAATTTGCGACCTCCGAGTTATAAATGAATGCAGCATAATAGCTGCTGCATGAGTCTTACAATATAGGGGTTACATAGTTTCCCCTCATGTGACTGTGATCTGATGTTTTCTAATCGGTGTGAACAGGAAAAACCTGCATGAAATCAAATTTTTTCAGTTGTGATCTGGAACACATGGATATGTGGTGTGAAATCAGATCCCGAGTCATGCAATCTACATGGGACTTGTATTTGAACGCTCAAATTCTGAGTTTGTAACATCAAGTCTCATCATTATGTCCACAGCAGCTTGCCTGAGCAGCTTTAGCATGGAAGACAACAATAGAACCAAAGACAAATGGACAATTTGCAACGTCTGAAATGTGTTGTTGGAAACAAGCAGGAGAAGCTTATACAAAAATGGATGCGACATTCTTTGATATTGATCATCTTCACAAATGAGGACCACTTGTTTGACTTTTGAAGCGTTTTCTGAAAATCACGTTTAAAAATAAACACATTTACGCTTCGAAAGTCATAAAACTGGTGCTCATTTTGTGAAGATTATCTTGCTGAGCACAAATCTAGCTGTTTCATAAACTTTTGTTTAATAACAGACCTTATTTCATGCATTTAACTGAAATTCCTAGACCAAAAATACAAAAATCCCATTGCCTTTTCCCCCTAAGAACCAGGAAGTGCAGGGACTTCTGGGTAAGCCTACAAAAATACATCATCCCTGCGGTACTCTATGAAGAGTCATTCATTTTTTTAAATCTAATATTAGCAGCAATTCAGAATTGAGTATGTGAGCACAGCCTTGTTGTCCTTATGTAACAGACACCCCCCTCATAACACACACACACACACACACACACGCGTACGCACACACACACACACACACACACACACACACACACACACACACACAGACACACACATGCGCCCCCACACACACACACACACACAAACTGGCCTTTGAGTCAGGGCCAGCGTTGGAAAGCAGAGCAGCTGAGAAAGCGGCCAGTTGCCCCCCGGTGATTATGGCGGAGGAGAGAGCCCTTTTCACCTGGCTCCGCCCGGGCCGCACCCGCGACAGAACGGGCCCGTTGTTGGATACAGGACCCAAACAAAGACGACCCTGTCCACCCCTCCACCCCATCCACCACCCCCCCCTCCCTCTCCTCTTGCTCACCCTACTCTCCGTATCTGTGTCCGAGCTTTGATTTCCTCCCCGGCCGGCCAACAGGTATCTCTCCAGCCCAATAGACAGACATGTGAGCAGAGGAGGGGGTGAAGCAGGCACACTAGCTGGCACGCTCGCCCCTGTTTCCTCCTGGCCTTCACCCTCCCCCCCAATCCCATCCCTCAGCCCCTCTCCTCACTGTACCTTCTGCATTCTCCTCAGGACACAGGATTGGCCGATTAGGGAAACCTGATATGGTGGGAGTCGTTTTTCGAGGCTCTGATGGGCTCAGAGGGAATCGGTTTGGTCCAAAGTCTTGCGGCTGAAAAGCAGGGACTTTGTCAAGCCGAGAGCAATTAGGTTTTTACTCCCTGGAGGCGTCAGTTACTGAAAATCGGGCGAGTCTTGTTGATTTCAGAGTAGCATCAGCTTATTCACCTTATGTAGCCCCGCCCACTTGACCCAGTTGTGTTAGGACTTCCTGTTCAAAACGTTGTGTGTTTCAAACCTAGTCTGACTCTGGCTCTTAAGGGTCTGCACACACCTTAAAGCCCCTCAGCAGTGTTGACCACAGTTATCACAATGAACACAATATAAGTACTGTACTGTCACAGGAAGTGTCAACATAATAGGAAGTAATTGGCTGACCCCTGTGTTGGAACATGAGGTAAATGGACTGTCATTATTACATCACGGTGCTCACTGAAGGCAAACACGAATCACTTCAGAGCTAACGTCACCTAAAATGCCATCTTGCTGTGTTGTTGGGTGCTAGAATCGAAGGAGTAATGGCTCCAACTTTTATGATCACTTTTATCGCATAGCAGCTGCCACTGCCAGTCAAATAAAAATAAAAAAACAACTAACTTATGGTTAAACGGGTATCACAGCGGATGCGTTTCAGGCTGTGTAGGCGGTGTGGTGTGCTGTAAAAGCGACCATAACCATCACAGAGCCTAATATTTAACACTGTATAACATGTAAACTTCATGTTTGACACTTTCTAATGTGATGTACAGTATACTTTCCCAGCCATGCAAGTGCAGTTTGCTGTCAAGACGTCGCTGTTTGCCGGAGGTCCTCTCTGAACTTCCCTACGGCTGTGCAACAATCTCTGACACTGGGGACAACTGTCGCCAAAAGGCTTATTCTGAAGGAGTGGAAGTCCTCCTCTTCGCCTTCTATTCGGGTGTGGCTGATGGACATGATCTCTGTTCTACAGATGGAGAGACTCAGGTCCCTGAGAACCAACGCGCTTAAAAAGTTCTCAGATATCTGGGACCTACTTTGACGAGGTTAAGAATGATAAGTGACTGAGGTTGGGGATGATGGATGGCTCGCCCAGTTGGTATCCCATGGACCCCTTAGGCGGGATCCCAGGTACACGATATCTCTTATAAACACATAAGCACCTTATGCGGCTGATAGCACGTTATATTGTTGAATGTTAATGACGTATGTATGTATGTTGTTGTTTTTTTTTTGTTTTTTTTGTCTTGTTCGTATATTGTTCTATAAAAAATGGAAAATAAAGTATATAAAAAAAAAAAAGACGTCGCTGTTTGCTCTGTTTACACTTTACAGTACTCTAAGCCAAGCCTGATACTTACTTGTCTGCCGCTGGCTAGGCAGACACACAACTCATCTGTTAAATATTTGTATTTCAACTCTTGTAGCCTACATGACAATTCAGGAGATAGCAGTTATAGTAATCTAAAGATGTACAGTATACACCCTCAGTATCTATTTACAAAACAAGTCAACAATACTTTCTAGCCAGCCAGCATTCGCTAACATGTTCCGGGGTTACTTTCGGCCTCCAGCTGTGCTCCGCCCACAGAAATGTCATCATGTTGATTAACATTGAAAGGGTTCTATAGATCCACCAGGGAACACTGGGCTGACTTCAGTGGCTCTTTAAACTGTATTCACAATTCTCTGATACATCACATTGGTAGGAAAATAACAGGGGATTCTAATTAAATTACAGGTGGTGATTATAATCAAATGACAGCCAATGAGTTGTGTGTATGATAAAGAACCATACAGTATTGGTAGGAAATGCATGTGACATCATGGGAATACTACAAATAGATGAATTGTTTGTTTTTAGAGGTGGAATTGGAAAATCTAGTGACTAGACATAAATAACATGAAGTAAATAACTTGCTAAATAGGTAGATCTGTATGTTGATATATGTAAAGCAGATGATGTACCAGTTTTATTGAATGAAATAGGTAAAGAAATGAAGTCCAGTCACTATAGTGGACTGAATTGTGTGTTTCTGACTCGGTTTCCGTCTCACTCCACCAGGATGGCTTCATCTCAGTTAAGGACATCGACCTGGTGATGTCAGAGGGACTGGGAATGCGTTACGCCTTTATAGGTCCCATGGAAACGATGCACCTCAATGCACCTGAAGGTAATGTTCCCACTTTTGACTCTTCACTCACACAAAAGGAAGGCCAGTAACCGAGACACTTTTAAAAGGGGCGATAAGTACCCTATGTATAGAAAGAGTACCGCAAGGATGATGTATTTTTGTAGGCTTACCCGAAAATCGCCACAATGCTGGTTCGTAAGAGTCAAAGGCAATGGGATTTTAGTATGGGGATTTCGGTTAAATGCATGAAATAAGGTATGTGGTTAACACAAGCTTATGGGAGTGGAAATTTGTGTTCAGCAGGATAAACTTCATAAACGAGGACTACTTTTATCACTTTTGAAGCGTTTTCTGAAAATTCTCATTAAAAATATGCATTTACGCTTCAAAAGTCATAAAAGTGGTCCTCGTTTGTGAAGATTATCCTGCTGAACACAAATTTCCACTCCCAAAAGCTTGTGTTAACCACAAACCTTATTTTTGTTTTTAAGCCTTTAATTAAGCCTTTAAGCCTCTGTTTAATTAAAAGAGAACTTATCAACATTATGGGTTTTAGTAATTTTCTTTAGTTAAAACTTGATTTATATTTTACAAGATTACATTTGAACATGAACACATCATAATTTTTACTGAATGGACCTGAATGGAGTCTGGACCTTGAACGCACCATCAAAACAACACAACCTGACAGCTGGTGTAGTGGGAAAATCTATTTTCAGACGGTGCGTTCAGGTTAACGTCATGTTGCATGGCCTATTAAAAAGGTCTACTACAGTATATAGTGCACAAATGATGCAAAGCATGAATTAACATGATTCATTCAACACATTTGAACACAACAGAACGGATGTAACTTGTGGATTACATTATAGTTGTCAAAACATGCTTAAGTGAAATTAACATCAAAAAATACTCCAAAGAAATAAATACTACTCAATTACAGTAACAACAGTATAATTGTAATGTCCATCCACCAGACCATGAGGCAGAGAGAGAGGGAGAGAGACGACCCTCACATGTCTCACATGTCTCAGCCTTTGTCAACATACGTACATGTACTGTACCATGGCATTTGTGTGTGTGTGTGTGTGTGTGTGTGTGTGTTTGTGTGTGTGTGTGTTTGTGTGTGTGTGTGTGTGCAAGAGAGAGTGAAACGTCAGGTAGATGGAGAATATCAAAGGGGAGTGTGAAACCCAGAGAGTAATCCTGGCTGTACACGCACGCACGCGCGCACACACACACACACACACACACACACACACACACACACACACACAGAGACCCTCGGCCGAACAAAGCCGTCTTTTTACGGGCAGCGATGAATGCGCTCCCTCACAGCAGTAATCCAAACCTCCAGAAGCAGGACGGTGGCCTTCAAACCAGCAGCCAGCTCTACCTGCTGTTACACTGCCCACGCTTTCTACTGCTGCTTCCTTTCTACCCAGGAAACTGTGTGACCGCGTCCTGGAAGACCTACTCCTGTTCTGACTGCCAGGCCTTAAAGCAGTCCCATCAGATAGCAGTGCACTCAGCCTCTCTGTCTCTCTCTGTCTCTGTCTCAGTGACTTGGCTTTCCAAAACCTGCACAGTCCAGCCATTTACCATCCAAAACATGAGACTCAGCAACATGCTTATTTTGTTCCTGGCTGTTTAAAGGTGCCAGGTATAGCATTTTAACTCCAATAAATCATCACTGTATTCATTCTGAGACATTTTAACAAGGGGGTCTATGGGGAATGACAGCCAGCCTCAAGTGACCGTTTGAGGAACTGTAGTTTTTGCCACTTCTGCGTTGGCCTCAGTTTTTTGCAACCGGAACTGCCCCTCGGTTGAAGCAGCATTTGGGGGTAAAATAACGTGAGAAAGGGATCATTCAAAAGTATAAACCAGAGGTACGCAACTTTGCCCTACTCAGGAGCCACATTGACACACAAAAAAACAGTAAGAGAGATCAGTTAGTGAGAGAAAGGCCGTTTGATTTGATGGGAGGGGCCTGTGATGTGTTTTTGGTGGCATTTATAGTTCCGCCTCCTGGTACAGGTTGAGGACATCATTGTTTTCCAGGAAGTAAATGTCATTGGATTTCCATATAAAAATAAAAGACAATGTTAATATGTGTAGTAAAGTTAAATTGGTGTATATGGCATGGAAATTTAACTGACAAGATGAAAATGTCTTTCCATTGGTCACTTTAAGCGGAAAGTCAGACTGAGACAGAGAAAGCGAGACTGCATGACAAGGGAAAAAAGTGGAGGGCTTGAAATAACTGCAGGTCCTCCTGTACAAAACATGTGAGCGTTTGGTTGAAGGTAGATGGCACTTATCACACTGCTGTGTAATCTATAGTCTGCCCCACCGAGGTTCATGTCAACATCCACAGGTCAACCTGAGAAACTGTCTAAGAAAAAACTAAGAGCTTTTAAAAGAAATGTCCGGTTTTCTAATATGATTAACTTTCTCTGTAAATCAATTATAAAACTGTTTGGGAAGTGATGATGACCCCTTCAACATTTGGACCAGGCAGTGATTGCTCCACCTCGGCTTCTTATCTCCTCAAGGATGCTCTCCTAACCTGATGAGTTCCTTATCGCAGGAATGTTAACAAACCATAAGACTGACCCTCTTCATGATTTATGATGTTATGCCCACTCATTTGGTTATTCCGAAGACCACTGTTGCTTCGTACATCATTACCTCCGCCAAGGAGGTCATGTTTTCGGTGCTGTTTGATTATTAGCAGGATTATGGAAAACCTACTGGTGTTAGATTCCGATCCGACTCACAAAATTTGCATATCATAGCGGATTGGAGAATAGAGCTGAACAGTCACATGAAATCTCTTGCCCCGGAAGTGAGTTTCCCATTCATTTTCTCCATAGACATTTTGAAAAATCCTTATGTAATGAGTTTTATGTCTGGAACTAAGCGAACCCGTGAACTACTGAATCATGAGTGACCATAAAACATTTCACTTGAAGCAAAAACTAAAAACCCTAACCCTAACCCCCTCCCCACCCCCTATTTTGTATTTTTGAGTTCATCCAGTGGGGTTTGAAAAGGTAGAAGACCATGTAATCATCCAGTTAAAGTTACCACAATGTGGACAAACAACTGCTGTGAGATTTCAGCTACTGGCCCACGGTCCCACATGGTAGTCCATGCCGTTCTCCCCTGACCATCTCTCCTCCTACAGGTCTGGAGGACTATCTGAAGCGGTACGGAGAAGGTATGAGGAGGCTCCTGACCAGTGTGGGACCTGTCCCACAGTTCACTGGGGAGGCAGCCAAGAGCATCATAGCAGTAAGTTTGACTATGGCACTCTGTTGGACAGGGCAACAAGGTGGCCTGGTGGAAAGGGCCTCCATCATTTCAAGTCTAGGCTATACGCTCTTGCAGAAAGAAGAAAAGGGCATTGAACTGACATTGTGGGTTTTATGACTTGTGCTCTGCAAATATCCCTTACACTGGTTGAATTAATACAGAACTGTTTTAAACTACAATCATTAGTCCACACAGACCCCCCATTTGATGAGATTTTGTCTATCATTACTTTCTATCTTTACCGATAACAGATAAACTACGATCACAATAGTCATTATTCTCCAATTCCATAATTGTGTTAACTTCTTGAAAATGGAATAATGCTGAAGTTGAACAATTCATCCATTTTCTGGGGACCCCCGGGAACCCCCATCCCAAGGACCCCTGGTGGTACCCACTGCCTTATGCACAATAAAATGGAATAAAACAATCGAAAATAATTAAATCATGACAGAATATGTTTGAATTGCTAAACAAAATGAATGGAAGTTTTTACATGGAGAAATTGACCTTTTCAAACTCATCCTTAAGAAACGCGTTCCATGGAATTGAACTGATTTTCCACACAAATTTATTTTACAAGCAGAACCACATCTGGGTGTAGTGTCAAAGTGAACGTACAGGACATTGAAAACCTCCACCACATGGTGGAGGTTTTCATTTATTGTAACTGGCTCTGGATACTATAATAAAATATAATGGCTTCAGATATCATTCCTTCAGTATTCTCTGATCAGTAGCAGAACACTTTTTAAATTTATAATTTCTCTGTTCTGATTCAGTCCAGTGGAGGGAATGTTCAGTAATGGAACATTTAGTTCTGGATGACTGAAGGTCGAGCGTTCCTTCTTGGCCCCATGCCATATACCTCCCTGCTAGTGAGGCATTACTCAATCACATGCTGTTTAAATGTTAGCCAATCGCATGCTGTTTAAATGTTAGCCACAGAAGGTCGTCAGGTGAGGACACACTCATGTGAGGACACACTGAACTACCTGGGAAACAAATAAACAAAGTTTCACCTCAGAGAAAAATTGCAATTCTAGTGATGGCTGAGCAGCTCTACTAGTGCAATTCTTTACTGTGGTTTTGGGTATGACAGTAATGCAGTTAGTGAAGGTATAAAGGAAAACCAAGAACCAAGAATCTCAACACATAATAACACTGAATAAGAAAGCCTTCTTGGATTTTATTAGCGAAGAAAGAGGATTGCTAGAGAATTTGTAGTTGCATCTCAAATCTCATAGAACCATCACTAGCCATCATGTTGGCAAAGTGGAGAATTGGCTGTATGCAAATAATTTTTAAATATCCCGTTTGTATTTCTCCAATGACCTGCCTTTGGGCTGGACATCCGCCTATCATCACTCATTATTTTCCATGAGTTTCCCTTTGCGCTTTGGCCAAGTTTTCCCAGTTTGAAGTATAGACAGGTAGGTGGAAGCATTTTAAAATTGCAGGAGCCAATTCGTCTGTTTTAAGAGACTACACAGACACTGATGTCATGAACGTGACCAAAATCGATTTGTGACATCGTCAGTGATGTCACAGACACGTCATAAACGTAACTAAAATCATGACTCAAAACTTGACCAAAATCGTGACTAACAGACACAGAGAGACAGATGGTACGCGCGCTCAGTCCTTGGGTGGCGACTATAGAGATGATGCACCACCGAAAGATTCTTCTTCTTTGGAGTTTTACGGCGGTTGGCATCCTGTGTGCCATCGTGCAACTGTGTGCCATCGGCTCATACTACATCACAGTTGCTCGAGTGACATCACTGATGACATCACAACTGCCTGAGTGACATCACAGTTCAGCAATTGTGCGCCGCGCCAACTTTTGCCCAGGAAGTGATGATGTCACTTTCGTGACACAAAACATGACTTACACCGCTACCCACCTCACTGATGATGTCACGTCCCTTTCGTGACTGACAGGGCCCACCCACCCACTTAGCCAATACACCGCTACCCACCTCACTGATGGTGTCACTTTCGTGACTGACACACACCCAGACACCACTCACTTAGCCAATTTTATGAGAAGATCAAATAACAGTTGCTCGAGTGACATCACAGTTGAACAATTGCAAATGCATTCAATACACACACAACTGCCCGAGTGACATCACTTCTGTCACAAATCGTGACTGACAGACAGACAGACACCGCCCACCCACTTAGCCTGACAGACAAACACAGCCAATTTTATATTAAAGAAATATAAGATCACAGTTGCTCGAGTGACATCACTCATGACATCACAACTGCCCGAGTGACATCACAGTTGAACAAATTCACAGTTGAGCAAAACACACTGGCTGCGTCACTAGATAGATAGATAGATAGATAGATAGATAGATAGATAGATAGATAGATAGATAGATAGATAGATAGATAGATAGATAGATAGATAGATAGATGCACTTTTTGTGGACCAACCGACAGAGCGACCTATAGAGCTGCACAATAAATGGCAGAAGGAGATATAAATAATGTTGAATCTTCCATAGTTAAAAACGTAATTTGACACCAGAATCATCAAAATCGCCCTGGACAGTAAATTCTATATTCTAGTGAGTTCTATAGTAAGCCCACATTCTTCTTCTTCTGTGGTGTTTTATGGGAGTTTGCATCCTTTATGTTGCATTACCGCCTCCTTCTGGATTTATCCATCCTACATTCTGTCCTCAAGCACAAATTCGCAATAGCTGCGACTAGATTTGCGATGTCAGTCAGAGTGTGACATCAACCACTCCATTGTGATGTCATCCACTCCATTTTGAAATTTGCGTTGCTAATAGGTTTGATCAAAAGAACAATCCCCAAGGAGTGGGTTAGGGTTAGGGTTAGGGTTAGGGTTAGGGTTAGGGTTAGGGTTAGGGTTAGGGTTAGGGTTAGGGTTAGGGGTTAGGGTTAGGGTTAGGGTTAGGGTTAGGGTTAGGGTTAGGGTTAGGGTTAGGGTTTAGGGTTAGGAGTGTCAATTTTGGTTCTTCTTTCCAGAACGATTTTTCTTTAATCTCCTCTATTATGATTGATTGATTGATTGAATGCCCCCTGTCCTGTGAGTGAGCACCGTCCTACGGATGAGATGTTAAACCGAGGTCCTGACGCTCTGTGGTCATTAATATTATATTATATAATAATAATAATTATTATTATTATTATATTAATACTATTTAGCCCTCAACTCTGCACCGTGATAGCTGATGCGTGGTGAGCGTTCTAGCGCACCTGGCTGCTGTGCATCACCCAGGTGCTACACATTGATGGTGGATGAACTGAATCCCCCCCCCCCCACACACACACACTCACACAGATATGTAAAGCATTTTGGGTGCCTTGAAAAGCGCGATCTAAAACGCAATCAATTATTATTATTATTCAAATCATTTTTTCTCCGTCACTACAGGAGATGGGTGAGCTGATTCCCAGCGAGCAGCAGCACCTGTCTGTTAGGAGGGAGAGGCGGGACCAGCTGCTGATGGGCCTGGCCCAGCTGAAGACCCAGCACCACACCAGCCACAAAACCTCCCATTAACACTGCTGACATGGGCAAAGAGTCCTGCAACACCCCCCCCCCCCCCCCCCACACACACACACACACACACACAATTATGAAACTAACAGAGACAGAGACTTGATTCCAAATCCTAAATGCATGTTTTCATGGCCAGAAATCAATTTAACTTGCAAATTTAAGTGATAAGAATGACGTGTTTGGGTGTAATAGCAAGTTGTAGAATTGTTCAGTGTTGGTGGAGGTTTGCTCTCTCCAAGTGATCATTTTAGTACATTTCTGCTGACATTACAGTGGAAAGTGACAGGACAGGCGAGACAACAGATGGGACAACATCTGTCAAAAGTAATCAACCACAAAGTCCCATTTCAATCTTATATCTTACCAGAACGAGTCAAAGTTATCTCAGGATGGACAATGCAACACGTTACAAAGGAAGGACTGGATTACAAAGGAATCATCATACTGACTGTTCTACATCACACAATGCTCTCCTAAATGTAAATTAATACTGTGAAAGTGACAGTTTTTTAGTTTGAATTTTTTTTTTTTTTACAATGAAGTCATGAATTTTTAGACTCAAATATAAATTTTCAAACGAGATACAACTGACACGCAATGAATGAATGAATAAATATGGGTATCATTGAGTGGACTCTGTTTCTTCCAATGAAACTAATAGATGATATGCATTGCATTAAATGGCTGCTGAGCTTCCTGATGCCTTGGGAATTGTGAATGGAAATGTGTCATGAGGACTTCTGAGGAGGCCTGCTGTGAAATCTGGCCTCACATGTTGAAGAGGTTCACAGTGGAGCACATCACGACACCTGGCCGGGCTGGAGATCCCATGACCGCGTAGTTTCCACTTCTTTCTAATCTTCATATGCAGTGTGGCAGAAAGGTTTCTATACCTCCGGCTTGGTCAGGCGTCCATACAGGCACGATTGTGTCTTCAGGTGGGAAGCCGGATTAGGGGTATGTGTGTATGTGTATAGCGTGATCCTCCCACGTGCTACGTCCTGCCGGTGAACCTCCCTGCTGTCAGGTGAAAAGAAGTGGCTGGCAACAGGCAACTGCGCAAGTGTCGGAGGAAGCATGGTGCTAGTCTGCGACTCCTCAGAGCATCAGAGGGGGTAGAGCAGCGACCGGGGCAGCAGGGGGAAATTGGCCAAGTACAATTGGGGAGAAAAATGGGGGGGTGGGGGGGTCAGATTTTTTTAAATGTTTTGGCATCTATCTACTGTATTTACCGCATGGCCAATTTGGGGCCCGTTGTCCAAATGTTTGTTTTGGCTTGCCATGGATTTGACAGACAAAAAAACTGCGGCCTACATTACTGTCTTTCAGGCTGTGGCAGGCTCGTTTTTAAAGCTAGAGTAATGATACTTATTATACCATAATGAAACTAGAAGAGCTATAAGCTAAGACATCCATTGGTACCAATGGCAAATGGCAAAGCTAGTCAATGCTAGACCGAGAGTTCTTAGCGCTGATACGTTAGCTGCGCTAACTATGTTACTGCATGCTGCAGATGCGGAGCGCAGCGATTCAACCTAATATTTGAGTCTGAGGAGAGACTAATGTCAACTGTAGCTTGTTGTAGAACATAGCTTCAACGCTCCAAAGTCAGGCTAAATGATGGTGAGGGAAAACTGACATGGCCATTTTCAAAGGGTCCCTTGACCTCTCACCTCAAGATATCTGAATGAGAATTGGGTTAGGGTACGCACCTGAGTTGCATGCACTTTCTGCCTGTTGTCTTTCCCTTTCATACGGTATGCTTAAAATAATTATGGATTTTTGTTTTATAATCAACTCTTCTCCAATAAAATTGCTGTTAAACAGAGTAGTGTTTTTTTTTTTTTTGAAAATTTATTTTAGATTTAGAATGTAAATTGTAATGTAATTTCACATAACATTTTTGGGGGCCCATGGCCCTCCATCCAGAGTCATTTTTGGCCCTTCAGAAAGAATTTGGGCACCTCTTATACAAGGCATACTGCTGCTGTGTGTGTGTGAGTGTGTGTGTGTGTGTGTGTGTGTGTGTGTGTGTGTGTGTGTGTGTGTGTGTGTGTGTGTGTGTGTGTGTGTGTGTGTGTGTGTGTGTGTGTGTGTGTGTGTGTGTGTGTGTGTGTGTGTGTGTGTGAGTAATCGGGCTAGTTTTGGTGGATGACACGTGCAAGATATAGAGATTGAAGTCAGCAAATCAGCAACAGCTTTCTCCAACACGTGTAGGAAATTATTTTTTTCCCCTCCTGCGGTCTGGGTGTCACTCCATGATTTACTCACCAAGAGAATAGGAATATGACTGTCCGCCCTGCCCATTCCCAGATTCCCAGAGTTAATTGTTATGCATCTCTCCCGGGTTGTGACCCTGGTCCTATGTGAATTGCCCTGACCAGGGATTAACCAGTGTTGACCGACTTGGTGGGAATTGACAAAAGAAGGGTTAGGAACCCATAGCCCAACCCTGGTCTTTGGTCTGAAAGCGGTATTAGGGCCCAGACACACCAAACCGATGTCAAGACGTCACCTCACACATCGCATGTGTTGGGGCCAAAAAGTTGCACTTGAACACATTGCAAAGACAACAGACGATGGTCAACTAGCACGTACGTTCTACACTTGCGTAAAACCTAGGACTGCTAAATGTACAAACCATTATGATACATACAGTACATGAAACAAATCTGCGTTTGCCTACCATTTTCACACCCCTCGCTCACCACTTAAATGGTTTTGTAAAATAATTTAGTTACTTAACCTCCTCCAATCCACCCCTCCCCACCGGCCATATTTTTGTCTTTTTAGGGGGGACAGGGGATCTTTAGGATGAGATAGCACGTCAACAGTTTAGTGCCGCCTTCCCCTTCCACATCATATCAAAAACCAGCCATCTCCATGCCCAATTATAGGCTATATCTTATAAGTTGTTGCAGCAATTTTTGGGTTGATCCCATTTGTTACATAGATTTGGTGCAAGATTGAAAAAGATTTGACCACTCAAGAATCCTTCCAAAATCCTTCCAGACAGGCCGCCAACAAGGCCGATTAGTGCCAACGGGGATGGACACACCGCAAAAAGTAGGTCCACAGATGCTCACCGACAGCCCAACGACCAACCGTTGGCTCGGTGTGTTTGGGGCTCTGCTGACCATCAACATCATGAATGCCATGGTCATGAATGAATGAAAAAAAAACGTATTGCCCACTTATTGTATTTGCCAATATTCTTCTTCTTCACCCGGGAAGTTGGACTTCCCATGCATGAAAATAAACCAAACTTTGCGCAAAGGTCCAGTCCAATGCCAAACTTCGTTGACGCGAATTTGGCGCCAATAGTCCTGATGGTGGCGCTACAGCGACCGTCTAAAGTTTCAAACCTTAAAAATTCATAAGAAATCAGCCTACGGCTTTGCAACTTTCACTGAAATGTGGGCCCAAGTGAGAATAAACTTTTGTACACTGCAAGCTATGGCCAATTATTAAGTCCCAAGACTGCAAAACTGCAAAAACTGTAAAACTAATTAAACCCTACTCCTCCCACATTTTTCCTTCAAACTACACCAAACTTCAGCATCTTCATCGTTAGACTGTCCTACACAAAAAATTCAGACAGATTTTTGTTTGATCCAAAATTTACGCCACAGTGCATCAAAATGTTTTACTGTAAACAACTATTGCAAATTCTCGCTAAATAAAGCTTGAAACTTCATGGAAAAAATACTAAATTTTGCTCTCACAGTAGTTGAAGTGTGTAAAATCTCAGAATTCTATTTCAAAAACTGAATTTCTTTACAATATTTTGAATTCTGCTCTCATGTATAGAGCATCGATGCCTTGTTTAAACTTTGTTTAAATGCAATGTTGTATTTATGCATCACTGATGACGTCAGTGTTGTGACATCTGTCATCAGTGACTGGCCACGACTTTTGCCATTGAAGTTTGATAACTTCTTAGCCTACCTTAGCAGTCAGATCATTCTGCCTCTGAGGAACTTTGCTTTACTAAATTAGTAATTACCTGCTAGGAATCTACTCAGCCATTACAAAATTTTGCAAATCTCATTTGAATGCAGTTGGCATCCAGATCCAGTCCTACTGGTGATGGGTATCTGTCTGGCCCCACCCTGAGGCTGGCCCCGCCCCTCAGAGGGATGAGGCTCCTCAAAAGAGTCAGGTGCGGCCTGTCTGTCAGAGCGCACGGGAAGTTTCAAAACAACTCCTCGTCTCCAACCACTTCCTCTCAAACAGCTTCCTTTGGCTTTGGACTGCGGGAATATCTTTTGTTTTGTTTGTTTTTTAGGACGGAAAACAGAAGTTTACTTGATTTTATCTTCATGGAAACCCACTGATAGGCTGTTACTGGATTCGGACTACAGAGACAGGTGAGTTAGAAAACTCCCGATGGTTTGAATGTGGTGAACCCGCTATATTGAACTTGCCCTAAATTTCTCATGAGTAGGCTAACTAAACAAACCTGTATTGTTAGGATCTTACTTTAGAGCATAGCCTACATTTAATTATTTAGGCCTATTAGCTAGTGAGTAGGCTCTACGCCCGTGATGACTTATTTATTTAAATACAGTTCTAGCCATCAGCCTAAAATCAGAATCAGACAAAGCTCGTTTTTTCTTAAACTCCAACAAATTCTCGCCTGAAGAAGTTGCTGATGCAGCTGATCTAATAAAGGGGATTAAGTCAGAATGCAATCACAGAAATCTGTGTGAACAGACAGTTTTAGTTATTTGGTGGAATAAAATGAATAAGAAGCCTACTGAAGGATCGTGATAGGCTACAGTGGGTTAATCAATGGATATCTGTGCCATACTGGGCTTCTGCTCTGTGATTTGATTAGAAAAGAGATTTTAGTCCCTTAACTTCTTCAGCATCCCTAATGTCCATGGTCAAAAAGTAAAGTGCACATAAGCAACAGACTATAGGCTATCATATAATCTATGTGCTGCTGAAAATTAAATAATTGCTTTAATTAATTACTAAACTGAATAGTAATGATTAACTGTTAATAGTTGATTAATACAACTGTTTTAGTAATTAAAGAGTAACTAAACCCTGCAATGTATATGGAAATTTAGTGTTGCTGATGGATTCAGCCAGGTCAAAATCTTGACATTTTAGGTTCTTGCTTAAGGCAAACACCATGTAGGGCCTACTGGCAATGTTGTGGGTTCGAGTCCGCTTCATGACCACTATCCCATGTTTTCCTCTTTTTTTGCTCTCACTTTTTTTGTCACTACACAATATTCAATCAAATACCAAAATTCAAAAATAGAAATGTTATCAAAGGAATGGAGGGGAAATAATGTCTTTTCAGTTGCCCCTCTCTGCATTGAGTTCACCACGTGCGCAGCCTGCGCAGCGCGTGGTCAAGAGAAGGCGTTTTGGGGTGAGTCAGGCATTCATTCAGTCAGTCAATCAGTCAGTCAGGAATGGATAACGGTGATGATGTCATCAGTGATGATATTGTCAGTGATGATGTCCAGGGACCTGGGGCGACAGAGCCTTCGCCTTCGCCGCCCCCACCCTCTGCAACGCCCTCCCCAGCCATATCCGTCATGCAGACACTCTGTCCTCCTTCAAAAAAGCCCTCAAAACCCACCTTTTTGCCCTTGCTTTCAACCGATGAAGTTATTTTCTCTCTCACCTTTTTTAAAGTTGTTTTATCTTGTAGTGTAAAGCGTCTTTGAGCAAAGGACAAGCATGATATAAATCTGATGTATTATTATTATTATTATTATTATGTCATGACGTCATCAGTGATGATGTCATCAGTGATGTCATCAGTGCCAAACTTGGGCTGTTTGAAATGGGAAATGGTGATTGTGTCATCAGTGATGACGTCATCAGTGCCAAACTTGGGCTGTTGAACGATGTAGTTTCCTCGAATGGGCTTGAGTTGCATGAGGGAAGCGACACACAAGGGAAGCAACACAACTCCTGGTCCAGTCACTTATCATCTCCCGTCTGGACTACTGCAACGTGCTTCTGGCCGGCCTTCCTGCCGCTGACATCCGTCCGCTTCAGCTCATTCAGAACGCTGCAGCCCGTCTGGTTTTCAACCAACCCAAATTCTCTCATGTCACTCCCCTCTTCCGGGACCTTCACTAGCTTCCCATCTCGGCACGCAATTCAAAACACTGGTTCTGGCCTACAGGGCAGTACACCAGACAGCCCCTCTGTACTTACAATCTATGGTCAGGCTCCAAATCTCTCACCGTTCCCTCCGCTCCTCCACCAGCGCAGGAAGCCTCGCCCCTCCTCCGCTACGGGGCTCAAAAATCGCTCATCCCGTTCGCGACTCTTCTCGTCTCTGGCACCTCAATGGTGGAACGAGCTTCCACCTTCGGTCAGGACGGCCGAATCACTGCCGATCTTTCGGAAAAGACTAAAGATACACCTTTTCAGGCTCCATCTGGGCCCTTCTTGAACTAACTTCTTTCTCTCTCTCTCTCTCTCTCTCTCTCTCAAAAAAAGCAAAACGTACTAACTACATGATTGAACTCTCTATCAGTAACAAGGAAGAAACAAGACATATTGACAATTTTACTATTTTTCTTTTCTAGGCTGCTGGGACAGTGATTTATGTTCCATCCTCCTCGTGCTCCACCTGATTCCGCTTACAGCCCAAGGCCGTACATACTTACTAACTTAACTTTACCACTATTCCTTCAGAAGTTGTAGCTGTCATAGACTGTGTTGCATAGTTGATTGTTTTATTGCTGACAAAAATGTGTTATTGTAAGTCGCTTTGGAAAAAAGCATCTGCCAAGTGACGTAATGTAATGTAATGTAATGAGGCCGCCCGCTTGCTACATGATGCACGTGGTCCTGGGCCGAAGTTGCCCTTGTTAAAAAAAAAGTAATAAATTAAGAGTATACCCACTTCTTCAGGCACCACTACACCACTGCCTGTAGGAGGCACCACTACACCACTGCCTGTAGGAAATGCTGGAATTTTCCCTTAAAGGAACACTCCGCCCATTTTCAACCAGCTTTGTATCATTAGAACATCAGTAGTATATCAGAAAACTGTAAACGGTTTTGAAGTCTGTCATTTAATTTGACAGTTATTGAGTGTTAAAGTGTGGACCAGTGATGTCACTAACTCAAATTAATAACTCATTAACTCAAATCAACTCTCAATAACTGTCAAACTATTCATCATTCATCTAGTTTGACAGTTATTGAGAGTTGATTTGAGTTAATGAGTTATTAATTTGACTTAGTGTGGACCAGTGATGTCACTGGTCCACACTTTAACACTCAATAACTGTCAAATTAAATGACAGACTTCAAAACAGTTTACAGTTTTCTGATATACTACTGATGTTCTAATGATACAAAGCTGGTTGAAAATGGGCAGAGTGTTCCTTTAAATGTGCTTGAATGTCTGAATTTGGGCTTTGCAGGCTGCCTAAACCCTCTGCTGCTCTCCTGCCCCTCTACAGGTGGTCTAAGCACCCACAATGAGCTGGGGAGCGCTATACGCCCAGCTGGGTGGCGTCAACAAACACTCCACCAGCCTGGGGAAGATCTGGCTGTCCGTCCTCTTCATCTTCCGCATCACCATCCTGGTCCTGGCGGCAGAGAGCGTGTGGGGGGATGAGCAGTCCGACTTCACCTGCAACACACAGCAGCCCGGCTGCAAGAACGTCTGCTACGACCACTTCTTCCCCGTGTCGCACATCCGCCTGTGGTGCCTCCAGCTCATCTTCGTGTCCACACCGGCCCTGCTGGTCGCCATGCATGTGGCCTACAGGAAGCGGGGGGACAAGAGAACCATGCTGGCCTCCAACGGCGGCGAGAAGACCACGGACATGGATCTGGAGACGCTGAAGCGACGGCGGCTGCCCATCACGGGCCCGCTGTGGTGGACCTACACCTGCAGCCTATTCTTCCGGCTCATCTTCGAGGGCGGCTTCATGTACGCGCTCTACTTCGTCTACGACGGCTTCCAGATGCCCCGGCTGGTGAAGTGTGAGCAGTGGCCCTGCCCCAACAAGGTGGACTGCTTCATCTCCAGGCCCACGGAGAAGACCATCTTCACCATCTTCATGGTGTCCTCGTCGGCCATCTGCATGGTGCTGAACGTGGCCGAGCTGGGCTACCTCATCGTCAAGGCCCTCATGAGGTGCTCTACCCGGCGGACCAAGAGGAGCCACCCCTACACCCATCCCGACGGCCACATCACTCCAGAGAAGACCCTGCTGCAGAACAAGAAGAACGAGATGCTGCTGTCCTCTTCCACCGATTCCTCCACCAACAAAACCGTGTGATGAAGGAAGGCTGGCGCGGTGGTGAAGAAGAGGGCATAAACTGTAAAGCCCACCTCCCACAATGGCTTTAGCGCACATCTACAGTTACGTAATTGTGCGAAAAAGCTGAACATCGCTCAGAATTGTTTCTCGGTGGGGGTGAAACAGCTTTTCAGAGCATTTGAGTCGTAAAACTAGCTTGAAATGATTGCAAAATAAATTAGTTCAGGCAGAGAAGGGGCTCCTAGACTCATGGCAGCCTACCTTGTCTATTCATTTGTAGGAGAATGACTGTAGATTCTTGTGTGCCAGAGAGTGATGGGCTGTTCTCCTATGGCCTCAGATGCACCGCTGAAGGCAGTCCTATGTGTGTAAACAAAAACAAAGTTATGGATCATATCATATATCAATGTTTGTTACTGTGAGGCCCAGTTTGTATTCAGATGAAAAAGAAGCAGCCAGAATTAGGAGAATTTCTCTCAAACACGACCTGATTCTGTCTGCTTTAGCACATAATAGTACATAATATCACAGGTATCACCCTGTTTTCCATACAGGGGGAAACTGATCAAATTTGATGATGTAGTATTGTATAGGTTTTTGTCTTAATTTATTGATGACGGTTTGGAGTTGCTGGAGTGTGCTGGTTGTCCGTCTTGGTGCAGGGTTGAAGCAGAGGAGTGAGTTGACGCTGACATCTAGTGGTTTACAGTGGAACAAAGGCTTCACTCCAAGCTTGGAGTGAAGCCTTATGAAGAGGCAAGGAGAAGTGAACTGAGGTTGTGAAAAATGAAGTAGAAAAAAGGTCCAAGTGCCTTTTATGATTTGCTTTATTGTCTAGTTTACATTGAAGAGCTGTTTGATTTTAAATGTGCGTCAATGCAAAACAATATATTTGGGAGGAATTTATGAAAATGGATTTGAGTGTGTGTTGACTAGAGTTTTTATGATCATGAGATCTTTTGAATCAAGTGACTGTGTAGCAAGAAATGAAGTTCGAAAAGCTTTTATAGTTAAGTGAGTTTTTATGAATAATGCTAGAGTTTGGTCATTTTTGTACATTTTTACTACTGAGAGGTCTATTGGGTCAGATGCTGTCCAGGGGTGAGAGATCCCCACGATCCTTATAATATTTAAGTCATGATACGGTATTATTAAGATTTTAAACATTTTACGATATGCTGAGAATTGCGATAACATATATTGCAATATATTGTAATGTATTACCTTTTTTCAACTGCAAATTATGTCCCCAAAGGAAAACTCATAGGTAGGACATAGGGGTGGGATCACCAGAGGCGTCATGATACGATATCATCACAATACTTTAGTCACAATATGATATTATTGCGATTTTAAAATCGATACTTGGTGTCCACTGCATGCAAAATATCGCAATACTGTACCCCCCCACCCCTACTATGCAGACAAATAATATATGAAATATGCAGGTACATTCTGGACATGCAACACCACAATGGCTATACTGTATAGTTAACATGCTGCATATCTCTGCTGTGTTGAAAAGTTAAGATAAGATATGTTTCTAGATAAGTGAAGTGAGCTGAAACCCACTGAGAACATGTTGCATATTTTCACAAATGCATAAACAAAACAAGACTGTTTCTCTTAAATATCTTATTTGGCTATAGGAGATCCCCCTCATCTGACAGAAACCTCCAACAGATCTCATTGCTATGTGAAGCATTTGAGGTCACACGACTCAGCAATATGAATACATATCAATCATGAATTCATTCACATATGTTGTTACGTACATGCTTGAAGTACAGATGCAAGTCATTAATTTGCATTTATGTATTTTAATAGCATGATTTGGACACAAAACATTTTCACAAATATATTTTCCACACAAACATGTCCACTTGCATTGCTTAACCATACTCACATTCCTTAAACGTATACATACAAATCATGATGTAATAACAAACATTGATAAGCATTGTTGCATTGTTTGAGTTGCAGATTCCAACCACAGCATTCATTTGTGCATTTAGCCCTGCGGTGTCTGACATGTGTGCGTGCCTCCTGATGAGGCTGTCTGCTGTCCAGAAGGTGTGTGCTGACCCCAGCTGGCCATATCAGCTTTCAGCGCCTCCCTTATTTTAGACTCCATATACTAATCACAGCTTGCCCTCTTCCAACGTGAGCCAACCATCTGAGGGTGACAATGTCTTTGTCCCCCCCTTCATCCAGGAATAGCCAAGTCGGATTATTAGACTACACGTAGAAACAAACACACCTCACCTTTACGTCAACGCAGAATGAAGATGTGTGGTGACAGAAACTAGGAAGAGTCTGTACTGTTTGATGTGAAAGAAGCACGGTGCTGTATGTGGATGAAGTGAGAGATGTGACCCCTCTCAAGATAAGAGGTGTCACATCCGAGATATGAACAGAAAAGAGGGTTACACAAACCTCATGCAATTCTATGGCGTGTACAAAAGTGTAATGTTGACATTTTGTAATAGGTTGTAATAGGTTTATTTTATATTATGTTGGATGAGAGCCAAATTATAGCATATTTATTATGCAGAAATTGAAGTACCATTGATCTCGTATGGACATTTAGAGACAATCCTGATGATTCTAATCTAAAGTTTCACATTTTATGTTAATAACAGCTATTAATGCACAGACAGCTTTCTAACCATGAAATTAAGGAATTAAATGTTTGTGATTATTGTGTTTTGTACCTGCTGTATGTTGTTTATGTGCACTTTGACCCCTGAAGTCTTCTGCTTTTTAAGACTTTTTTTGATAAATCAGTGAAACAAGACGTGCGGTTCATTTTTGTTGTTGTTGACACGTGTGTGTGTGTGTGTGTGTGTGTGTGTGTGTGTGTGTGTGTGTAACATCAGCTAACATTATAGTGATGCCATGTCTTTCTGCAGCTTAGCCAGAGGAGGGAGGTCTTTATTTTTTTGGGTGACCATTGACACCCATATAGTCTAGTAAACAATGTTATGAAATGATGAAAATCACTGTAATATTCCTATTGGACTTAAAAATGTGGCTGCTGTCTAAAATTTAAATGGTTATTCCATAGGAACCTTTAGAGATTTAGTAGTAGTAGTAGTATTGTCATCATTATTATAATCCATGATGATATAACTATAATATTTCTAAAATATTCATAGGAAATTAAAGTGTGTCTACCACTCAATACTGAGTTTATGGTGACCATACAGTAGGCTACTATAGTTTATGGTTTTATCTCCTGTAGTAGGCTATCACTATAGTATTCCTATAATATTCCTAGGGACTTACAGTATTCATTAGTGAGTTTACAGTCATGATTGGATTTTCTGTGGTGTAGTGTTTTTTTTAAACCCATGGTTGTAATTATTTGTCGTATTATTGTCTATGATGCTTTATTATTATTATTAGCCTATTACTATTGTTATTGTTATTATTATTATTGTGTGTCTAGCTGGAATACTGAGTTTTGAAGAGGAGTTTGGAATTATTTGGGGCCAAATTGGTAAAGTTTTGGAGACGTTTTTGAAAAGATTTGGGGGGTAGAATTGGGGGGGGGGGGTGGACAGGTTATGGGACAGTTTTGTGGGGAGGTTTTGGGAATAGTTTTGGGGAGGTTGACAGGGGCGTGGTGTGAATCCCGACAGCGCTGATGACTGTGGATTCACTCATGCATGGTCACACAATGTGACAGTCCAGACATGGCTGGAAACGGGAGGCAGCTGCGTTTGTCCGAGCCCCATCTCCAACTCCAACCCACCGCCTCCAAAAACTGACCGGCAACAAAAGACAAACTTTTCCTCGGGGGCCCGGGACAGGCATACAGACAGACTCTCCTCGCCTGAAGAAGTTTGTGCATGAGTTACTTTTAAACAGTGGGTAAGCTGGCAGAGAGGTGCCAGGTTCTGGGTGTGGGGCAGGGAGAGGGGAGGGCGCTGCAGCCTTGCGGGAGGTCTATATGCTTTTCAACGCACTCAAGTTATGGCACCAATGGCAGATGGATTTTGCTTTCAGTATTTAAGTATGGCATCTCCAGTGTAAAGGTATGACGGAAAGAAAACACATATTGTAAATGTTTCCCTGATATTCCATAGTCTTATAATAAAGTGTTGGGGCGGATGCTGCCATGTATAGTGATACATGACAAGTGTCACTAGTAGCCTAATTAGCCTAATTAGGCCCGCTATTAAGTGTTAAGCTGTAATTCTACTGACAAGAGTGAGACAATAAAAGCCAGACAAAGGTAGTGGAGTTAAAAGGCGGCCGGTGGACTCTCTGGCACACTCTGTATTGTCAGGCTGGCAGGTATGGCTTTGTATTTGAACTTGGCTGTGTCCGTTTACATTTAACACCACCCGATATAAAAATGTAACGTAAAATGTAACACATATCCTTGTAAAATATTTAGTGATGTATTCAAAGCGTGCCTCCAATTGTTAAAGCATCTATAATGCCAAATAATAGCCTAAAGATAAACCAAGATTTTCTAACCCTCTGATTGGTTTATGTTATTTAGTCATCCCTATGGATTAATTATATCGGGTAGCAGGCAATTGTTATTACAAAATAAGCTATGAATTTTATCTAAAAACAAATGAGCTTGGCTGTTTTTAACTGCTCTTAAAAAAGCAATAGCCTAACTATCATTAAAAAATATTGTTTTAAATTCTGTATCAAAATGTAGGGTATATCATTCAACTTTCAATTTTATTTTTGTTATCTGTTCTTTTTGTATGCCTATAGCAATTAGGGTTTTGATATAAGGTAGCCTATTTATGGACAAAAAGTGGATAATTTGCTGCTTGATTAATTTTTTGTCTCTTCCAGGTGTCAAACATATTCTGAATCAGTCGATGGATTTATTACCTTTAATACAAGAACATTTTAGTAAGTTCCTCCTGCTATCTGTGTGTGTGTGTGTGTGTGTGTGTGTGTGTGTGTGTGTGTGTGTGTGTGTGTGTGTGTGTGTGTGTGTGTGTGTGTGTGCGTGCGTGCGTGCGTGCGTGCGTGCGTGCGTGCGTGTGCGTGCGTGTGTGTGTGTGCGTGACGTGTGAGTGTGTGTTTGTGTATTTTGTATTTGCTGTATGAATAGTGGTGGGTTTTTACTGGCAGGTTCATGTACATAAGGCTCTCTGACAAAAGCTTTCATCTGGCTCAAAGCGTAGCATTCCTCTCCTGCAATTTCAAAATATCTGGTTTTGGAATCTCTGTGATTCTGTTTTGTGAAACCTGAAAATTTAGCTTTGAAAGTCAATTTAAACGACTCATCTATGACCAAATCCAATTTGTCACTTGTTTTTTTAACAAGCAGACAGCGAGGTTAAAAAGGTAAAAATCCTTTATGCCGTCGTGAGCATCCCGTTTCATCTTTCTCATTATAACTTCAAGCTCTGATCTGAAATCAGCAGTAAATGTGTGTAGGCTCCCGTCAAACATCAAGTAGCTTCTGTTTCACAATTCATTGACTTAAAAATCTCTCAATTGACATGCTCTGAAACAAAAAGGCATCTTAATTGTTATTATGTCACCTGTGCTATGAGAACATGTCACATTATCACTGGAGTAACTATTCTAACAAGTTAAAATATTTCCTAACAGATACAGTTACAGTGGGGAGATAAAGGGAGGTAGGGAGGGTGTGTGTGTGTGTGTGTGTGTGTGTGTGTGTGTGTGTGTGTCTCTAGTGTGTGTGTGTGTGTGTGTGTGTGTGTGTGTGTGTGTGTGTGTGTGTGTGTGTGTGTGTGTACGCGCGTGTGTGCGTGGGTATGCGTGCACGTGCCACACCAGAGCCCCATCGCTGCTAAATGCTGTTTTCGAACATTATAATGTTGATCTCAGCACATGCCTACTGGGCAGTGGAGCGAGCAGGTGAGAGAGAGACAGAGGGAGAGAGAGAGAGAGAGAGAGAGAGAGAGAGACAGACAGAGAGTGAGAGTGAGAGTGAGAGAGTGAGAGAGAGAGAGAGAGAGAGAGAGAGACTATGTGACAGAGAGAAAGGGAGAGTGAGCCAGGCTCCAGTCAAACACCTGGCCCATACAGTACATGAGCTGCTGCAGAGGCTGTGTGTGAAGGGAAGTGCTGCGTTGTGGCTTTCGATCTGCTGTCGATATCCGGCGCCCACGCGCTCGACGATGATCCGCTGAGCGTTTAGCTAAAAAAAAGGGCGAATATGTCAGATTGTGGCCGACTCGTCCATCCACACTTGTGTCCTTGTGTCTTCCTGTTTGTTCCCGTGCGTAGATTGCTAAACCTTGGGGTAAGGCCATCCAAAATGCCCAGACATGATTATAACGAACACTCACACCGACTTTTGATCCCTTCAGCAGATCCGTTGACGTGATTCTCTCTCTCTTGTCACCCTTTCCCCCTCTGTTCACTCCAGCCTGTACTTTCTCCCTAGGCTAGAAATCTTGAAGCATGGGCGACTGGAGCTTTCTGGGGCGGCTGCTGGAGAATGCTCAGGAGCACTCGACGGTCATCGGCAAAGTCTGGCTGACTGTCCTCTTCATCTTCAGGATCCTGGTGCTGGGCGCGGCCGCCGAGGAGGTGTGGGGCGACGAGCAGTCCGACTTCACCTGCAACACGCAGCAGCCCGGGTGCGAGAACGTCTGCTACGATGAGGCCTTCCCCATCTCCCACATCCGCTTCTGGGTGCTGCAGATCATCTTTGTGTCCACGCCCACCCTCATCTACCTGGGCCACGTGCTGCACATCGTCCGCATGGAGGAGAAGCGGAAGGAGAAGGAAGAGGAGATGCGCAAGGCCAACAGGTTCCAGGACGAGAAAGAACTCCTTTATAGAAACGGAGGGGAGGCCGGAGGCGGAGGCAAAAAGGAGAAGCCGCCTATCAGGGACGAGCACGGCAAAATCCGCATCAGAGGCGCGCTGCTGCGTACCTACGTGTTCAACATTATTTTCAAGACCCTGTTTGAAGTGGGATTCATTTTAGGCCAGTATTTCCTCTATGGCTTCCAGCTGAGGCCTCTGTACAAGTGTGCGCGGTGGCCCTGCCCCAACACCGTGGACTGCTTCATATCGAGGCCCACCGAAAAGACAATTTTCATCATATTTATGCTTGTGGTGGCTTGCGTGTCTCTTTTGCTGAATTTGTTAGAGATCTATCACCTTGGATGGAAGAAAGTTAAACAGGGGATGACGAACGAGTTCGCCCCCGACCGCGTGTCGCTACGGCGCACCAACATCGTGGACCCCGAGGGTCTGGCCTCGGCCTCCAGAACTGCCCCGGCCAGCCTCAGCTACCCCCCCAACTACACAGAGGTAAGAGGGGGCAGCGGGGCCTTCCTGCCGGCCGGGGGGGCGGCGGGCGAGCCGTCGGCGGCCGACTTCAAGATGGACGACCTCCAGCGGGAGGAAGCGCTCCAGCCCTCGCCCCCCTCCCACTACTACATCAGCAACACCAACAACCACAGGCTGGCCACGCAGCAGAACTGGGCCAACCTGGCCACCGAGCAGCAGACTCGGGAGATGAAAGCCACTTCCCCCTCCCCCTCCTCCTCCAACAGCGACGGTGAGCAACAGGGCCCCGTGCTCGACGCCAACATGGCCGCCCCCGGCAGCAACATGGCTGCCCCCGGCAGCAACATGGCCGCCGCCGGCAGCAGCGGCAGCCCCGGCAACACCTCCCCCGCAGGCAGCTTGGGCGGCGGGAAGAGTGAGCCGGAGGAGGGCCACCTCACCACCACCATGGTGGAGATGCACGAGCCACCGCCGGTGCAGGCGGTCGCCATAGACCCCCGGAGGCTCAGCAGGGCCAGTAAGAGCAGCAGCATCAGAGCCAGGCCAAACGATTTGGCCGTCTAAGTTACCCCCAAACCCCCCCACACCTCCACAGCAGAGATGACTGGACTGTAGAGATAGCTCATTCCAGGCTCTGCCAATAGTATGAAATGGTACTCTTCCGGTCTCCTATATGGCAGCTTGTGATTGGCTGTCTCTCAGTGTTATGAAACTTCATTGGCTAGACCAGACTCCTAAGGAGGCGTGGCAGTGGCGAAACAGATACAGGAAGTGACTGGACGTTGAACTGTCTCTATAGTCCAATGTCTCTGTCCACAGGCCCCTCCCCCACGCCCCCCACCCCAACACACAGTGATTCTCAGACACAAAATACACATGAATAAAACAAAGGAAAATAAAACACACACAAAGGAGGCAAGGCAGCTGAGACAGGAAAGCAGAAACCACGGTTAGGCAAAGCCGGAAACGAGTTAATCAGTAGTGGTTGATGCGTTCGTGCAATCGGTGAGTTGCAGACGAGTTTCGTTTGGTCTTAATCGTGTGCACAAAGTGTGATCGTGCAATGCTAACAAGCCAAAATGTTTCCATACACAGTGCTGGACAGAGCGAAGGAAGTCGGCTCATTGTTATTCCACATTAACATGGACGCATCTGACCAAAGTGTTTGGTTTGGAGGTATCTCAAGGTGTTTTTTTCCTTCTTATGTTGAGCCTAAAAGACTATTTATTCCAATTAAGAATGATAACGTGCATTTTGTCAAGTCAATGACCGACTGAATTAAAGACTTTTTTTATGTGGAGGAAGCACAGGTAGCGGACATGGTTGTACAGATCCGTTAGTGTTTAATATGCCAGATCACACTCATATATCAGGTCAATGCGCTTGATCTGCTTTCAGGGTCTTGCAGGTGAAGCTCAGTCACATGTCAACATGCCTTTTGTTTTAAACATAGCTCATTCAGGAAGTAGTTTCTACCCCACCAACATTAAGTGTACTGTGTACATCACTGTGGCGGATATACAGTATATCATGTAAGCCTACAACTCACCGATTCACCGACAAAATAGTTGCGGCCGCCTCAGTTTTAACCCATCATCCATTGCGTCGCTTCATGCAGAGACGATAAATATTTGTATCGAGAAGGAAACGGGAATGAACCGGTTTAACATCCCCAACCTCCGCAGAGCGTACAGACACAGGTGCAGCACAGGTGCAGCGCAGAGGGGGGTGTGGGTCAAAACCGCTGGACAAAAAAAAAAGCGATACCCAGAATGAAGACGCTTGGGTTTCTACTGACCTCCCCTCCCTGCTGTTAGCTTCTACTCCAGAGCAGACAGTAAGAGCAGAGCCTGGTCCCTCACGCCTGCCTCTGTCACCACTTCCCCAAACAACATGTCTGAAAAGAAAAATGCTCTCTCGACCCTCTGCCTTACTAACTGTACAGAAAGGAGAAGATATCCAATTCCACCATCTTCAAAAATATGATGCAACTACATGGCGGCCACCATCTGATATACAGATTAGCAATAACTTCACAGCACATTACAATATTATTTATAATAATATTATTATGAATAATAATAATAATAATAATAATAATAATAATAATAATACGTATTCATATTCAGATGGTTGGCGGATATTGTTGCCATCAAAAACACATCACTCCTTCATATCAAGAGCAACTGTGAGCTAAAAGGTTCTCTCTCTCACACACTTCATGTGCTTCTTCATTGGTTTTATTCTGAAAAGTGCTATTTTTTTAAAAACTGAATTGAAATATACTCATAAATTGCATACTTGTAGTAGTCAGTTTGTGATTGCGAAACAGCTACGATAATAGCAAAAAAGAAGGAAAGAAGGACAAAAAGAGTGGCGCGGTGAGTGTCCTAGTGCCAGGGTGCAGTTGACCTTGATGGCTTCTTTTTTGTTGTATTCACCTTGATGCTTAGAGATCTTATTAGAAAAATCCCCACCTCAATTTGAACTGAGTCCACCCGCGCCTGCTGTTCCACTGTATCCACCCACCTGTGGGTTAACCTGGTGAACTAATGCAAGTATAATACAGTGGAAGTAGGCCTACTTGATAAAAAAAATCTCTCTAATACATAATGCACTTAAAGGAGTGTAACAGCACAACTTTATATTTGCATTGTCTAGTTACACTCTTCTAAGTATGTATAAGAGAGATTTTTAACAAGTACTTAAATAGTATTATAATGCAATACTTTTCTAGCAGTTAATACACTGGAGTAAGGTCAATGTAAAGTGTTACCACTTGTTTTTCTAAGGGGGGGGGGGGTTAGAGCATGATGGTAGCCTACTGTATGGTGTAAGAGTATCTGTACCCATATAGATATTATGTTTCATATTGTATCTTATTTCACACATTACCATTTGCTTAAATAACAACCATCCAATGCAAACTGAAACAGAGTGAGACGACACACACGACTCATTATAGATACAAGCAACCTTTCCCAATCCATGTTTATTGTACAAAACGAGAGAAAAAAAAATCTTTGTTATCTGCATTTGTTTTTGGTTCCTAAAGTTTACATTTTAGTAGTTGATAAAGATTTGCACATTTAGGCAAGACGATGCTGTTCTATGATGCTAATATTAATAGTAATAGAGAGAGAGAGAGAGAGAGCGTGACACCAAATGGCCAATCTCTATGATCCTGAAAGGAAACATGTCTTAAAACCCAAAACGCAGCAGCTCTTTACAGCAAAGGCAGTATTCAAAAGGAAAACAAGTATTTTCCTTCAAGCTCATGGTCTGAAACTTACACCGAGTTTGAAGACGATAAAAAAAAAAAGCTAAAGCAAGAGAGCGAAAAACCAGTTGGGGTATTTATTTTCTGTGTGTTCAATCAGTTCTTCTCACAAACTCGTCGGGACTCCGGTTTCGACGTCAAATCAAGCGACTCCACTGTTGAGAGAGTGTTAGCTGTTAGCCGGGTAGCTGGCCCTTCCCTAACCACGCATACAAGCCCCTGACAGGACGTCCCGCTCCGCGCCCCTCCAGACTCTCTCCTCTTACGCCTCATGCAGAGCATGATTTCTCTGGCTCGTCAGGGAGTAGGAACCATCTCACCATGCTCCAAAAGCAGCCTGTTTTCAATGCTGTCTTAAATAAGAGAAGTGCCTTGTGTATGAATGATTCTTTTGTAAGAACAAGTTGATGTAAATGTTCATTTACCTCAAATGTTTACAAAACTGTTACTAAATAAACTTTTTTGTACCATATTGATTTTGGTGTTCTGTTCTCGTCTTCACTTTAATTAGTCAACATCGTTCAATCAGATCAGACGCTTTTTCAACCAGCCTTTCATTTCAACCTGCTCCAACAGAATTTGGTGAAATGGGTGTGATGTGATGTCTCACAATGCAAATAACCGTACATGAAAAGTTAGAGGAAAGGATTACCTACTAGAGGAAACATAAAAAGAAACACAAATAACTTTGACTTGAAATAGTGCAGGTGAAAATGTGTTCAGTTCCTGCTGTTGTCACATCATCCTTTCCAGGGTGGAGGAATGTAATCTGAGACATTTGAAACATCCCCTGAAATTTTTCCTCCACCTCATTGGCTAATATTCCATTATCATAATGCACACCTTTTAATAATGGAAAATAATTAACTCCCCCCTCCATATATTATTTTTCCATGTATGTAAATCGCTTTACTTACCTCCTGGAGTACAGTGGATTTTCATGTTTACTTCATGGCTTAACAGTCGGCAAACAGATTTTATGAAAAGGCATTTTGCCATTTCCTTGAAGATATTTTAAAAGCATCTTGCTTCCTCAATGTGATGTATTTCCTGTTGAAGCAGGATGCTGGGGGCGGGACATAGCAAGGAAATGCATCATTCAATGTGTAAACCAATGAGATCAGTTAGGGAGGGAAAAGCAGTTTGATTTGATTGGGGGGGGGGTATTTTAAATTTTCCAGGAAGTAGAGTGAAAGATTTTGATATAAATACAATAAAATAATACTTTTGGGGATAAATTGTCAAATCGATGTATACACCATACATAGTTGGAATGTTAGTTGGAATGAATGAATGTGGTGAAGAAAAACATCCTGTCATGTTTTTATTTTCATTTTCAGGTCTTCGGAATTTATTGAGTTTCCATAAGATACAGTCAGTGCAGCAAATCATTCTCACCTGCTTTGGGGTTATGAGGCTCAGTACACTCACCACTAATTAGCCATTTTTGCCCGTTTAGTCGGCCTACCTAATTCAAAACGCTCAGCTCCATTAGGTGACCCGCAGGGGTGCTCTTTACACTTCTTGAAAGATTCCGTGCGATCGCATGTAAAATTGCACAATTCTGCTCACAGACACAGACACTGAACTCTTATTATAGGATGACACAGCAGCGACCAGTGGGAAGTTCCACCCGCAACATCAAATACATCAATTAACGCAAGAAAGACACCATTAAAATCCTGGTTTCTTGTCATTTGATTTGAAATTCTATAACTGTAGTGAAGAGCAGCAAATCTTGTCACATTTGATTATACAGTATATCCATTCGTGCTCACTTGCTGATCCACAAAATAGATCCCTAACACTGTAAAGGCACGGATGGGAATTGAACCCATGATCTTTGGTTTACGAGACCAACGCCTTGCGACTTGGCCACCATGCCACTTCCCTATAGTGTATATAGAGTATCCTGAATCAGCAGCTTTAAGTCCCGCCCCCAACATTTGTTTGTATCACTGTCTTTATTGATTTTGAACATGGTAGCGTATCACTTTTCCAAAAAAGGTTGGTAGCTTTAAGTCCCATTCAAACATCTTCTGTCCCTGCATCAAACTGGATTACAGGAAGCTGCTTATAGAGCAAATCATGCACATGTGCTTGGGGTTATGAGGACCAGTGACACTATAAAGGCACGGATGGGGATTGAACCCATGATCTTTGGTTTACAAGACCAACGCCTTGCCACTTGGCCACCATGCCTCAACTGTACTACCTATCATCATGTCCTGTCCCCAACACCTTTTTTGTATCACATTTTTTAAACAATTTTGAATATGGTTATCACTTTTCCAAAATGGGTTGGTTGCATCATTCAAGTCGCCCTCCAAAAATCTTCCCTCCCTGCCCCAACATCCTGATTCAAACTGATTTACATAAGGGGGAAAAAGAAAACTGGTTCCTTAATTGTGCCTTTAAAGTCACAATGAAACAAAATTTGGCAACGCGTTGCTTCCTTAACTTTAGATATGCCTAATGGTGCCTTCATGTGCTCCTCGGATATATCTATTTACCACGTGGTCATTGCAACAGGACATCATTCAAGTGCTCTTGGTCGGAAAAGGACAACAAACATGGACGCTTGACACTTGTTTTCTTGTTACTCGTTTGCAAGAAGGCTTAAAGAGAACATTACAATACATCTATGAAATAAAATAACATAAGAAAAGAGGAGAAGAAATAAAATACAAAAGATACTTAAAAGAAATCTACGTATGTGTATAAAACTGGACTAAAGATGTGATTACATGAATAGATTATTATAAACGTGCAAGCCTAAATTACAGTAGGATATGGCACTTCTTAGACAAATGATAGAACCTGATTACATTTCAGTAGCAGATGAAGCTGAGTCTCTCCAGGCAGTCCCAGTTTTCCCACAGTCCCTATTTGGTCAAAGCTCCACAGCGGTGAGTTGGACACAGGAGGTCTTGATCTCCCTGGGACCAGGCCTGGTACTCCAGGGGCTCCCCATTCACCCACAGCCAGCAGTCTCCCAGGTAACGCAGGCCAATCCACACACGCTCAGTGGTCTGGGCTTCCTGGATCTCCCTCTGGGCCAGAAGACGCTCAGTCTCAGAGACCAGGCTGGTGAGGTCAGTGCGATGTTCTCTGCAGTGCTCCAGAGCCTCCTCCCAGGTCTTCTTCTCCTCCTCCACCACCAGGTTCAAGCAGAAGAAAGGCTCAAGATGACGTGAGTGAATGTCATTCCATCCATGGCTGGTACAAAAAACAAAGTACTCTATACCATGGTGGTTATCTGGTTGTGGAGACCTCCACTTCTGGTAGGTAGCGTATCCCCCCCCTGACCACTTCCAGCCGGTGAGGTTGCTGGCTTCTCTGTGGAGACCGATCCATCCTCTGTACTTGTGTCCAGCTGAAGCCTCTCTGAGCCTGGCTTCATCTCTCTCACTGTTGATCGGGGACAGATCAGTGTAATGTTCTCTGCAGTAGCTCTGAGCATCAGTCCAACTCTTCTTGTCAGGTACATAAACATGCTCTCCGATCACCCATGACACACTTGTAACTATGAGCATTGTGAAGATCACCTTCTCCATTGTAAAGTAGTGCTGGATATGAAGGGGTAGGATGAGCCACGTTACTATGAATCACTCTTGTCTTATGCAATATGCATATAGCCAGGTAACTCCACCTTACAGCATGACATCAGGCTGTACCCCCGTCCACCTGTGCCACGCAGCATTCACACAAGCTTATATGAAAATACATTTGCAATGCAAAACATGCATTCATCAGTATGTTCTTCTTCTTCATCTTCTTCTACATCACCCTGTTTGTCATCTTTATGCGAAAGTTGCTTTTCTCTTCATAGCATTTTTAGCTGCACCCAGCAGCTCTAAAGGCCCCCCCCCCAACAATCTGTGGTAAAACAGCTCCGCGCCCACAGTGCCGTTGTTTTCCTGACCTATGGGGAGAGCGGTGCCTCCCAACTGTGCGGCTGCGCTACCCTTGGCCTCACATATTCACTTTTATTCAATGGTATTTGACAAGGATTGTAGGAGAAGGCACACATTTGTGACACTTTAGTGTATATAGGCTAACTAACTTCTATTCTATTCTATTTTATTGTTTTTTATGGTCTATTCCTATGCTTCGTATAATGTCTCTATGTTTATATTCTTCCCTATCAGAGTGGGAGCAACTGTAGCGTGACTCAATTTCCCCTCTGATTCTGAAGTTCACCACCCTTTAGCAGGCACAGTTTCTTGTGTGGCATGGAGGTCGTGTGTGTGTGTGTGTGTGTGTGTGTGTGTTTGTGTTTGTGTGTGTGTGTGTGTGTGTGTGTGTGTGTGTGTGTGTGTGTGTGTGTGTGTGTTTGTGTTCACGCCAATTGGCTAAAAGGGGGTGATTTCGAAATGCAGGATGGCAGGAGCAAAAAGCAGAAATTTGACATGGAGGTCAAGTGTGTTTGTGTGTGTGTGTGTGTGTGTGTGTGTGTGTGTGTGTGTGTTTGTGTTCATGCCAATTGGCTAACAGGGGGCTGTGGGGGGGGGGGGGGGGGGGGGGCAAATTTAAAAATGAAGGGTGGCAGAGGCAGAGTAGGGTGGGCTGCCCCTGGGCCTGCAATCCTGCATTTCATAGCAATTGTGGATTTGCGCTTTGTTTCTGTAAGGTTGTGTGTGGTTGGAGGAGAGGTGTGGTGGGGAGATAGGATACACACCCAAATGACATCAATTGTTTGCGTCAGGTGGAGCCACTTAGTTGCTTCTTTTCTGCAGTAGCTCTGAGGATCAGTCCACGTCTTCTTATCAGGTACATAAACGAGCTTTCCACTGACTCCATAAACAGCTGTGTGAACGACAATAATTCAGATGGTCTTCTCCATGGTCATTGCCCTGTGGCCCTGAATGAGGTTGCTCAGATGTTTCTGCTCTGTCTAGTGGTGTCACCCTCTGGGTTGATTTCCATATGGCCATTATGTAATGGATCTTCAAGGTAAATTTAACATCCAAATCGAAATGCAAATAGCTTTTGACCAAAATCCGGACAAACATTCAACACAGTAGAAAACATTGAAGTGGATGGGTTTTCATCATGCTTCAACGTCAAAGTCAATCAATGCAATAAAGACACCATTAAAATGCTGGTTTCTTGTCATTTGAAATCCTGTAACTGTAGTGAAGAGCTGCAAAACCTCTCACATTACAGTCGTGCTCACTTGCAGATCCACCACACTGAAGGCACGGACGGGAATTGAACCCATGATCTTTGGTTTACGAGACCAACACCTTGCCACTTGGCCACCATGCCAGTTAGATAAGATTAGGCTTATATAAGAACTAATTAGGCTGAGCTTTTAAGATTTTAGGGTCAGGGATAAAAGTCCAAGTTCAGTTTGTTTCCAAGAACCAGATGTTTCAAAAAATGACTGGAGTGGCAAGTTGTCATATTCAATAAATCTTGTAATGTCACCGAAGCAGCAATCTCCGGGGCCGAAAAATGAAGCCAATGCAGAAGTGCAAAAACTCCAGTTCCTCGAATGGCCACTTGAGGCTGGTTGCAAAAGTGAGTCCATCCCCATAAACCCCATGTTAAAATACCCAACTTTACATCAGAAAAGAACATGTTTGCAGCCTGGTTCAAAACACGCTTTTGGTCTCTATAGCTAATTTCCCCATTCATGACAACTGTAGCGGGGGTTGGGGGTGGGGGGGCGTTTATATAACATTTATACTATAAATGGTCAAGTTATATAAACGCCCCCTCCCTTTATAGTATAAATGGTCAAGTTATATAAACGCCCCCCCCCCCCCCCATCCCCGCTACAGTTGTCATGATTTATACCATCTATGACCGTGTGTCCATATGGCGTCTATTCCTGACATGTAAACACTGGAAGTATGCTTGGGAGCACTGACCCTAGCACACAATATGCAAGGAAGTAGTCTGAAAGTAACATTAGCTCAGCAGCGGTAGCTAGCTTGATAGCTGACAGCTAACACTAGCTAACAGCACACGTAAAGAAAGATGAAGAAAGGAAATAAAAAGGGAGTAGTAGCCCAATTGTAATTTGTCACTTCGGTTTACGTCATTTTTTAATCCATCAAGAAAGTAAAAAAAGTGCTTTGAGATACAGTAACTTCTGTTATGATTTAGTGCTGTATAAATATAAAATTGATTGATTGATTGATTGATTGATTGATTGATTGATTGATTGAAGAATTCTGATTTTGCATGTCATTGTTTGCTTTTGGCTTCATGCTGCCCACATCAGCACCAGGAGAGCTTTGAGTGCCTTCTCCATGACTCTCTTTGTAAACTGTTTGACCTCTGACCTCCCGGCCGCTCGCTCCTTCACTCTGCATTCCAGCAGAGGATGTGAGAATGTGCCCGGGCGGCATGCAAACCCTCCCACACTGCTGAGCTGAGCGCGCTTCAGTAACCACATCTAGACATAGCCTACTGTTATTAAAATAGGACGGCCGTGTCAGTCTCGCACCTAAGAGGTAAACATCTATCACAAACCCGGCCTGCGCTGTCGCACGGGCCCGCTGACAATTTGCAACACTGTGCAGTACATGGTGCAGGTGGGCGAAAGTTACTGCTTGGGAAAGTTAATTCTGATCTTTGAGTGTAGTTGTTATCAACAAAACAACAGGAAAAACCGACAATCAGTAGGCTAACTAGACTGGTAAAGTGTAAGCGTGAAAAAGTGGATGTAAGAAAATGCAATGGTCATCTTGAGTGATGCTAACACTTTAGCATGCTGTAGGCTTACACTATTTGAGTGATGGTAGCTCGTTCCATGCTAAGACATATATAGGCTACATGTCGAGTGATGGTAGCTCCATGCTAACACTTTAGCGGTAGCTCCATAACACTTTAGCATTCAGTATGTTGAGTGATGGTTACGGTAGCTCGCTCTATGCTAAGACGTAGGCTACACTATGTCAAGTGATGGTAGCTCCATGCTAACACTTTAGCTTGAGTGATAATAGGATAGGTGACTACTGCATTATCCAAAGTAAGAACACTGAGTGTAAAAGTGATTTAAAATATATATATAACACTTCTTTGAATAAATTGTCACAAAGTATCATAGTTAGTTCCGCCCACAAAAAACTCATAAAGGGCCCCTATAGGTTGGGGTGGCCCCAGTGCTAGGGGCTTGTTTGCTAGGTAAGAAGATGCTTGTAGAGCATCATGCATGTTTGCTTGGGGTTATGAGGACCAGTGACACTATAAAGGCACAGATGGGGATTGAACCCATGGTCTTTGGGTTACAAGACTAACACCTTGCCACTTGGCTAGCAGCTTGTTTTCACACTAATAATACAGCAGGCACTCTATCTAACCTCAAATACAGTAAATGACAGAAGACTCCATCAAAAATACTGTCTGGATCTTTGTGACTTTAAAGTCCCAGTAAAGTGGTATTTTGAGAGCATGTTGATTCCTTAAAGGTCCCATTTTATGCTACTTTTAGCTGTTTAAAACATGTCTCATGGGTCTTTAAAAACAAGGTGATGGTTTCTGTTTCAAAGAAAACAACTCAAATACACCTTCTCTCTCCTCACTCTGACTCTCCCGTCATTAACTATGTGCTGTTTTGAAGGGGCGGGACCTCTGATAAGATGATCTGTTACGATAGATCCATCTTTTGGTGCATTTGATTGTTTTCTTTGTTGAAAGTTGAAATTTGTTCATTATATGGAGCTAAGGTTTGGTCTTCCACATTCAGTTGGTGGGCGCGGCACTGTAAATTAATTGAGTGATACTTTGTGATGTCACAATTTACCGAAATCATAACCGCTCTTTATTCGAGGCATTCTTCTTCTTAAGGCCCAATTATACTCTACGGAGACGGAGACGGCATTTCGTGCGTATTTCTGTCCGTCCTCTGAAAGCCTACGGATACGCATGAAACGGAGCAGAACCACACACACACTCACACATTTGACTCTCTACTGCCCACTGGTGGATGTATTGCTTAAAATGATACCAACGTGAAAGACACATGGAAGTATGTGGGCAGTGACGATTACACCGTTTGAAATGGACGCATTTATTTTCATATGAAAATGGAGTATAAAGGAGCCTTTACATGGTTGGTGTGGATTTATCTGGGTACCTGCATGTGTTTTGAGACGTCCACGATGTTGTTTGGCACGCCCAAGTCCTTTATAATCAGAGAGGAAAGGGAATCTTGTTTTACATGAAATGGGACCTTTAATGTGATGTATTTCTTGTTGAACAGGATGTTGGGGTGGGACCTATTATATTATAATGCAGGCAGGCATCATTCAAAAGTGTAAACCAATAGGATATCATGCAGTTAGTGAGAGAAAGGTGAATAGAGCAGGCGATTGTGCGCTGCGCCTGCTCTATTGGCATGCGCAGCGCACAATCACCTGCTCTATTGGCACTGATGATGTCACAATGCCAATGACATCATCAGTGCCTATGGCATCATCAGTGATGTTATAAGATGAATTTGGTCAATAATGATGACATCACTGATGATGTCGTGATCAACATTGTGTATGCTAAAGTGTGACAGAAAGTGACAGATGGATGATTTTGGTGTAGATGATTATTCCTTTAAAACTGCGTCTCTTTGATCTGATGCAGTCTCTCTGAAGGCAGAGGAAATATGTGAGATACGTGTTCAGAATGGTTCACTCGTTCACTCACTCACTATTCCCCATGCAGTGTTTATTATAGTGACCTATTTGGGCAACTATCAAACATGTTTTGGACACTACCTGACTCTTCTTCTTTGGTAAACACGACCACATTGCATTTGTATGGGAGAAAATGTAGGGTACATTCGCTGTTCACTGTGCATTGTGGGTATTTTATAGTGGACTAGATAGTGAATCAAATTAACAGTTGAGAATTCGGACACTAGTACAAAATGGCCACTATTTCTGTTTCGAACAGGGCTCACGAGTGGGTCAGAAGGATTGCTTTGCACAGGACATTTGGCTTCGGGTCGTACGGACGAAGCCAAAGACACAAGACAGTACATGAGTGCTGGGCTCTTGGCTCCAGTGGCTGAAGAGTGACGGGAGATAGTCAGTCTGTTGGCAGGACAAGCCTCAGGGAGGTGCCACTCAGTCAGCCTTGTGACGGGGCTTATTCCTCTTCAATGTCGTTCTAGTCTTCCGTGTTTGTTTGTTTGAAAGATATTTCAAAAACTAACAAACACATCTGGCTTAAATCTTATGGACAGATCTCTCTCGGGCCAAGAAACAACTGATTTAAATTGGTTGAAGATCCAGATTTCATCATTGTCCCCCCCCCCCCTTTTTTTTTGCCATACAACTATGTTGCGTTCATGTGCATGGTGGGAAAATCTGACATCCAGAACTTCCAAGTTGGTTGCTACACAACATTGCTCTCACATGCTATTCTTGTCAAATCAAAACCCTTCAAACACACAAACTGTTTCGGAGGGGGCAGCTTTGCAAGTTGGAGAATTGTTCAGCATTTGCGACAGTTTGTGCTCTACTACCGAGTGCCTCCATGTTTCTACCGGTTATGAGCAGCAGAGCTAATCGAAGTTCCATCTTTGTCCAGTGTAGTTTGGAGATTTAAGCATTCAAGTTTTCACAATCCATATAAGAGAAACGTTTTCTACTCACTTGAACATTTTTCAACACCTATCTTGGATGAGGATGTAAAAAGTTCACGTAAAATCACCAAAATACTGACCAATATCTCAAATGTGACATTTGAAGTCCCGAGGTGATGAAGCAGGGGTTTGAGGGCCCTAGTGAAGCCCGACTGGGCCCTGCAGTGGAGAAGTGGCGGCTGAAGGAGAATGTGAATCTGATGGCAGGCACTAAGTCACCAGGCTGCAGGTCAGAGCAGACAGGAGGCTATTTATAGCCTTTAATCACCTAACAAATTCACACTCTGCCCACAGCACAAATACCTCAGGCCCCCTTTATGTATTTCAGGACAGTGATGAATTTGTTTGGGAGGCGGGGCCACTGCTTCATGGAAACATATTGGCCTTGTTTGATAGAGACTTTTAGAGTTTGGTAGGCTGCCAGACAGTGAAACAAACTGCATTTTTTTAATCAAATCATGCAACCTCAAAGTGTTTTACAAACACAGTTTAGGGCCATGGAAAAGAAAGTCAATAGTCAAACAAGATAAGCAACAGGACACAAGAAACAAGAAACACAAGAAACACAAGAAACTTTCTCCACTGCAGCAGTGGCTTCCAAGCTCTCTGCTGAAGACGCAAATCTTTCTATAGGAATCTTTCTTGTTTTCTCTTTTCTATTCTCATGTAGGTACACTAGCCTACTTTGAAGAAAACTTCACGGAGAATAAAAGCATCAGTAAAAAAAAACAGATAATTGAAGATGTGTTGTGTTGTGTGTGTGTGTGTGTGTGTGTGTGTGTGATTTATGTGGGCCTTTAAATGCCTTTGTTTGGCTTTGACTCGATGTAAAATGCCTCAAATCCCAACTCATTAAATTGATCAAATCTGTCCGAGTTCCCCTGTTAACCCACATCCATGCAAAGAAAAAAGAAAGGTTACACTTTAGAATACAGCCCGCAAATAAGCAGGGGTACAAGGAGTGTAGTTATAGTATAACTACGGGGTACAAGGAGTGAATTTAAACTTTAACTAGAGGGTAGCAAGATCTGTAGTTATAGTATATCTACGGGGTACAAGGAGTGTAGTTACAGTATAACTATGGGGTACAAGGAGTGTAGTTATAGTATAACTACGGGTTTTACTTCGTTTCAAACTCAAGCTCTCACTCTAGTGCCATATCCGCTGCGTACGCAGCCACTGGAAGAATGTTATTTTTGCTCCAAAAATGATCTTTATATATAAAACACCGACCACCCACCAACAGGTGGCGTGGTGCCCCCTGGGGCTGAGGCGGCCACCCACATCCTCACCCACGTGACTACGTCACGCCCGCTCAGCCCAGGGAAAGTCACTCATTCGTTCTTCCAGCCCGCTAGAGGACGTGTTTATTGAAAGCTCTGTGTTAGCTCAAGTTTGCGCTCTAAAGCTAGGCTAAATTCCGTCTTATTGCCCACCTCAAGAGGGTTGTGTGGACGATATTCTTCAGGCTTCGGGGACCCGATCCTGTTCTCTTCACCAGCGGCATCGGAACAAGCTCATCTAAAGCTAAGAGCATCTTGCTTATTGTGGTTAACACCTGTAAAGCTACCGCAGTGTAGCGTGCTCCGTCTACCCCGGCTGGGGTGACAATAGAGAATAGGCTTGAGAGCTAACTAGAGAAAGTCCCGCTCTCAAAGTGTTGATTAGATAGCTATCTTGCATATGCATATGCAATAGCGTCTGACTTGTATTAGCACAGAACAATAGGCTAACACCGTGTAGCCGGCTGCGTTTTCCCCAGACGGGGTGACGCACCCAGTTGTTAAATAGATAGCTAGCTTGCATCCGTGCAAATAGTATCTTGTGTGCTAGCACATTAGGCGCAGGCTACCTCCGTGTAGAGCGCGTACGTTCACTCCGGCTGGAGTAACGTTAAGAGAGAGTAGTAGCTCAAGAGCCGTGCTTTCCAGCTTAGCTAGATAGCTAGCTCGCACCTGTGCGGCTAGCGTCTGACGTTGCGTTAGCACTTCGGCTACCCTTTTACCGTTGCGCGGCTTACTGCTTAGCTTACACAGTAAAACCTCCGCTAATTCCTGGTACAGCCTGCGGGTGCTTAGCTTGGACATAACTCGTGCAATGAGCCAGGCGGCTGCCATGAGAAAGGGGGGGACAGCCAGGCGCTGTGAAAGGTGCGATGCTACGCTGGCCGGTTGTCGATCGGCACGATGAATGTGTGTTCTGCCTGGGGCATGAGCACGCTGCTCAGGCGCTGCTGAAGGCTAGCTTCTGCAGCATCTGTGACGGCTTCAACCTGGGCGAGTTGCGGAACAGAGCTGCGATCTTTGTCGAGGAGGACTTTCCGCACAGCGGCGCGCCCCCCGAGGGGGGTGCGTCCGCGGGGTCCGACCGCCCGGTCGGAGGTGAAGCACCCGCTGCTCAGGGTCCCCCGGACCAGTCTGAGCAGCAGGATCTTAATTGGGGCGACGAGCCCATGCATCCCATGTTGGACCCCTTGGTCAATACCCCCCAGGAGGACACCCCCCAAGGGGAGATGTCCGGCGGGGAGGATTGGGACGGTGCCAGGGACCGTCATCGCAGGGTTCCTCTGACGTGTCCGGCCCGGCAGGCGCAGGCCATATGGGCGGACCCATATCGAGAGGCACTCGGTTGGGCCCTGTCCCGCTCAGGTTGGTGATTCGCACTGACGCCTCCCTCTGGGGATGGGGTGCGGTTTGCGGGCGTTTTTCGGCGAACGGCCGGTGGGAGGCTCAGGAGCTTCGCCACATAAACGTGCTAGAGCTGGAGGCGATTGGCCTGGCTCTACTTCACTTCCAGCGGCTCATACATGGACGCCATGTTCTGATCCGCTGATCTCCTTGGCGCAAGGTCCGCCCTGGGTGCTGCCGGTGCGGGCGGATCTTCTATTCCAGGCGGAAGGGGAGGTGCTCCACCCCTCCCCAAGCAGGTGGAAGCTAGCAGTCTGGCTCCTGAACGGGACCATTTGCTAGCCCAGGGCTTGCCCGATAATGTGGTGTGCACTATTCAGAGTGCTAGGGCTGCTTCGACCCGCTCTCAGTACACGTACAAGTGGCGGGTCTTTTCGCGTTGGTGCACGGATAAGGGCGTGGATCCAGTGAACTGCGGTGTGCGACCAGTTCTCTGTTTCCTTCAAAGCCTGCTTGACGCGGGCCAGTCCCCGCAGTCGCTTAAGGTGTACGTAGCCGCGATTTCTGCTTGCCACATGGGAATTGAGGGGAGCCCCGTGGGGGCGTTCCCTCTGGTCTCGCGCTTCATGAAGGGAGCGCGTAGGTTGCGCCCGCCGTCGCGGTGTGTCTTTCCCAAATGGGACTTGGTTACGGTGCTGGATGGGCTCACGGGTCATCCGTTTGAGCCCTTGGACTCCGCCGATCTGAAAATTCTGTCTTTGAAGACCGCGCTGCTGCTGGCCTTGTTGTCAGGAAAGAGGGTTGGTGACCTGATTGCCCTCTCGGTGCAGCAGGCCTGTATGGTTTTTGGGGATGATGGGCGCAGGGTTATTTTGTGACCTAACCCGGCTTATCAACCTAAGAATATTAATGCCAGCTTTAGGTCTATGGTCATAGACTTGTCAGCATTCTGTCCCCCGCCGTTCAGTTCGGGCGAGGAGAGGCGCTTGCACATGCTGTGCCCCGTAAGGGCGCTCTCGGCTTATGTGGCCAGGACGCGTTTATTACGCACTACAAACCAGTTGTTGGTCTGTTTTGGGCAGAAGGCCCAGGGCGGACCCCTTTCCAAGGATCGCTTATCACACTGGATAGTGGAGGCGATTGCTTTGGCATACTCTGCCATGGGTAAGGTACCCCCGGAGGGTATCAAGGCACATTCTACGCGAGGCGTTGCGACATCTTCCGCGTTGTTGCGTGGTGTATCGGTGGAGGACAGCGCTGCGGCCTCATGGTCCTCTCATCACACGTTTGTTAGATACTACAGCCTTGACGTGTCCAGTTCGCGTTTTGCGCATGCGGTACTGTCAGTGGCAAGAAGGTAGTATCGTTGCCGCTCCAAATGTCACACGGTTGGGCATGAGTGTTTCGCCATGTGGCCGTGGTTCACGATGCCTCTCGGGTCGCTCTGAGGAGTGCTCCCGGCAGCAAGGGCGGTTGAATTTGGCACTAGAGTGAGAGCTTGAGTTTGAAACGAAGTAAAACATTAGGGTTGTGCTACAACCCGGGTTTTACGAGTGAGAAGGAGAGCTCTCACTACCCAGCCTTGCTGCGTCGATGCGTGGTTGGTTGCGTCGTTCTCAGCGGGCTGGAAGAAGGAGTGGCTTTCCCTGGGCTGAGCGGGCGTGACGTAGTCACGTGGGTGAGGATGTGGGTGGCCGCCTCAGCCCCAGGGGGTACCACGCCACCTGTTGGTGGGTGGTCGGTTTTATATATAAAGATCATTTTTGGAGCAAAAATAACATTCTTCCAGTGGCTGCTTACGCAGCGGATATGGCACTAGAGTGAGAGCTCTCGTTCTCACTCATAAAACCCGGCTTGTAGCACAACCCTAACGGTACAAGGAGTGTAGTTATAACTACGGGGTACAAGGACTGTAGTTATAGTATAACTACGGGGTACAAGGAGTGTAGTTATAGTATAACTACGGGGTACAAGGACTGTAGTTATAGTATAACCCCGTAGTTATACTATAACTACACTCCTTGTACCCCATAGTTATACTATAAGTACAGATCTTGTTACCCTCTAGTTAAAGTCTAAATTCACTCCTTGTACCCCGTAGTCATACTATAACTACACTCCTTGTACCCCGTAGTTATACTATAACTACAGATCTTGTTACCCTCTAGTTAAAGTTTAAATTCACTCCTTGTACCCTGTAGTTATACTATAACTACACTCCTTGTACCCCGTAGTTATACTATAACTACATGCTTATTTGCGGGCTGTATTCTAAAGCGTTACCAAAAGAAATTAAAAAGAAAGAAAATGTGCCCACAGTGTGTGTGTGTGTGTGTGTGTGCGCGTGTGTGTGTTAATAATACTACACATGATGTAACGTTACAGCATTTTTACAGTGCAGTCATGTGGGATGGCTTGTTTTGACTGTCCATGAAGGGAGGAGGGGATAGAGAGAGAGAGAGAGAGAGAGAGAGAGAGAGAGAAGGCGAGAGAGAGGGAGAGAATGAGACAGAGAGAGAGAGAGAGAGAGAGAGAGAGAGAGAGAGAGAGAGAGAGAGAGAGAGAGAGACAGAGAGGTCAGCTCTGCAGGGACACCTACAGGCCGGGAGAGGGTCTGACTGCCCACAATGCATCTGGCTGACCTCAGTTCAATGCTGTCAGCAGGGAACATTTATAACAATTATTTTTTATTTATTTATGCCAATTTGGCTTTAATTAATTATATGTGTATATTTCGGTTTGTACTGTATTGATTGTGTGTAGTATTATGTATATTGTGTGTATGTGAATGTTTTTACTTTTTACTCTACTCTTACTCTATTTGTGTACACAGGTTTAGGAGGAACGGTATCTCATTCTTGATTGTACGTGCGTGAGCTCAAGAAAGAATGGCAATCAAGACATCTTGAATCTTAATTGATTTCCCCCTTTCTTTCACTGTATTTCTGATAATCTTGCTTATTATCATCATTTTCTGTTGCTTTTTAACTTTTATTTTACTACACCATGCATCCTTTCCTCCCACTATTATTACTTTTCTTTGATTCCTGTGCAGCTGTTTTTATAAAGGCTCTAGGCTATAAACAAAGTTATTATTATTATCGTTGTTATTGTCATGCTACTTGCTGATGTTGCTGATCTGATCTATGGTACTTCTTGTAAACTGCTCTGGTGGTTTGAGTGTCTAAAATTGAATTGGGAGATATATGTTAGATGTCTGACTGTACCCCCCTCTCTCTCTCTCTGGTCTCTCTCTCTC
>NC_139627.1:19283400-19490900 GCF_964638095.1 Poromitra crassiceps | reverse complement strand
GAATCATGGGTACCCATTCTCATTCAGATATCTTGAGGTTGATAGGTCAAGGAGCCCCTTTGAAAATGGTCATGCCAGAGTTTTTTGCCTAATTTTGGAGCGTTATTTAGGCCCATTCCCAACAAGTTAGACATGGTTGGCAATGGATGGTCTCCTAGTTTGATATGATTCCAGTATCCTCACTCTAGCTTAGCTGTCCCCCACATTGCCCCCCCCCCCCTTTTACCCCCTTATATTTGTTTTAATAACACCCATTTTCTAACTCTGTCTGCATTTTGATGTCAACTACACACCTGTTTCGTGAGTCTGCATCGTCACTGTTTTGATGCTATCACATTAGCAAAATCTGCCCACAGACAGACAGACCATACCTGCCAACACTCCAGATTTTCACGTGGTCTGCCTATTTGGAACCCTTTCTCCTGCCGTGCTCCCCATTGGTCATTTCTCCCGTAAATCTCCTGATTTTACAGTGATACTTCTAATGGCTGTAGTTTTAAAGCTAGACTGAAGATACTGGTATCATATGAAACTAGAAGACCTACAAGGCATCCATTGGTAACAACCATGTAGCTTTTCGGGAAGGGGGTTAAGTAACGCTCCAAATTTCGGCTAAATTTGGGAAGGGAAAACTGGCATGGCCATTTTCAAGGGGATCCCTTCCTTCCTTGACCTCAATCTCATCTCAAGATATGTGTCTGTCTGACTGTCTGTATGTATGACTGTCAGAATCAGAATCAGAATCAGAATCACTTATATTGCCACAGTATGTAAGTTACATATGAGGAATTTGTCTTAGTGTCTGTATGCAGCGTAGCGGTTACATCAATATACAGGGATAAGAAGTAGGAAGATAACTAACAGCAATCGCAAGGTTGCAAGTGCAATCAAATCGAATCAAATCGAGTCAATATATACAATATGTACATGAGTGGTGAAGTGTTCTGTGGATGATAAATATGAATTTACGTTGGATTTACATGAGATTTACAGACTGAGTTAAATATACATTAAATAGGCAGTGGATTTACATGAATTTACAGTCAGAGTTAGATAAAAGTTTACATTGAATGTACATGAAATTTACAGGCTAAGTTAAATAGGCATTAATGTGCAGGGAATTTACATCAATTTACCACATATCTCAAGAACTGTTCATTGGATTGACTTCAAACTTGGCGAGTGCACTGCTGGGAAAACGACAGAATGCAGTGCCGAAATGTTGTGCAATTTGGACATGCGCATAGTCATAGCGCCACCTACTGGCAACACAAAAAAGGTTGATCTTGAGAACCGTCAGAACTTCAGACTTGGCAGGTGTGATGCTGGGGGCCCAAAAAATTGCAGTGTCGAATTTCATGCAATTCAACCAATCAGAACATGGCTTTCACATATCTCCAGACCCGGTTGTTCGATTGATTTCAAAATTGGTGGGTGTGCTGCTGGGGACCCGAGAAAGTGCAGTGCAGAATTTCATGCTATTCGACCAATTGGGGGGGAGTGCGACAGCATCAAGATGTGTGAATATGGGGAAGGGGAGGGGAACAGGCACTGCAACACTACTACTGTATGTGTATGTATGTGTGTGTGTGTGTGTGTGTGTATGTATATAATTTAGTTTTATATCAGAGAAGGCTGCACAACCCAAGGTACTACCAAAGTTCACCATCCTTTAAATGTCAGAAATATTGATATATTATAATATAATAATATTGATAATTTCGGCACGCTTCCCACTGCTGTGCCTGTATCCCGGGCCTCTATAACCTTTCAAACATAACATACTGTCACATGACCCCAAGCCATGTGGTTTTTCGCCAGGTTGTCGACAGGCCTCCTGCCCCCCAGATAACAGCCTCCGCCAGGGTGTGACGTCTGCCCAGCGTGTAGGATGAGAGATGATAGTGAAGGAGGGCCAAACCCAGGGAAGAGGCGACATAGGATTTTGTGCTGTACAAGGTGACCTGTTGCTTCAAGCTGGTTTCCCGATTGTTTAAATGAAACACCGACAACTCGGGTGCAGTGTTGGGGGTAACGCATTACAAAAGTAACATTACATTACATTACATTATGTCATTTAGTAGACGCTTTTATCCAAAGCGACTTACATCACATCTTGTCAAGAGCACAGAAAAACAAACATTTAGCCTACCACCAAACATGTAGCTAGCCTACCTCAATCAGTGACAGTCAGACATCTTGATGGGCTAGAATAGCACTTTGTAAAAAAGAAAAAGAAAAAAAGTAACATATTACAGGTAATATATTACCTTTAGCAGTAACTCAGTTACTTTTTTAACCACTATAGATGACATCATGACAATAACATTACATTACATTACATTACATTACGTCATTTGGCAGACGCTTTTATCCAAAGCGACTTGTAATAACACATTTTTTGTCAGCAATAGAGCAATCAACTATGGAGCACAGTCTATGACAACTACAACTTCTGAAGGAACAGTGGTACAAGTTTAGGTTAGTGGTACAAGGTTGGTTAGTTTTTTTTTTTTTTTTTAATAAGGAAAGAGAGAGAACGAAGTTAGATCAAGAAGGGCCCAGATGGAGCCTGAAAAGGTGTGTCTTTAGTCTTTTCCGAAAGATCGGCAGTGATTCAGCTGTCCTGACCGAAGGTGGAAAAGGATCACATTTATAATTTTGGACGGTTTATACTGAATTCAAGATGGTTGAAATTATTTTTCTGGATGGTTCCGGGGCGGCAATGTCATTCTGCTACTACTATTATTTTGGTGAAAGTAATGCAAACGCAATAATGCAAAAGTAGTGTAATAAGTAGGCTAACGAGTTACTCTACATATTAAAGTATTACTTTCAAATCAAAGTAACTAGTAACTAGTAGCCTATATTACATTTTGAAAGTAACTTGCCACTCCTCGGGTGTGACATCACTCAACTGTGAAATGGACTCAACTCAAAAGTTTAAATGGAATGCCCCAAAAGTCCAGAAAATAGTCCAGAAATGCCAAATCTCTGTCCAAGTGTTGAGGGGAACTTTCAACTAAATCATTACAATGGTTATTATCATGGAAAAACATTGCATTTTGCAATTTGCTACTTGATTTTGGTAACGCTTTAGAATACAGCCCGCAAATAAGCATGTAGTTAGAGTATAACAACGGGGTTTAGGGCTGTAGTTATAGTCTAACTACGGGGTTTAAGGAGTGAATTATAAGATCTGTACTTATAGTCTAACTACGGGGTTTAAGGAGTGAAAAAATACTTTAACTAGAGGGTAACAAGATCTGTACTTATAGTCTAACTAGGGGGTCGCGGGCTGTATTATGAAGCAGGGGACAAATGTTTGTACTTATAGGCTAATTACGGGGTACCACACTGTACTTACAGGGTAACTACGGGGTTTAAGGAGTGTAGTTAGAGTATAACAACGGGGTTTAAGGAGTGTAGTTAGAGTATAACAACAGGGTTTAAGGAGTGTAGTCAGAGTATAACAACGGGGTTTAAGGAGTCTAGTTAGAGTATAACAACGGGGTTTAAGGAGTCTAGTTAGAGTATAACAACGGGGTTTAAGGAGTGTAGTTAGAGTATAACAACGGGGTTTAAGGAGTGTAGTTAGAGTATAACAACGGGGTTTAAGGAGTGTAGTTAGAGTATAACAACGGGGTTTAAGGAGTCTAGTTAGAGTATAACAACGGGGTTTAAGGAGTGTAGTTAGAGTATAACAACGGGGTTTAAGGAGTCTAGTTAGAGTATAACAACGGGGTTTAAGGAGTCTACTTAAACCCCGTTGTTATACTATAACTACACTCCTTAAACCCCGTAGTTAAGACTATAAGTACAGATCTTATAATTCACTCCTTAAACCCCGTAGTTAGACTATAACTACAGCCCTAAACCCCGTTGTTATACTCTAACTACATGCTTATTTGCGGGCTGCATGTATTCTAAAGCGTTACCTTGATTTTTTGTTTTTTAAACAAAAGTGATTTTTGCTTTTATTCTGAAAAAGCTGACCGGAATCAAGTTTTGTTTTGGCTGGTGGAAATGCGTTACAGTAAAAAAGGGTCGGGCAGGGAGCCTATGGAGAGCCTAGCCCTGAGGGTTCCTAGGCAGCGTGGAAGGCATTAGGCACGCACCGATTCATCTTCCAAAATTAATTTTCTTTGTTTTCCCTCTGTTCTCCAGCAGGTGAAGTCACTGCATGGCTCCTCCCCTTGGCATTGGTTTCGTTTTTAATGGGGTTATTTTCGTTTCCATACTGTATTACGGACTGTCATTGCTTTCAACATTGCTTTAAAGTTGAAAGTTTCAACAATGCACTGCTGCATTGACGAAAATATTTTGTCCCAAAACGTATCATGCCATTTTAATCGACGCACACACATACATGGAATTGACGTTCTAATACTCCTCATTACTTGTGTTTCTGTGAAGATATGCTAGTTAACGTTAGCTAACACTGTGTTTCTTGTTCTATCAACTTTACTGATTAATTGGGCTCTGCGAGGCTAGGACGCTAACGTTATCGGACGCGACACGACGGCCCAGCCAGGCATGCACTGAAGGGATGTCAACAAGGTAACGTCAGGCAGTACCCTACAGTAAAGGAATGCCCCATAAGATAACAGTCCGTGTTGGTAAATGGCAGAGACACGGTCGCCACAGCTGCTAAAGTTACCATAGTGTAGCTTTAGCACCATTGAGCTAACTAGCTAGCGTTAGCTCAGTGGTTCTGATTTGGCTTCAGTAGTACCCCCTTTCACTTATCTGAATCCAAGAAGTACATTTTGTTTAGAAAAGAAAAGTGCAACAGAAAACCATATGATGCAATGAATGAATGATAACCTACCTTTTGAAGAATGTAACATTACAATTAACGAATTGAGTGAAAGAGTTGCCTCCCGAGGCAGATGTATTTTAACCAGGGTTTACGGTCAATAGCTTCCATAATGTGATGCAGTAACTCTAAAGCACTAAAATCCAATATGGTGTGTCCTATTCAGGGTTCCCATGGGTCCTTGAAATCCTTGAAAGTTTGTGAATTAGAAAAATAAAAATCAAGGCATTTGTCCAGTGTAGTAATAATTTCTGGTATTGATTCAGAGTCACCGCCTCACAAACATGGAAATACTCTTATGGATCCTTGAAAAGCAATGGAAAAGTTTTGAAATTTCATCAGTGGGTAGTACCCTGTTTGACATTTCATTTATTTTCATGATTTATTCTTACATTTTTCCATAGCGGTATGCGTACCCCCATTTGAGAAACGTGGCCCTAGCCCTAACAAGCAAACAGTTGAACTGGATAATGTAGGCAGGCTAACATAATACTTGAAAATGTTTAGGGTTAAGGGAAAATGTTGTGCTATAGATTCAATAACAGCTACCACAAAGACGATTTTGTTGGTGACAGTCCACACATTGCTTTTATTAATTAAAGTAATCTTTTTTCCTTAGGTGGTCAAGATGTTGATAAGGGTAAAATGCGGAGGGACAAAGAGAGGAGCAAAGAAATATGTGAAACTGGAAGAAGTCAACTTCGCAGACTTTATCAGTGCAGGTAAAGCCCAATTTATGCTTCCCTTGACACTTGAAACTGCCGTTTGATGGATATGACGTCTTTATCAATGCTTTTACGAGTCGCAGAGGGGCATCTTGTACCAACCGAATTTTCTAATGTTGCAGACTCCTGGTGCATGCATTGCACACCACAGCCATTACATTTGCTTGGAGTCGCTTGGTGCTGCAGGTTGATTGGCTGTCTTGCTGTCTTTCCCAGGGCCATTGGTCTTTCCTTTTGAAATTTTGAATTTGGCCCCTCCTCTCGTTGCTGTCGTCCGCCGGCAGGTATCCCAGCATGCTTTGGAAGGTGCTAAGAAGAGAAAAACGACTATAGGTAGCTCTATTGTAGCCTGGGTAAAGCCAGCCTCCACGTGACCTCTATGTGCCATCAGTCACGCATAGCCTGTGACGTCACGTTGAAGGCTGGGTTTACCCAGGTTAGCTCTATTGTCCAAAGCAGGTCCAAAAAGAAGTGTTGTGTGCTCGGAAAACGGGAAAACGATGACAGACGCATCAATGCACAATGAATGGGCAACTGTGCAACTTCAAGCAACGAGCGCCGCCGTGGTGTGCATGCACCATCAGTCACGTATTCTCGCTCAAGTGTGATTGGATAGCTAGAGAGTAGGGATGTCACGATACTAGAAATTCGACTTCGATACCGATACCCAGGAAAATATCGATATTCAATATCATTTTCGATACCACGCGGCGGGATGACAACAACACATCAAGAGGGATAAAAATGCAGGCCATACCATTTATAAAAATTAAACAAAGACAGATGGACGGACAGACAGATTCATGCTTCTCCATAATCTAGGCCCAATAAAACTCATAAAAAAACTTGACCTTACACAGCAGATTACACCTGCTCTAATCATCAGCCTATTATAACACAGCAGATTACACATGCTCTAGTCATCAGCCTATCAGAACACAGCAGATTACACCTGCTCTAGTCATCAGCCTATCAGAACACAGCAGATTACACCTGCTCTAGTCATCAGCCTATCATAACACAGCAGATTACACCTGCTCTAGTCATCATGATTTTTCAGTTGTAAATGAGTATTGTATCCATTTCAAATTTTAGTATTGATACTTATCAATACTATCGATACCTGTTGCAAATGAGTATTGAATCCGTTTCAAATCTTTAGTATTGACTTTTATCGATACTACCGATACTTTTGACAACCCTACTAGAGAGTTCCGTCACTGTGGTGGTGTCTGACAGCCAGCCTGCCTCGCTCGGCTGGGAAAACCAACGGGTCAGTGCAGGCGGAGTGATTCTTGGAAAGAGAATAAAAACCGAGGTGGGGAGATACAGATAGAAATCCTAAGGGATGTTTTGTACAAAGTCACTAAAGGGGAAGTAATAATAATTGTGTTAATGAAGTATTTAATTGTTATGCTTCAGTGCAGCAGAAGTTCCTCATACCAGAAGATACAGCGCTAAAAGTCACAGATGAGAAGGGCATAGAGGTGGATGAGGATGCCTTTCCAGAACTTGCAACAGTCAAAGGAATGTGTTTTGTCATCTACACTGTTGATGGTGAGGAGGACATTATATATATATACATTTGTGTGTGTGTGTGTGTGTGTGTGTGTGTTAGGGTTGGCACAATGGCATCGACCATCGTGATGGGCCGACCCCCATCGCCCTCTGACCCTTCTACATCGGATCATCGTGATTAATTATCTGTTTGAATAAAAATTTGGCCGTGTTAATAATAAAAAAGGTCAAGTCCACTTACCGTGACGCGCGGGCGACATTAAACAAGCGCACCCCGTTCAGAAAAGCCTCCCCTCACCCTCCGCTCTACTGCTTCTCTGAACTGGGTGCGCTTGTTTAGTCGCCGGCGATATCTATATCTATATATATATATATCTATATAGCACCCTGCGTGGCAGCCTGCCGCCATCGGTGTATGAATGGGTGAATGTACCTACTGACTGTAAAGCGCTTTGGATAAAAGCGCTATATAAATGCAGGCCATTTACCATATATAAATGCAGGCCATATATGTGTATGTATATATATATATATATATATATATATATATATATATATATACATACAGATCCTTTCCAAAAAATTTGAATATCATGGAAATACCATGGATAACCGTGGGCTTCAGCAGATTGTCAAGCAAAGACGATTAAAAAATTTGGCAGAGATTCAGAGGGAGTGGACTGAGGCTGGAGTCAGTCATAACTGAGAAGTAACTGCTGTTTTTTTCACACTATTCTAATTTCTTGAAATACTGTTTTGGGGGTTTTCTGGAGCTGTAGGCCAAAATTATGAAAAATGAAACAAAGGCTAGAAATATTTCAATTTGTGTGTAATGAATCTATAATCTATGAAAGTTTCACTTTTTGAAAGGAATTATGGAAAAAAACTAACGTTTCCATGATATTCTTTTTTGGAAAGGATCTGTATATATATATACAGTATATATGCAGGACTAAAGAAACTTTCACTGAATTTTCTCGGGGGACTGACTGAGCCGTTTCCTCTGTTTTTAGCTTCACTCAGAGAGAAAATGGCTCCTGCATCAGAGGAGAACCTCTCCTGCCCTGTCTGCCATGACATCTTTGAAGATCCTGTCCTCCTGACATGTAGCCACAGCTTCTGTAGTGCCTGTCTGCAGCAATGGGTGAGGACAAAAGGAGTGTGTGAGTGTCCAGTTTGTAAGGCTACATCTTCACAGAGTAAACCACCTCGTAACTTGGTGTTGAAGAACCTGTGTGAGGCTTTCTTACTGGAGAGAGATCAGAGGGCTTCAGCAGAGTCTGAGCCCCTCTGCAGTCTGCACTCTGAGAAACTCAAGCTCTTCTGTCTGGACCATCAGCAGCCGGTGTGTCTCATCTGTCGAGATTCAGAAACACACACCGACCACAGATTCAGACCCATCGAGGAAGCTGCACGGCCTCACAAGGAGGAACTCCAGAAATCACTGAAGCCCTTAAAGGAGAAACTGCAGCGCTTTAATGAAGTTATAGCAAACTGTGTTCAAACAGAAGAACACATTAAGGTCCAAGCCCAACGCACAGAGAGGCAGATTAAAGAGGAGTTTAAGAAGCTTCGCCAGTTTCTACAAGAGGAAGAGGATGCCAGGTTGGCTGCACTGAGGCAGGAAGAGGAGAAGAAGAGTCAGGTGATGAGGGAAAAAGTTGCGGGTCTGAACAGAGAGAGAGCAGCTTTTTCAGACACAGTCAGAGCCATAGAGAAGGAGCTGAGTGCTGAAGATGTCTCGTTCCTGCAGAACTACAAGCCTACAGAGGAGAGAGTCCAGCGCCCTCTGCTGCAGGATCCACAGCTGGTCTCAGGAGCTCTGATAGATGAGGCCAAACACCTGGGCAACCTGAGCTTCACAGTCTGGGACAAGATGAAGGAGATGGTCTCCTACACTCCTGTGATTCTGAACCCCAACACTGCCCATCCAGAACTCGCCTTGTCTGAAGATCTGACCAGTGTGAGATTTGGAGAGGAACAGAAGCTTCCTGACAACCCAGAGAGGATTGACCGCTACTGCTGGATCCTGGCCTCCGAGGGCTTTAACTCAGGGACTCATAGCTGGGATGTTGAGGTTGGAGACAGTGCATACTGGTCGCTGGGTGTAGCAGCAGAGCCTGTCAAGAGGAAGGGAGTCATAGAGTCTGGGTTATGGAGAATAATGTACCTTAATGGGGAATACCAGGCATGCTCCACACCAGATCCAGTGATTGATCTCCCGGTGAAGAAGAAGCTCCAGAGGGTCAGAGTGCATCTGGACTGGGACAGAGGGAAACTGTCATTCTCTGATCCTGATACTAACACACACATACACACCTTCACACACACTTTCACTGACATGCTGGTTCCACATTTTACCACTTGGGGGGAAATGAATATTTTACCACTGAAGGTCTCTCTAACAGTGAAATAGCACAATTAGAGATGAAGAAGATGGTGGTGGTGGTGATTGAGTGATCTTCAAGTATAGTGTGTGTGTGTGTTCGTGTTTCATTTCACATTCAATACTACACACATTCTGAAATGGTCCATCATCGTCCACATTGCTTCATCACCTCTAGATTGGTTTCCTTTGTTTTTCTTAATGATCTATAGGTGTTACAGACTTATGGAAGGTGGTAATGTAGTTCCTACTGTTCTGACCAAAAAAGATGACTGGCCAAATGAATACGACTACTTTTGTCTCTAAAACCAGTGAAGTTTAGAGGGAAATTTGTTCAGATTTAGACATTGACTGTCATTTCAGTAGCCTTGTCTCCATTTCTAGGTTCTACTGACTTAAGGGGCCATGTCCACAGGAAGCGGTTTGTTCAGGTTGGAGTGCTTTAGAAATCATGTCCAACATGACACACATCGCACACGGATCGCTTATTTGTTGCTGTCGAAAAACATGACATTGATGCGCAGCGCTCATCAATTTCTGCTTGAGGCGCCCAGAGCGCTCTGCCCAAAAACACTAGGCGCTGAGAGCGCTTAAACACCAGGGGCCACATGTATAAACCATGTTTATGCACAAAAAGTGTGCTGCACCACTTTCCACACAGGTTTCCCAATTTATAAAAATCCACGGGCCGTGAGAATGTGCGTACCTACCGGTACACATCTCTCACATCATGCATACTGTACAGTCTTCTGAGTCTGGCTGAGCGTGTTGTGGCAAAAAAGGATAATGATTGGGTGACATTTTATTTAGAGCTTTTTTGGGCTTACACAGATTTCTACACCTAAATTTCCAGTGTTATACATTTGGCCCCTGGTGCGGTGCTGGGAAGAGGAGCACTCCTAGTGCGTCCTAACATCAAGAATGAATTGCAGAAAGGTGCTGGACACGGCCACTAAGGGTTGATTTATAGTTCCGTGTTAAAGTGTCGTCATAGCTGCCTACCACACAGGTGTCTGCAAGACGTGCAGAAGTGTTTTCTCAGCTTTGACTGTCAAATAAATGTTACTTTTCTTTACTACTGTTGACTTTTTATAATACATTCTTTATTTTTAAATGTGCTAAGACAATGGGTACCAGTAATACCTACTGGAAATCACTAGAAAAACGATTGGTTATTGTTTAGTGACAAAATCTGGCAGAATTTGTTCACTGAACTTCACTTTCTAGAATGACTTTTTTTGTATGTTTTTGCACATATGGGTGTGTCCCCCCTACCAATCATCACTCCCTATGCCAAACCCAACCAATCCTTGATGTCCCTCCGGCCCATCTATTCTAGCATCAACCATTTTTTCCATGGGTTTGGAGGGAGCCCCCGACAGTTTTGTTTTACCAGTAAAATCAAAGTGACAAATTAAAATATCTCCGTTCACAAAGTCCACTTAAAGTAATGCCATTAAAGGGACTGCGACATTTACCGGTAAATGAATTAAATCCATTAAGAATTTGAAGATTGCAGTTTGAAATGAAGGATGGCCTAAAGCTGTAGGAAATCTTTTGTGCCCCAATGAACGCACACCCTATGCACCTGCTGAGTCTTATTGACGGTCACGGGACCCATTTTATTTTGAATATAATGTATAAAGTAGCCTACCGTACTTTACCAATTAATTAAAAAATATATATAAATACATGGCCTTGATAAAGTTTTTAATAGGCTATTTGCCTTTTTGTGTCTAAAAGGCAGGAAGTAACAGGTGCAAACAAAACATTAATGAAGGCCCTAACACGAACACCTAAACGGATTGGAAGTTGGAAACCCTAAATGTTTTGCTTGCACCCATGTTACCTCCGGCCTTTTAGACACAAAATGGCTCATGTGAAAAAGGTCAATAGCCTGCTATCAATATTTAAAGTCCATAAACACAGTTCTAATATTTGATTGGAATAAATCCCATTTTGAGTGGGTTCTCTTAACTTTTATTTTCTCCATGCTTGTGCGTGCCGTTACACCGGGTCAGAGCCAATCACAACAGCAGTAGAAGAGTGGTTAGAAAATGAAATCATTTATTTAACATAATCGTTCCGCATATCGGCCCACACACATTGCATCAGACTCAAGTCACAATCACTCACTTTCAGTATATATACAGATAGGCACATTCACATGAGGCATCGAAGCCAGTCCCTCAGCAGGTCACCCAGTTTTAACCCAGGGCCTCTGACCTGGGATCAGTTCTGCAACTTCCACAGTTCATGTTAAAGGTTTGGATTTTGGGCTGGGAGACTGTTCCTCAGTCAGACATCGGGGCAACTTCACTCAATGCGCTCTCCAAATCCACCTCCCTTGTTCCTATAATGTTACACTGCAACTCTACGCCTTTGGATAAACAGTCAAGTGGACAAAATATTAGGAGATTCTTTTAGTCAAGACAGAATATCAGATTTGCTGGTTACACCTTCACAAACACAAAGACTTGCTGCTTTTCTCCATTTTGATATCCTTAGAAAATAAATATTTGGCAGGAAATAATTTTAAGAATCACTTTGGGCTCCGATAACTTTTAATGAGCATTTGTATTTGTAATTTGTTTTATAGACTACCTGATTGGCCGATTAATCAAAACAATCAGTCACAAAGGGGAGATGCAGATGAACTGTTTGTGTACAAGTGGGTGGAACTCAGTATTTAGAAAGTGTTCCTAATATTTTGTGCACAGACTGAGAAAATGTGCACATTTGTAGGCAAAGGGTGTCAGATCCATCCAGTCGAAGCTTTGCAGGCGAGTCTTCCCCCTCTTTCAGTGGAAGTCAATGGGTGAGGGAGTGATATGGGGGGGAATCTAACAATAGCTCACTTAATTTTTTAGCATAGTACTTTTTCCAATTTATTGAAACAAATAGAAAGTAAATTCCAAATAAAACTCACAAGTCAGAAAGTAAAAAAAAAAAAAGAGGATTTAAACCTCAAACATCTTCAAATAAATGAACAGTCTCTCTAGTGTAACTCAAAAAGAAAACGGGAAAAGTTCAGTTCGAGAGAAAACTGAACAAACGTCCTTTAAAGTAATATCCAATCCTTTTGTTACAATACAAGCTTGTAAATTTGCAGTGCTAACATAAGTACTCTAAAAAAACAGCTCAGAAGGTGCACTTATTACCAAGCGCGTTGTTTTCAAACTAAGTCGACGTTAAGTTTAAAGGAGACAAACGGCAACCGAGAAACGGCAGGAGATACAAACGAGGGGACAGCAGCAGAAAGGAAAGTGTCTTTCAAAAAATGGTCTCTGGGGCTCGGAGCAGTGTTCCACATCCTTCATGTGTCCTCTAGGGGTCGCCTCCGCACCAACCCGGAGAGAACCCGGCTGCAGCAGGTTTTCCATGAACGACGGTTGAGAAAAGAAATGGCACAAAGGAAAATCCTGTCCTAAAGTAAAGAGAATACAGTCAAACCAATAAGAACTGAAATAAATAATCACTATGTTTAAAAAAACAAAAATAACTAGGCTTTTGGGGGGGGTGGTGGTGTTCAAGCTGAAGAAGATTTCAGTGGGTGTTTTCTTTATCCCACACCACACTGTCTGGATTGACTCCATCTTGAATAAACCCCCTGGTTTTCGGAAATATTTACACTTCAAAGCGGCCCTATCTGGGCTTGGTACGCACATAATGCTACATTGCATGAAGGTAGGTTCCCCTAATGTCCTATAAAGTAACGCAGCATGTTGGTAGGTTGGTTTACCCCATCGCAGAGGTCGTCCCTACAGCCGGCCGGGTCGGTCCTCTTGTTCAGTTCTGACTCTCCCTTCCCGGCTGGAGTGGGCTACGTGCGGCAGTTGGCCTGAGAGTGGTGCTGACAGAGCAGGAGTGACGGTGTGCTGATGGGAAGGAGATGGAAGCAGCCAGGGTGATGGGGCAACGCCAACATGTGGCGGCAGGAGCAGAGGCTGCCACTCTCATGCAGCGTTCCAGACGTGTCGGAAAGTCGGAAATTCCAACATCCTACTGGGGGGGGGGAAAGCTATAGAACAGTCCAAGTGGGAAATTCGGGCGAGATTTCTCAACCGCGGTTTCCGAGCAGCAGATATCTGACATCACATCGTGGCGGCATAGACTGTAAATGCTACTCAGCTTTACTTTAAAAAGGTTTAGATCTGTCAAAATACATTGCATGATCATGGATTCTACAAAAAAAACTGTGGTGAATGGTTAAAATAAAGACTTGAAATGTAAAGTTGCACTTACAGTTGCCATCGTTCTATGCTAACATTGCTAATATCACTGGCAAAACATCAGCATTTGCATGGAGAACAGTATTTTATGTTGAGAAAATCTCAGAGGCGTCTTTTTTTTTCCTGAACTGAACGCATGGAGGCTGTACTCGCAACCTTTGAGCGGAGAATTCCCGACTTCCAACTCTGAATGGAACGCAGCATTAGCCTCTCCTGCCTAAAAACATGCGAAACCCTCGGCAGCGTCTGAGGAAACGACCATTCCTCTACAGTACGTTTGTTTGTTTTTTACCGGAGGAACAGATTGCAGTTACTCTCCTCCTCGTATTGATCCCAACCGGCTCTCCACATCCCAGAAGGTTTTTGTGGAGGAAGAGGTGAGTGAGGATGAGTTCTCCTCACCCTCTGCAGACTGCCGCTTTCTGCAGGAGGAGCAGATTCTGCTAGCCATTCTCCATCTCCTCTGAACTGGTGGGGCTCTGCCGAGGGAAAAGGCCAAATGACAGCTAGTCTCTGCCCCCTCCTTCGCCCTCCTCCTCCTCCTCCTCCTCCTCATCCTCTGGGCTGTGTGAGTCCGTGTAGACGTCCCGGACCAGCAGGACCCGGGTCAGGAGGCTCTCCAGGACGCCTCGCTCCAGCGGCGTTGAGCCGAACCACAGCGGGCCGTCTACACCGAGGGCGGGGTCTGGCTGAACGTAGAAGACGTCCAGGCGCTCCCGCAACGACGTCGGGCTGCAGGGAGGGGAGGAGGAGAGCAGAGAGAGGGGGAGGGTTTGGGAGAAAAGGGGAGGTGGGAGAGAGACTTTTGATGAGAAGCAATACAGGACAACCTCTCCCAAGTGAAAGCATGGCAGCCTATCACATTGGACGTCCTCATAATTCAACTGTCAACACTGTGGTTCAGGATGTGAACAGCAATGAGTTATAATCACAGGACTCAGGATTAGCTAGGGATCCAAATGGAGCCACCGAATGTAGGAAATAATTAACTAAAGTACAAGTACTAGGCAGGGTGAGGGAAAGTGGGTTCACTGAACAGTAAATTACAACACTCGCAAAATAACTCCTGGAATGTATAGAGAGCCCAAGTGAACGTTACAGCACGTGTACCAAGGCATTTCATCTGACATTTTATTTTCCATAGACTTTTCGTAAAATGCTTTTAAAAATAGTTTTACTTGGTCAAACCAAGCGATTCAGCTATATTTAGAATCCGGAGAGACCATAGAACATTTCATTCGGACCAAAAACATAAAAAAAGAACATTGAAAAAAATATTTTCTTTAAATCCGCAATTCTTTTAACATTTTGGTCCGAGTGAAATGTTCTGTGGTCTCTCCCATTTCAAATGTCACTGAATCGTTTGGTTTGAACAAGTAAAACAATTTTATAAGCATTTTCCAAAATGTCTATGGGAAAATAAATGGTGGATGGAAATCTCTGGTAGGCATGCTGACTCAGGAAGTGACGTTCACTTTGGCTCTCTATTGGGACACCATGGATTGATATACAGTACAGCAGTGGAAGAGTATACAAGGGTGGATTCTTCTGTTAAGCTTATTCTGCTATGGCCACTCTGCATAAGAGCTTCAGTTGTTAATTATAATAATAATAATAATAATAACAATAGATAGGACTTGTATAGTGCTTTTCTGAATACTCAAAGATGCTTTATAATTGGCTAAAATGTGCAGAAACAGTGGCAGCATTGCAGGCAGATAGACGGCAGGTTAGACAACAGTTTCTCTCAGCATCATGTGCTCCTGTCAGCTGACTGAACGCACCACTTGGACCTGTAGAGCTCGTAGAGGTGGCATTCGTGCTTCTTCACAGGACAGCGGACGCTGCAGCCTCCCGAGTCGTCGTCCGGCTCGTAGTCTCGCTCTCCCTCCTCCGCCTGCCGCTTCCTCTTCCTGCAGCCCGTTTGCACTGAAGGTCAAACAGACGCACACACAGCATTACCATCTGTTTAAGATTGTCAGCAGGATTCAAACCTGCAACATCACAAGTGTACAGCATGAGACTTAGCCCGGTAATCCAGCTGACAGTATGATTCAAAAGGCCATGGAAAGTGATGTGAAACATTTAACCATTAACTTAAATATTTAAATGCTGATAGAAAAAGGAGGCTGCATTCAAGTTTAAAGGAATGCAAACTGTAGCCTTCACACTCATGTCATACTTAAAGATACTTAAACGATAATATTTTTTGGACTGAAGTAGCGGATATTTTTTCTTGATATTCAATGTAAAAGAAGAAAAGAAAAAAGTTCCCCGTTTTCTCTTGAATTGTCTCCTAACCAGGGTGGAAAAGCCTCGAGTCAGCATTTGGGGTACCTTGAGACAATACAACTCGCCACTGAAACCAGACTGAGGAGATTCCTTTAGTGTCAGTGTTCAATGGTAGAGAAACGCTGGGAGACATTACTAAACGCAGAATTTACAAAAAAAAAACAGAACACTTAATTAAATGAATAAATAAAATGTCTAAAGAAATACAAAAGTTGACACCAGGTTTGTATAGATAGTTTTTATATTTTTTTCTGTAGCTGTGGTCAGGGTAGAACACTGACCGGCCCATATGAGAGGCAAGTATCAACCCGATCCATCATCAAAGTGATACCCAGGTGTAGCAGCCCTCATTATGCACTCACCATGGTGATCCTGAGAGATGGAAGGCACGCGGATGCAGACGGACGTCTCCTTGGTGACGGGGTGGACTTGGTCCGGGCCGTAGACGTTGTTGAAGGACAGGCGCAGGTGCTGCTCCACGGTGCGCAGGCCAAAGTACTTGGTGTTCAGGTAGACCAGGGAGCGCAGCAGGGTGGGCGCGTTCTGCCCCCCCAGCTGTCTGCTGCTCCACAGGCTGCACTCCTCCACTCGACCCCACAGGGAGCCTGTAGCCCGGGACACAGCACCATGAAGGACAGCTTTCAGAATCCACGTACCATCCTTCACTCAACATTTTCTATCTTTTCTGCCTTCATAATCTCCTATTTCGGCTATTTTGATATTCATTCATTTTCATGCATGTCACAATGTTGATGTGTTCATATCTATGCATTATTTTCTGAGTATGTCCTACTTTGATATTTTTGCACTAATGCACACATCTGTAATTCATATATTTTGACGCGATGTTACTGCAGTGTGTGTGTGTGTGTGTGTGTGTGTGTGTGTGTGCATGGGTGTGTGTGTGTGTCCTCATATGACAATACAGTGCAATCACAAGCAGTCAGAATGTGAACAGCAGTAGAGTTATAATCATTGGACACTTCTCTACAGAAATAAGATGGCTGATAAAGCCTATGGTTACACCCTTTCCCTAAGACAGCAAAAATAATGACACTAAACTGAATCAAAAACATTGTCGTCACACGTCATTTCTTCGGGGGCGGGTCGATGCAGATTGCAAATTTTCAGTTGATCGGCTGACCGCTGGTCTGATTAATATGATGCAATTTACAATGACTTTCTACTAACAAGGGATATTGTTCGATTAAGAACAAAACATTCAATTAAGCACTTATGGCTGCCTAACCATGTGGACATAAATCACATTTTATCCAACACAACATCCATAATGCTGAGTTTTGTACCTCAGATGGGTTAAAAGAAGCACACAAGCCGATCAAGGTTTGAAATGATCACCAACTAAATGGTGATATTTTATTTATTATTTAACCTTTATTTAACCAGGCAAGTCATTTAAGAAAAAATTCTTATTTACAAAGGCGACCTGATAAATTTAGCCTCGGAAATCTTTTTCGTGTGATCCCACTATGAGAGAACACAAGTCTGATCTTTTCTCCATTTCAATGTTTCCCTTGTCAGGACTTTGGACATGCACATACTCTGTGTCCCTGCTGCCATCCAGTGTCCAAAACTAACTTTTGGTGCTCGCTGGTATTAGGCTAAGCTAAAATCAATCAATGAATAATTAAGTTCAGTCATCGTGGATCAATTGTTTTCAGTGCAGTTTCATGTACAGGTTATTTTAAAAACTTTCTCAATGATATAGTAGATCAACTTTGTAATTTACAATTTAGTGCAACATAACTCAATATATTCAGATGTTTTTGTCTTAAAAACTAAAGGCCAGTGTGGTCGGAGACCCCGATTGATTTATCCACCCAAGACAAGTCTCCAGCATGCAGTGCTTGTTAGCTTCAGAGCCGGCAGCCATCTTTTTGTCTGCACTCACCATCAGGAAGCACACTGGGCTGCCAGTCCTTCAGGACTTTGTTAAGCTCCTCTCCAAACCGCTGGTAGCACGGGTCACTGAACAGGTCATCCTTTCTGCCCTTGGCATGGAGATGCTGCACACACAACCCCCACACCATCCCACAAAAACACACACCATGTCACAAACACACACACTTTGTTAGAAGACCTTTGACCCACAGTTTTTCCAGAGAACAAAACTTATTTTCTCGTTCCAAAAAGTGTCCTCATATTTAAATAATCAACACTGTTTTTCAGGATGTGAACAGCAATGAGTTATAATCAGTGGACACACACGGATCATCCAATCAGACGCCTGGGACAGAAAACCACTTTCCTGACTCACTGTTAAAATATTTTACCAACAGAAACTCTTCTCTCCTGCAAAAACACAGCAATAACCACATCTGTATCAAAAACATACAGCACTATCTGACTGAAGAAACAGGAGTTTTTCCTCAGAATAGGGATAACACACATTACTTTAAACTAGAGTATTTCATGCCAGATTTGCTACCAGGTTGCTTAAAATTCACACTTGCCTACTTGAACCTTGTAAAATTGTGTTTGTATAAACACAGATTAAGTTTGCCTTACACTTCAGCCAGAAAGCCATGCTCCAGATGACTTTGGATAATCCTGTGCTCCATTCTCTCAACCATGCTGTGCTGCTGCTGGCATGTGAGAGCAAGAAGGGATGTGCGTCAGTAATATATGTCCTACTGGAAGCGCATGGCGCACTTTCAGTTCCCCCCTTCAGAATTGCTATCAATGGCTTTTTAATAGGAAAAAAGTTAACCAATATAATTCTTACACTTTGAATGATGTTAATATTTGACTAAGATGTAAGAGTTAACAATAAATAAATAAATAAATAAATAAATAAATAAATAATAAATATTATTTTAGGAAATTGTGTTGTTTCACTGAAAAATCTTCAGGTATGCGCTAGCGGTTGCTGAAGGCTTGCGCCCGACGCGATTACGCCATATATGGCTCACTACGGCGACCATAAACCGGGCCCAACTGTGACACAGTCAACTGTCTGTCTTTAGCCCTAGTCTCTACTCCAAAGAACCTCAACCACTTGTTCTCAGAGCTGAGAACTTCCAATATGACTGCCAGAGGGTGTGTTACATCATCTGAAAGCCCTCTATAGGCCAGAGGTTGTGTTACATCATCTGAAAGCCCTCTATAGAGAGCCGCAGGGATGACGTATTTTTGTAGTCAGAACACGGAAGTCCCGGGCTGCGTTCCAATACCCATACTTGTACTTCTTTCTTGTAGTATGTACTGCCGCTGCCCTCACATAGTATGGATTGTAGTGTGCAGCATGCATGCAAAATCCATACTATTGGGACACACTACATCTGTCGTCACGTGAGCTTCCTGAACTCCGACCTCTTGCTCACTTCCGCCGACGTCCGCAGTGCCACATTTGAGTTTTTTTTTTTTTTTTTTTTCAATAAACAAAGTCTGGCAGTAACAAACAGTACATTATACAAAAAATTCAGACTAAACATTTACAAAATTGGAACAGACAATCAAATAAACAAAATAAAATAAATAAAGCAAAAACATTAAGTCAGAGTTCTAAACAGGAATCAAGATATGCATGTTTTGGTACACACTCCATGCTTGTTTGGTTTTAACATATTTCAAGGCTTTCTTAAAGTTAATTATCTCATTCATGAACACGCAGCTCAGTCAGTGCGACGTAACTCCAGTAGGTGGCGGTAATGCACAAAAAGTTGTTTGCCAACCGCCATAAAACATTAGAAGAAGAAGAAGAAGATGTAACTTCCTGCTGCGCAAAGGATTGTGGGGAAGATTGGCTGACAAAGCATGCATCGATGCATACTCCGAAATAGGAGCTGATGTAGTACAACATCCTGGTACTCTTGGCATACTGCATCTGACATACTATGTATTGGGACATACTAATTCTTTTTTTGCCTACTAAATAGTATGGAAGTATGGGTATTGGAACGGGGCCCCGGACTTCCTGGTTCTTCACTGTTTCTGTCTATGGGATTTTTGAATGGGTTTTTGCCGCAATGCTTCAAATACGGTCTCTGGGCAACGCAAGATTAATCAAACGCGAACCAGAGTTCAGTCGGATAATCTTCACACATGAGGACCACTTTCATGAGTTTTATAGCGTAAATGCGAGCCCTAGAAGTAAAAAGCTTGAGCTAAGCTAATCCAGAACTACACACTGTCGCATAGGCTTCCACGTCACGTCAGCACTCAACCTGGACTGTTGTTGATGTGTGCACTGATTACCCCGGGCTGAACCAGGTGAGGGAAAGAGAATTTCCGTGTTCATCCTTTGAAGTGGTGACGTTATTGACATATATATCCCCATCGACTCAACAGTGTAGTCTCATTTAGCCGTTTGCTAGCTAGCCGCCCTTTTAACGGCACGTAAAAGCTTCAAAACTCATAAAAGTGGTCCTCGTGTGTGAAGATGATATTACTAAACACTGGTTCGCGTTTGATTAAGCCAGCGTTGCCCAGAGAGATTATTAGAAGCATCGCGCCAAAAACCCATTCAAAACTCCCATAGGCGAAAACAGTGAAGAACCAGGACTGTTAGCATCGATGATTTCCGGACTCGTTCCTGCGGCTCTCTATAGGTGGTTTGTAGTACCAACCTGCTGGATGCCCAGACAGAGGTAGAGCATGCTGTCGGGGGCGTAGCGCCCCCCGCTGGGCCTGCACGCCTCCCTGACGAAGCGGGACAGAGCCAGGTCCAGCTCCCCCGAACTCAGAGACAGCAGGTTGCTCTTGGACCGGGCTGCAGGAGTTGGAACACACACACACACACACACACACACACACACACACACACACATGACTTTTCATTTACTTACTTTTTGTTTGAGTATCTGTACTCTCAGCCTCTATTTCTATGGCCGTTGCTTTTTAATGTACTCAGTTTCCATTAACCTCACGTCTCTTTCAGTTAGTGATTTCCTACATTTCTCACAATGTACCTTGTTATTTGTAAAGTACACGTTGGAAGCTACTGTACACCAGACTTATTAAAGTATTTATTTATCTATGACTTTCAACAAACCCTAGAGAAGGGGTGTGAACTTCACATTCAATCAAAGGTGGACGTATTGGCAGATCATACAGATTATTTATGATGTGGTAACTGGCCTGACAAATACTTGCTTGCTCACCTGGTTTGGGGCCATCCTTTCCTTTGGTGTCATCTGATTGGTCAGAAGCAGACAGTGCCCAGCGTTTCCAGGCGTTGACGCCGTAGCGAGCCTTGAGAGGCAATGAGCGCCCCTCTGTGTGCCCGTCTGCTGGAGGGGGAGAGGAGGATGGAGCCAGGTCCCCTTCTACTGCCTGCCTCTTGTTACCCTGCAAAACACACACACACACACACACACACACACACACACACACACACATGCACGTAGTTGTTTAGGTTAGACTGTAGATTAGCTTTGATTGTTATAGTGTTCAGGCTAAGATTAGATTAGAGTAGGTAAGGACAGGACAGACTAGGCAAGGGGGGAGAAGTAGGAGGAAATAAATATTAGGGATGCACCGGTGACCGGCCGGTCAGTCTCATATGACCTATTCTGTGCCGGTCAAATTTACATGCATGCGTCGCACGATTGTTCACCCAGTGGCAGACATTACAGCCACCTCCAAGACGGACCATCGAGCACTGTCTTCTAGAAAATAAGATGCAAACAGCACACACACACAATGCTGCATAGCCACTTCTAGAAAAAAATGAAGGAAAATCAGAATCAGACAAAATCGGAATCGACAGGTCACCCTATTAAAAGATCGGAAATCGGAAATGTCCAAGAAATTTGTCATCGGTGCATCGCTAATAAATATTTCTCAGGATCAAAATGGAGCGAGCAGAACAGGAGGATGTGGGAGGTATTATTCAGTGGGGAGAGGCTGACAGGAGGCACTTTCTCCAGGACACAAAATGATAAGATGACCTCAATTTAAAGAGATTCCTTAGCTTGTAGAAGCAAGACAGAGAGAAACTCTGGACTTAGGGTTACCTATTTTTTTTAATGCTCCCATACTATGAATAAACTGCCCTATATTTTGCCCTCTGTGCGATCAGAAGAACCCAAAACCCAGGAAATGAAGAAAAAATTGGGAATATTCAGATCCCAGTGAACTAAGGTTAGTATTTCAAATACATCCGATTGGATGTACTTGTAGCATTGTGCATTTGAATCTGACTCACAGCCTTTATAGTACATCAGGCCTTCTCCATCTCCTGTCTTTCATGTCTCCCTCTGCTGTAGAATATATAAAGAAGGAAACTCCTTTATAAACTAGGTAGAAGTGCACTCAGAGAGCACAGACCTCCGTCAAGGCCAATAGTCCAGTTTGCTATCATATTCAGATCAGCTCCAAATATAATGGGTTCTTCCTTGGCCCATGCTACATCTTTCCACCAAGTTTCATAAAAATCGGCCCAGTAGATTTTCCGTAATGCTGCCAACAAACAGTCAAACGGCACCGAAAACATAATCTACTTGGTGGTGGTAATGAAGAAAAAAGAGCTGATATATAATGGTGACAATCTGAATACTCTCTACAGTGCAAATTAACAAAAACATAAAACAAAAGATATAAAAAAGTGGAGATTAAATAGACACCATCTTGCTAATAATGGAGTTCCTATTGGCTTGAAGGAATCCTCACTATACTGTCTGTTATATTTGAGTTGTGTGACACTGTGCTAAGCAGATGACTAAGTGCGTGTGAGTGTCCATTTGGTGTGTGTGTGTGTGTGTGTGTGTGTGTGTGTGTGTGTGTGTGTGTGTGTGTGTGTGTGAGAGAGAGAGAGAGAGGGAGCGAGCTTCCAAATGCTGGTGGTAAATGTTGTATGTGGATGGTAAGTCTGCCTGCTCTCTCTCTCTCAATCTTTCCTTGTTCCAGCCATGATGAAAATTCCAAAAATCTACCACTAGGAGGCATTGGTGTGTATAATTGCTTTCTGTGTAATGTGCTCAGCCTGAGACAATATTATACAATAAAAGTTTATACATCATGTTAAAGAGGAGAATGTGTACTTTCAGATAGTATATAAACCGTTATACTTACTTGTAGTCAATCTTTTACATTAAGGGAAACCTCTAACATTTTAACCAAATGTGGGTAAACCAAAATCAGCAGCCTACGTTTTATCATTTTAGGTTCAAATGATAAATACTTTTGCCAAGGGTGGAAAAATGTTCATGCTCTGCTATATAGCGCTTGCTAAGGCTAAATGAGGCTTGCATTCCCTTTTATAGTACAGGAAGTCCCACCTCAAACACCATACACAAATAGCTTATTTTGTCAGCTTTCATTGGAAAGATCCATCATCCATCAGAAACCAATTCTTCAAATTCTGAATGGGCTCTAAAGGGTTAAAAAGTCATTTGTGTGGTGAAACAGCAAAAATGGCTGTTGAATTTGTGGATGGAAAAACAAACAGACACAATCTACACAGAAGCCAGCATGGGTTATTATGTCCTCATAAAACCAAACCAATCACAGAGTGTCAGGATGTGAACAGCAGAGGGGATTATAATCACTGGACATAACTGTGCTCCGTCTAGACATGCTCTGTGTGTGTGTGTGTGTGTGTGTGTGTGTGTGTGTTGTGTGTGTACCTGTCTCCTGGGCTGAGGTTGAGGTGCTGGCTCCTCCCTCTCCTCTGCCAGGACAGGGGGCAGAGAGAAGCCCATGTCCTCCTCCATTCCCTCCAGGACCGGAACCGGGTCTGGAGCTGAGACAGGACACCCAGATCAATAGTTAGTAGTAATCAATCATTATTACCCCATTCATTTAGGGGTTCAGTGACTGAGCTTTGGGGGTTCAGTGACTCAGCATTAGGGGGGTCAGGTCCATTTGGTCCTTTTATTCTGAGGGTGCTTTCACAGTTGCCATGTTTCATTTATTAAATTGAACTCTGGTTCGTTTTCCCCTTGGTGCGGTTCGTTTGGGCAGGTGTGAACACAGCAATCACACTCTGTTGCCAAAACAAAAGGACTGAGCCCTTGTTGAAGAGGCGGTCTCTCAAATGTGCAACGTGCAAGTCCCGTTGACCTTCATCACACATTGCCAGTTACTAAATATGCAAAATACAACCAAGAAAACCAACACAGTAAACACAAAGCACAGCACAGTAAAGCACAGCCCAGCAAAAAGTCATAAAAATAACCTTCATCTGACATAATGGACGCACACGACGTAACCCACGTACAACGTACTCAACGGCCAACGTACACACACATTCTTATAATTTCAGCTATCAAAAAAAATCTAGGAGTCTCCTGGCCAATCCGGGAGGTTTGGCGACCCTATCTGGATTCTGGACCGTTCAATGTTTGGCTTTGTGAAAGCGAAACCGAACCAGCTGAAAAACTAAGCAATGAATGTGTCATTCTTGCATCAGATACGAACCAGGGAACAAGACTACCAGGTGTGAAGACTCTGAAACTGAAACTCTTGATTGCTGGTCAAGTAGTCACAGTGGCTGTGGGATTTCAGCAGGTACTCGCCTGCTTGCCCTTCCCTTCCCTACTCTAAGCTGATTGGCTGTGAGGCTGTGACGCTCCCGTCTCTGCCTGCCTGGATCAAAGTTTAGCTCAAGCTAACAGGGACAACGTGCTTCTCTGCAGCCTCCCTGCTCTGACACACAGGAACATTAGCTGCTGGCTGCCCACAGCCAATCCAGACTTCCCAAACGTCCAGCAGTTGCGGTTACATAACAACCACTAATTAATTAATTTGCAAAGGAGGTGACCAGGACACCAAGAAGCACGACAACGAGGACAAACTAAGAATGCTGGGAACATTTTACCCTACATGAATGCAGCAATCTACACTAACATTTTAATGCAGCCATCTACACTGACATTTTAACCTAGGTCCTTACACATCAAGAGCGAATATACGGCACGAAATTGCGATGCGAGTTTTGACCCACCTGTCAATCACAGCCACAGATGTGTACACGTCGGAAGCGAATTTCTGAAAAATCGACCGTGGTTCGAAAAAATAAACACCGCAATAACGCTGGGCGAAACTTCGCCGTTGGTATGCACGGTTGCATTGACTGATATAGGTTCGGAAAATATTATTGACGTGCGAATTAATCGCACGAAAAAAACGTGCTCGGTGTGTAAGGACCTTAAGGTAAAGTATTATAAGTATACAATAATGCTGCGCAAATACTTGACATGACAACATCCAAAGCACTAGGGTTTGTAAAAGGGTGCAATACAATTTAAATACAGTGTCAACAAATGTAATTCTAATGACATGATGTATTAGGGATGTTCATGAACTATCCCATTTGCTGTTTAGGGTGAGTGCTTGAATTACATGGTAGCCAATTGATACTGTAGACCAGTGATTCCCAAACTGTGGGCCGCAACCTACTAGTGGGCCGAGGAGGTACTGCAGGTGGGCCGCGAGTTGTCCGTCAACACTCCCGATTTTCAAGGGGCAATCAAATGGCTGTAGCAGGGTCATTTTTAAAGCTACAATGGAGATCCTGTTATCAGAGGAAACTACAAGACCTAAGACATTCATTGGTAAATTTGGGCGAGGGAAAACTATTTCAAAGGGGTTCCTTGATCTCTGAAACTGAAAATTGGTTCAATGGGTACCCACGAGTCTCCCCTTTACAGATGGTAGCATTTTTCACAGCCTAGCATTAATAACTTGTGGATTTCTTCTGTTGTTGCTCATCACATTTGGTCTTAACAAATGTGTTAATGCATGCAAATACTTCTGATGAGTAAGGGGGGAGAAAATGTTGGCAATCTGCTTTTGGGTAGGCTATTTTGCCGAAATGTTTATGTGTGGATGGATGGATTATTAATTTCCCTTATGCCCAAATTCACAAGCTCTTTTAATGAAATGAAATATATATAATATAAAAAACATACCAGGAAATACATCATCTTAGTCTGGTGTGTTGATCAGAGTTGTGATTAAAGGGTTGGGTGGGCCCGGGAAGATTCTCAGATTTCAAAGTGGGCCATTCTTAAGTTTGGGAACCCCTGCTGTAGACAAATGGTAGTAATTTCTCACTGGGAGACTGCTGCTTGGAGGATTGCTAAAAATTGTGACCAATACACAGAATCTGAGGTAAATATTGCTTGTATTATAGAAACATGGCTTGGGATGTTAGATGAAAGAGACACATCTCGGAGTGTGAACATTGTCTACAAACAAAAAAAGGGCAGTGTGTCACTCTACAATTTACAACTGGTGGAATTAGGTCTGTGACACCTCCATGATTTCTGGAGTTCCCTCCACATCCACTCTTACCACATCACCTTGACATTACATGGATGGACTGCATTTGTATAGCGCTTTTACCCAAAGCCTTTTAATATGCCTACACTCACCCATTCACACAGCGATGGCAGCAAGCTGCCACGCTCGGGTGCTGGTGCAGCCATCAGGAGCATTTATTAATGGACGACCCGCTCTATCTCCTGAGCCACAGCGACCCAACTACACCTATATTTAGACTTACACCCTGTCTGCAACGCCAGTCATTATCACTAGAATTAGAGTGATGCATGTCTAAGAAAAAACATTCAAATTAACCTGAATATCACAGCCCTGATTCTTGGTCGCTCCTCTGTTTGGTTCAAGTCTTCCACTCCGCTGGACAGTACAACAAACCCCAAAACCTTTCTGCTCTGACAGAGGTGACGACGGCGGGGCCAGAAATAACCAGGGGGATGAATTTTAATCTCAACTACTGTGTGGCTCCATTACAAAACCCCATGTAGTCAGATGTTAGATAAGAGCCACTTCACTGAACAGAGAATCCTATCCTATAATAAGAATGAAGAATGCAAAATGTCGGCCGATTTATGGCCGAACCTGCGATGCTGCGCCTCCACCGGTCACACAGCGACGCACATCACCGTTCTGCATGGAGGCTCCGGACACAAATGTTAAGGGTATGTCATACACTCGACGCACTGCACGGGTATTCTGCGAGTGAATGAGAAGGACAGCGAGAGTTGGAGATGGGTTGTGTCATGATTAGATGCTGAGTTTTCCATCATGTTTGCAGTGGTTTATTTCAACTCTGCAGTGTTTCCTCCTTTAGTTCAGTTTTGTTGCCCAGGTGAGAACAAACAACTCTGGTGGCACCAAATAATGGCACAGAGAGTCTCAATCCTCAGAACCAACTGCAAGAAATTGACCGGAAAAACAAGGGTTTATGGGTAGAAGGAAGAGGGATGTTGACATCTGATCGTCAGCAGTTCCTCATGCTTGCAAAGTCGAGCAGAGCAAAATGAAAAGATGGCAAACTGCAGTCTGGACTGATCATAATCAGATATTTCGTCATGTGTTTTTAACTGGTAGGACTAGCAGGGACAGATCACAGACAAGTCCATCATGCTGAGCTAAAGTTAGGGACTGGAAAAAAAGAAATTCAAGTGTTTACCTTGAGGGAAGTCCGTCTCCAGGTCCAGGTCAGGCTCATATTTGTCCTCCTCTTCCTCCTCCAGGCCAGGCTCATATTTGTCCTCCTCTTCCTCTTCCTCCTTCTCCTCTCCCTCTCCCTCAGAGCTGCTGCTGGAGGCTGAGCAGGACTCCTCCTCTCCATGCTTTTCACTCTTGACTTTCTCCGGCTTCACATCTGAAACGCACGACCAAGACAACTTCTCAACATCAGCAGCTTGTCTGCAGCTTTCACCAAGACTAAAGCCCAATGTCCACAATACGCGGCACCGAAGCGGAAAGGCCGGGGCACGGGGATCGGAACGTCTCCTGAAAGGAAAGGCACGCCTTTGATCCAGTTGTACGCATCACCTGCAAGTCAATAAAGTGCATTTCTACGCTTGTTAGACGTAAGCGAATCCGGTAAAAATAGACCCGAAGCAGAAAAAGAACGGAGCGGTCAAAACGGCTTCCATGCAGCTACTGTGGACATTGCAGCGCTGAATCACATGGGGCACGAGTCTGTTCCAGGACATGCACACCTTCCGTGCTGGAGCCATACCTCCTCTGGTGGACATTGGGCTTAATTAACATGCTTTATGAACTTTTGAAGTCACATATGTAACCGAATGTAAGTCCTCGTGAGTCCCATGTGGTCGCGAGTAAGTTGGTTAAACTCACTCCCCAGTATAAAAGCCCATTAACAAGCTCCGCCAAGGGAGCTTAGCTCTCTTGGGGTTGCGGTTAGCGCGTGCATTTTGCACACACAAGATCGGTGGAGCGAATCCCACCTCCACTCCTGGGCAAGCCCTTAACATGGGTTGCTGCCCGAACTGTCAACACAATACAGGCTACACAGTTAGTAGGTTTAAAGACCAAAGCCTAGTTTGAGTTGGAGACTCAATGAACGCACCTGGCTTCTGGACATCTGCGAGCATCTCGACCATGGACAGCAGGTTGGCCTCCACGGTGTCGGAGGGCACCTTGGTCTTCAGCTCCGTGATGGTCTGGACGATCTGCTCCGCCCCCTGGAGGGTGGTGGGCAGGAACACAGGCACTGCAACCTGGACGGGGACATGGGCTTTGGTTGGTACAATGAAACATCTCAGGCATGATGGAAAGGCCTCCATGTTTAATCTCGGTTTACCTGGGGAAGGTTTTGGCTGAACTTTCTCAGCACAGACACCATACAGTTAACTCACACTTCAGCTGGGAGCTGCCTAGTACAATCTGCCACTAGTATTGGCTGCTAAATAGCACCAATCACCACTGGAGTGACTGGGGGTTCAGTAGCTTATAATTTAAAATAATCATAATCAACATCATCAGTTGCCTTTTCAAAATGTCTGAATTTTTCCAGGCCCTTTGTCATTGTCTTTTCGTCTTCTTTTTCTAAAAGCCATGCTATCATATATATCATATATAATCTCATATAGGCTTATTACCTTAAGATTGGTGTCTTACCGGTACAGGCATGGAGAAAGGTGTGGGTGTGAACTGGGAGTACATGTTCATGGGGACGGGGATGAAGACGGGGACAGGTATGGGCACCGGAATATACTCCCTCTTCACACCATCGTCCACATCTGAGCACACAGACAAGCACAACAAGATCCTTACATTAGCAAATTGGTGGATGCATTAAAAAGGCATCAAGTACAGTAAGTCTGTAGCTTCTGTAACTGACAATAAATCACATGCAGGTTGTGAAGCGGTCCATGTTTGGTACAGTAGAAGCGCATGTGCGACGTGTTTCTTTGAGCCGCTCTCTCTCCATTCACTGTCGACCTCGCTCTCTCACTTTGTGGAGCTGGGGGGAGGGGCCTAGGCTACATCTCACGCTCAAACGGACATCGCGTGGCAGAACAGACACAGGTCACTTATAGAAGCACTTCAAAACAATTAAGTCACATTTTCACAATGTAGAGGAGTACGCTCGCAAAGCAGAGCAGAGATGCATCAGAAACATCTAGCGATGAGATTATATATCACCATGATAAATACTGGAATAATAAAACCGCTTTGGTCGGACAGCCCTTATGGTAATTTTGTGGTATGGGTCAGTAAAAAACTTGCTCATATAATTCAAACGTAAAAGCAATAAGCCACTCATCGCTATGCCTTAGTTATTTTATAACAGTTAAGAAGTGTTATCCACGACACGAAGCAGAGCCATTTAGCAATCTCTTTAATGACTCTAGAGTGAACTTAGCAGCACTCATCCGGTTGGAGTGATGCGTTTACCTGTCACTATAGAGTGAACTTAGCAGCACTCGTCCGGTTGGAGTGATGCCTTTACCTGTCACTGTAGAGTGAACCTAGCAGCACTCGTCCGGTTGGAGTGATGCCTTTACCTGTCACTGTAGAGTGAACTTAGCAGCACTCGTGCGGTTGGAGTGACGCGTTTACTTGTCACTGTAGAGTGAACTTAGCAGCACTCGTGCGGTTGAAGTGATGCCTTTACCTGTCACTGTAGAGTGAACCTAGCATCACTCGTCCGGTTGGAGTGATGCCTTTACCTGTCACTGTAGAGTGAACCTAGCAGCACTCGTCCGGTTGGAGTGATGCCTTTACCTGTCACTGTAGAGTGAACCTAGCAGCACTCGTGCGGTTGGAGTGATGCGTTTACCTGTCTGTAACAGTTTGCTCTGCATGTGGGGCTTGCAGTAGGTGGCCTTGGTGAGGGTGAGCGGCTTGCAGAGCACCGCCTTGTTCTTCACATCCTTCACCAGGCCTCCGCCGGCGTACGCCACCGTGCCCTGGTTCAACATCTAGAGCAGCACAGGGAGGAGAAACATCTGGTTCAACATCTAGAGCAGCACAGGGAGGGGAAACATCTCATTCCATTTGAAGAGGTGACACCTGCTCTCATGAAATAGTCAACAGTGCAACATTAAAACAAGTTATGGGATTTGTGTGTGTGTGTGTGTGTGTGTGTGTGTGTGTGTGTGTGTGTGTGTGTGTGTGTGTGTGTGTGTGAAATAGTAAGACAAGCCATTGGTTGATTATGGATTAAAATCCTCGAAAAAACCTTAGTCTTTGTATATAAAATGGGCAAAATTCTTCAGAGTGGATCTTCTGAATTTTTTAAATATTGAAACAAATATTTTTTTTGCCACAAACACATGGGAAGAATTTAGAAGCAAATTAACAACTAATAGATTCTAAAGAACAAGTGTAAATGTTTCACCGATAAATATACTGTGTACTGTATGTGAGCAATATCTTGTCCATTTCTTACTTACCCCAAGTTTGGTCCCATGCACGTCTAATCCTGTAAGTGGAACATTTAAGACATTTGAATTACACACACACATAAAGACACACAGTCACGTTATGCACACATAGACCAATCCACAATTATTTTTTAAAATCATTCCACTTATAATAATTTTCATTCCATAATATCTAACCCTCAAAATAAACGTTTTCTATGACGAGGGCGAACAAATGTGTCCACATAAGTGGACACACAGAGAGCTGGTACCTAAGCTGGAGTTCTCAGGGCCTCTCTGAGTGACCATGATGGGGTCGTTCTGCTGGCAGTAGAACCTCAGCAGACACTGCTGGTCACAGAACTGCTTCATCTCTGCTCTCCACATCACAGACTCTGTCAGGTTCCCCTGCACCTTACAGCAGTCACAGCGCGCCGCCTGCTGGCCACAAGGGAACATTTACACAAACCTGTGTACAGTCTCTTACTGAACTTCTCCGGGACTGGGGAACATTATTTCCCCCGAATTCAGTGGCTTGTCTGGGATTTCATTGGCCAAGGGAACCTGGATATTCTGTATGATTTCAACTAATATGGGTTTTTGAAGGCTGATACCGATATCAATAACTCTGAATTGAAACAACTGATATTGTTCTGTTCCAATATTTATGATTGTCATGGCAAATTCCATGTTCACACAAAAACTCAATTTAAAACCAACAATAACAATATTAACAATAATAAAGTAAAGCATATTTTTGCATGGTTGTATTTGCCTTCATTAGAAAGTTGAAAGTGGAGAGACAGAGGAAAGACTGGGGTAGAGGTAGTGGTGGAGGGGGGGGTGACATGTGACAAAGGACCTGATGTTGTGATTTAAAACTTAGTAGCGTACCTTAGACCAGAGGTTCCCAACCTTTTTTTTGTCTTACCCCTTGAGCTGTTTTGCCATGCCAATAGTACCCCCTCACTCATGTCTGTTGATGATTCTCCTAAATGTGTTCTATAACTTTAAGTGTAATATGCAGACGTACAAGTAAATCGATACAGCAGATCTGAACTGAACTGCCAGTGTGTGGGCATGGCCTCCTTTTTCCTTTTGTCACCAGGCTCCCCTAAACCTGAATCTGGTGCGACAGCAACTGGACATTTTTTGCCATTTATCAGTAATGTAACAGTTGACAATAAAGTGCATTTCTACGCTTGTTAGACGCAAGCGAATCCGGTAAAAATAGACACGAAGCAGAAAAAGAACGGAGCCGTCAAAACGGCTTCCATGCAGCTACCGCAACACATCTGCACCCGGTGGACATTGCAGCGCTGATTCACATGGGGCGCGAGTCTGTTCCAGGACATGCACACCTTCCGTGCTGGAGCCATACCTCCTCTGGTGGACATTGGGCTTTTGAAGTTGACACCTGGGGAACTAGTTGGGGCATGCACGTACCATTTTAACAATGGGCTTATGAAATTACTTTTGAAAAGATTTCCCCCCCAATCATTTTGGAAATAAATTGAAATCCCCAATCTTTCCAAGTACCCCCTGCAAGCTGCTCACGTACGTTGGGAATCACTGCCATATACAATTTCTAATAATTAATTTCTAATTAACTCATAATTAATTTGTCGGTGAGTGTGGCGTGCCGTGAACGCACCTTGTGGTACCAGTCGTGGAACTTCTTGGCGCAGGCCTCACTGCAGAAGTCGCGGGTCAAGCCGCCCAGCTGGCGCGTCACTCCTCTCTTACACAGCTGGTTGCAGTGGTTACAGCTGACGCACTTCAGACCCAGACGCTTCACAAAGTCCTGCTTAAACAGCAGCTTACAGCCTGAGGAGGGGATGGGGGGAGACCAAGCGAAAGGAGGGAGAGAGACAGTTTTGTAACTTGTCACAAATTCCTGTCAAAACTACACAGTTGGATTCACGTGGGCTTAGCGTTATCAGAGGACTTCTGTCTGCCAAATTACGAGAGGTAATTTGTGGTGGAATTTCTCTTTGAGACTTACAGACATAGCAGATTCGCATAGGACTAAAGAGGTCTCAGACAATCGCTGCTATTACTGCAAATCCCTGGATGTCTGCAGGTAATATCAGTCCTGTGTGAATAGGGCTTCAGTCAGAGGGGTTCCATGACCCAAAACCCTCTTCCTTCCTGGTTTGAGCATATAAACAAAAGTGTCCTACAGTGTGTTTTCTGCTGTGGACGGGTCATGGCGTTCAGACTGTGGTAGTGACTGATACAGGTAAGGACAGAAAAGGGGGAAGGGGTGGATTGACTGGTACCTTCGCTGCAAAAGGGCCTCTTGACCCCGGAGATGTTGACCGTTTCGTGTAGCGTCTTCTCCTCTTGGCAGTTTTCGCAGAACGTCACGATGCAGTGGAGCTTCTTGTAGTCCTCGCAGCATGCCTTACTGCAGAACTGGAACACCTTGTCCTGAAGACGTACACGTACACACACACGTTTGTATTTATGAAGAGATTCTGGACACGAGATTAATTTCCTAACGACCTAACCCTGACAATTTTTTTTTTTTTTACATATTATTCACGATCAACCTGTCTGTTGTGCTTTAGCAGAATCTGTCCTTTTGCCTGGTCTTATACTTGCTCTATTTGTAAAGCATCTTGAGATAACTCTTGTTGTGATTTGGCCCTATATTAAATAGATATAGATTGATAGATTTCCACTGTTCAAAAAACAACAAACGAACAAAAATGATCTAAGTCTTCCTTGTATAATTATTGTATTTTAAACAACTTCAAGTGTCACATTATTTTAGTTATCTTAGTTTCTTTTTTGGTGTGGTATAAGTTTAGAAAACAACAAGTTTACAAAAACTGTGACACTTTGGTAATGTGACAACTGTATTGCTGTATTGTGGGGGGGAAATATGGTGAGTCACATGACTCACCTCCCACTCCAGGCCCTAACCAGTCACATGACTCACCTCCCCCTCCAGGCCCTAACCAGGCAGTCACATGACTCACCTCCCCCTCCAGGCCCTAACCTTAACCAGTCACATGGCTCGCCTCCCCCTCCAGGCCCTAACCCTAACCAGTCACATGACTCACCTCCCCCTCCAGGCCCTAACCCTAACCAGTCACATCACTCACGTCACCTCCCACTCCAGGCCCTAACCAGGCAGTCACATGACTCACCTCCCACTCCAGACCCTAACCAGGCAGTCACATGACTCACCTCCCACTCCAGGCCCTAACCCTAACCAGGCAGTCACATGACTCACCTCCCCCTCCAGGCCCTAACCCCAACCAGACACATGACTCACCTCCCACTCCAGGCCCTAACCAGGCAGTCACATGACTCACCTCCCCCTCCAGGCCCTAACCCTAACCAGGCAGTCACATGACTCACCTCCCCCTCCAGGCCCTAACCCTAACTAGGCAGTCACATGACTCACCTCCCACTCCAGGCCCTAACCAGGCAGTCACATGACTCACCTCCCCCTCCAGGCCCTAACCCTAACCAGGCAGTCAGATGACTCACCTCCCACTCCAGGCCCTAACTCTAACCAGTCACATGACTCACCTCCCACTCCAGGCCCTAACCAGGCAGTCACATGACTCACCTCCCCCTCCAGGCCCTAACCCTAACCAGGCAGTCAGATGACTCACCTCCCACTCCAGGCCCTAACTCTAACCAGTCACATGACTCACCTCCCACTCCAGGGTCTCAGGCTTTAAGCTGAAGGCTCCTCGACAGTAATTACATTTGAGCTGGATACTGTTTGCAGTGGAGGGTGGCGTCTGGCCGTTGGTGGCTGTTTGGAGAGTAGCATTCTGGAAAGGAAGACGGGAAAAACTTTCTTAAGCCCATGGCACACCAAACGAACATTCTCAAACAAACACAAACAAACACGAACAAACACGAACAAAGACAAATGTTCGTTTGGTGTGCCATAGCTGTCTGTCCTTGTCTGTTCGTGTTCGGCGATGTTCTGTCATGTTTGCTAGGATTCGACTTGTTCAATCCGGCGTTGTTCGCTGTTCGCTGTTGTCTGGTAACTTCCCATGTTTTCAGTCGCGTATCCATGGAAACGGAGCTCACGCATGCGCGCCTAATGCATGCGGTTGTCTGGTCAGTTTGGTCAGAGGCAGAGCCTCCTCTAAATTAACGTTACACGCGACGCAGCAAACATACGTTTCTCTGCCAACCATGTGCCATCACACTGGGCATCAACAACACTAGCGGGAGACTTCTCCCATGCACTCCCGCAAATAAGTAATGTTATGCGCAGCAAGGTTACATAATGAGGGAGAGAGAGAACATCCATGACGGCTAACAGCGAGCTATGCTAATAACTAGCTAGCCGTTCAGAAACACATGTAAACAGCCGTGTGATCACTGAGAACGTCAGTAAAATAAGGAGAGAGCTGCAGGTGCTTATGCAGAACTAGTGCACGATTAAGTGCACAGTGGGTAATGACCCGCTGTGGTGAAGAATATAGCGAGATTAACCAGGTTGATAGCAGAGAAAACACTGTTGCAGCGGCCATCAGCAGGACCTCCAGGCTTTAACTAGCGTTGCCTGTCACATGACGCCTTCAAGGTCCCTCGATAAAGTCTGCAGAAAGATGCAGTTACCTCACCTCTCTCTCAAGAAGCGTCACGTGAGTGTGGCGTTTATGGCCATCTGTCGCTACAAAATAAATAAACTGGGTGTATCATTGTATTACTCGACAGATGTATAACTAACTTTGTCAGTCTGAGCCATCTTCTATGTGCTGTAACACAGTGCAGTTTCTATTTTTCTGGTGTTTCTTTTTTACATGTTTGGGACTGTTGTGCTGAATATGTTTGGTCGGTGTGCCATGCTTTCAAACAATCTCCAACATCTGCCAACATTCACAGACAATTGTCTGTTGGTGTTTGTTGGTGTTTGTTTGAGAATGTTTGATTGGTGTGCCATGGCCTTTAGGGCCGATTCACATACAGCGTTCTAAAATGCTTGGAAAATGTGAGGCGCACTGACAGTGAACACAGAACGTTTATCAAGTGGCCGGTTGCGCTACGGGTGCGCCTGGTGTTGCCAAGCAAGTGCAACCAAAGATAACAACTCAGCTGTAACATGTTCACGGCGTTCCAAAACATTGAGATATTTTTTATCTCGGTGCGTCGTGGTCGCGGAGTGTGTGCGTCGCAACCGCATCGACTTCGCCCAGGCACCTTAACTCAGGCACGCTGAAAAGAAAATCATTTTCAGCAGCTGAAAAAGGCAGTATGGCCAAAACAGCCTTCCTCCAGCCCTCCGAAATTCAGATCAGAGTCCAACTTGAAGTTGGACTTCTCAAAGCTGTTCCTAACCTTTATTTATTATCCAGGTGGACTGAGGAACATTAAAGAAAGCCCGGTCTGAGATATCAATGCAGAGCAGATTCAGTTGGTATAGATGAAGGTGGTTTCTACAGGATTCTTAGACTGTTTCAATTTCAAAACTCCAGATTTTTTCAGAACCTTATTTTTGTAAGATTTGGTAATCAATTTAAGATCATTGGCCTCTATCTTCCGACAGGCGCTATCCCTTAATAGCGCTTTGCGCACTGTTTGCGCGTGCCTTAAGGCACGGAAGATAGCATTCCGCCTTGCGCCGTCCGCCAGGTGTTCTGCCGAGTTTTGCTCCCCCGCCGAGCAGCAAAAAAAAACATCCCCACCTCACGGGAGCTACTTGTAATGATTTATACAGAAATGTAACTGTTTCAAAGTGATATAATTGCCTGGTAGACGTGACCTCCCTGATTTCTAAGTTAAAACAGCCCCGAAATATGTTGGGGATGCAATTCTCGGCGGGCATGCGGAAACGTTCACGGCACCTGTCGCAAGCGCAAATTAGAGCCGTGCCAATTCTGCCAAAAATCATCTGCGCCCCAAAATGCCTGCGCAAACGGGATTTGGGTGGTCTTAACTACCAGAATTATTCACAGGCGTGGCCAGGCAAGGCTGGGCATTACGTCAATCAAAACCAATCAGATTCCCGTCTCACAATGGTTTGTTTGCGCGAGGCATGCAATATGCTGTAATTCTCTCCATGCGTAATAGAGTGTACTCACTCTTGCGAGGACAGAGGGAGCTTATTGACAGATCGTCTGTGGTGCCAATGACCCTTCAGGTTATGAAGGTAAATAGCCTATGTCCATTGTCCAACACGTTTTCTCAATACATTTCCCTCTTTGCGATGTGATAAAAGTTTCTCAGTGAGTTATAGTTGATTGCCTCACTGAATTATCTGCTAATACCCAATTTAAGCAGCATAATTTGATGTCTTGGCGTGGCAAGACTGTGCTTAATGACATATCCAAAAGGAATTCCACTTTCCACTCCGCAAATACCTCTCTGCGCTGGGAGCGCAGTCGTAATCTCTGTGCAGAGCGCCCAGCGCAGAGAGGTATTTGCACGTAAGAGGTCCTTTTCAAAGCTCTTAGCGCAAAGTAATTGCGCGCTGCTGACGATAGGGTAACGCCATCTATCCCACATTTTAGCGCTGAAACGCCTGCTTTTGCATGGGGCAGCCAATGCCCAGTACAATTATCACAGGCATGCGCTTGTGTCCGCCCCCAATTTGCATTGCGCACGGCGTTAAACGAGCGGAAACGCAGAATTTGCGCTTTTTGTCTTGTTCTTACAAACTGCCGTTCAGCCTGAGATTTCGTTGGTCATTTTCTGCGTGTGGGGGTGGGGGCTTGATTTCCCCCGAACCAATCACTAGTGACGGACCGATCTGAAACAATCACTAGTGACGGACCGATCTGAAACAATCACTAGTGACTAGGGATGCTAATGTTCAAACTTTAGTCCCGCCCACAAAGGCTCCGATTGGCTCAATAAAATATGAAGAGTGGGTGGGACGAGATTCAGGAGTCTGGAACCAGGCTAAACTGCCATGTCACTCCATGGATGATGAAGATTATTCTGCATAGTGACAAATACCAGAATATTTGGGATGACAGGCATCTGAATAACAGAAAATATGTAGTTGCATGTGCATCAGAACAGTATAACATTTGTCCATACTTTTCCAGTCTTTCTGGACCTGTGTAGGAGCTGAGCCCTGCTTTCAACAACACAATATACAATATTCTCTCCAGTCCTGAACTTTCTTCTTCTAATGCGAGCCAGACGGGTGGTTTGGTGGACTCCTACCTGGAACTTGGTGACACACTGCGAGCTGCAGAAGTTGAGGATGTTTCCCTCTGGCAGTGTGGCTTGGTACTGCGGTAATGAATTCCTCTTACAGTAGTGACATGTGGGCTCTGCGTCTGCACAGAAACACACACATAAAAAAATGTTTAATCCCCTCCTACTTACTATTCCATTTGTACCTATTCATTAAGCATTTTGTTAAGTCTGCTTTTATGTAACTGCTCTTTAAATAAACACACAGCACAAAATAATGGGGGGGGGGGGGGGGGGGCAAAACAGGAAACCAGTAATTAGTATTGGAAAGGGTTAATGTTTGACAGAAATATTTATATACTGTTGATTTTCCAGGATCATTCAAGGCCTTCAATGACATTTTAATTTCCATTCATACAGGTCAAATAAAATGTAAAATCTTTTTTTCTTTTTCTTTTTTTACTTCTTTTATGTAGAAACATGGGACAAAGATTTACAACATCAGCTGGGGACACTAGCTGAGTTTGCTAGGACAGGCATCATATATTTTAATAATTCTCCTTGGTTTGCTGGTATTCTCATTAATATTCATCACAATGGGGTGGGTCTACAGGTGGAGAGAGGAGCTGTCTTCTGTTGTTTGGTCAAGTGAGTTATGAAATTAGAACATGATAAACCTACATTTGCATCTGGATTAGGAACATTTAAAATAATATGCCTTCATTGCCTTGATGATCAGGATGGAACATCAACATCGCCAAATATTCTATCAAACATTTTGGTAGTCTTTGGAAGTCCTGTTCTAAAACCCTAGTTGGCTGGTCAAAGCCATAGACAACAGACAAAAAACACTTCTCCACAGTCTTCTGCCTTGTTAACGTGTTCCCATATCACCGACTCGGAAAAAGGGGCTTTCTGAACTACAAACGCTCCTATTTCCTGTCGACTCTCTTCCTCGTGCGTCCTCTTGGCTGGTACTCACTGAGGATGGAGATGGAGGCCACCTTGCCCTTGTTCATACAGTTGACGGAGCAGTAGGAGCCCATGGTGCCGCCGGCCCCCAGGCAGTGCAGCACCTCGCCCGTCTTTATCAGGGTTTTACAAGTCACACAGCTGGCCAGCTTACTGTGGGCCTGCAACAGACAGCAAAACAACACCTCAAAACAATCCCAGGTGCTTCATGTCTCGCCTTAAAGAAACACTCCGCTGATTTTCAACCAGCTTTGTATCATTACAACATCAGTAGTATATCAGAAAACTGTCAACAGTTTTGAAGTCATTCATTTAGTTTTTTTTGTTTGACAGTTATTGAGAGTTGATTTGTGTTAAAGGTGTGGACCAGTGATGTCATTCATGCACAAATAACATCACTGGTCCACACTTTAACACAAATCAACTCTCAATAACTGTCAGACTAAATGTTTTCTGATATACTACAGATGTTGTAATGATACAAATCTGGTTCCTTTAATCACCATATTTTAAAGCCAGTTGTGCCAAAGAGGTCATTAATTGATTAACTAATGCTCAAATTAGCAAATATTTCTATGTCTACTAGTACTGAAACGATTAACCGATTAGTCGATCGAGAGAAAATGTATCCATTATAATTGTGATCATTGTTCCATTGTTCTAGTGATTCAAGTAAAAATAACAAACATTTGCAGCTTCACAAATGCTACAATTTACTTGCTTTTCTGTTTCTTATCATTATAAAATTAATACCTTGGTTTATTTAACAGTTTGAATAATCAATTTGGGCTCTGGGAACTTGGTTATGATGGGCATTTACAGACTCCTCCATGACTACCATTAAACAACAATAACAACATTTAAAGAGCACATTAAAAGGAACCAGAGAAAGAGAGAAACAGATGAGGACAAACGGTGGAAAATCCTCACATATCCTCTTCTCTGCAGTAAGTACCTTTTGTTTGTTTGTTAGGAATCCAGTGTGATTTCTGAATTTTGCAGTGATGAAATGAATACGGGCATTTGTTTAGTTCCTTTTACTTTATACAATGTAGCTTATGGCAGCTTTTTGCAGAGTGTATTCCTATTATTATGAATAGAAACAGAGCGTGCTCTTTCTAGCCTACCGTCCCTCGTTCTCATCCTCCTTCCCTTCATGGTTCATTTCTACCGTACCTGGTTGGTTTTTCCTCGAGGCTCGCAGACGCATGTGCAGCTTCGCCCACATCGCCTGCACAACTGTTGAGCAATTGTGCACCACGCCATCCCGCTCTCCAATTATAGGGTGGTGAGATTGTAGTTGTAACAGTAGGAGTAGCAGTACAAGATACGGTACTAGTAGTAAACTAAAATGTATCAACAGTTAGACCATCCCTGTCACAATTTTTATCTTATTTGTTTTTTCCAACTAAGCCTAACGAGAGTTTTTATGATGCCTGAGTGAAATATGTGGCAAATATGTGGTCAAAGGTTGCAAAAACATTGTTATTAAACTGATTTTAGTGCTTAAAAGCCACTTTAAAACTCGGGAACATAACAAAATGTTGACCTATGACAAATTATGTTTCTCCACACCCTTGCTGGCATAGGTTATGAGTGATTTTTCTATTTAAAGGATAGGATAGGCTGCCAGCCTTGTGGATTTTTGTTCTTTATTTAGAAGAAGAACACAGAGAGGGTCGTAGATATAGAAAGACAACACAGTACAATATAAAGTAAAGCCAAGTAAAGCCCCCAAACAGGACAGGGAGCTTTTAAACTTTCCTTTCAGCTTCAGATTGATCAAGCAATATTGGGTGTTCCCAAAGCATATTACAATACTACACTGTACAGCATACTGTAACTATAACTATTTTACCAGCCGCCTGCAGTTTTACAACAGAACAGAAGGTCTAACATGCCTGACGAAACAGCTGTTTGAGAATTAAGGCCTGCCCCCATCCTTCAGCCGGGCTGGAGCCACTTAACTACAACAAGTTGATGATTTGTTGGGTTTAGGTATGGGGAGTGATGATTGATTGGGTTTAGGCATGGGGAGTGATGATTGATTGGGTTTAGGTATGGGGAGTGATGATTGATTGGGTTTAGGTATTGGGAGTGATGATTGGTTGGGTTTAGGTATGGGGAGTGATGATTGGTTGGGTTTAGGTATGGGGAGTGATGATTGGTTGGGATTAGGGTAAGAGGCAGGGTTATGTCCCTCTAGCCAATCCATTCTAGCATCAACCAATTAACAAGGTCGGTTTCCTATATTTCCTAATATAGTGTTCAATAGACATGTTTTTTGTTTGCAAACAGCGGTTACGTATTTTCGTGGGCAGAGCCGAACTGGTTGCAGAAAGTGAACCGTACTCACTGTGGGGATGGTCTAGGATCCAAATAAATGGCCAAAGAGGCAGTGCCGGACATCATCATATAGCCAGTGGGAAAGCTCAGTGTCTATACGGACATCGTCATATACCCAGTGGGAAAGCTCAGTGTCTATACGGACATCGTCATATATCCAGTGGGAAAGCTCAGTGTCTATACGGACATCGTCATATATCCAGTGGGAAAGCTCAGTGTCTATACGGACATCGTCATATATCCAGTGGGAAAGCTCAGTGTCTATACGGACATCGTCATATATCCAGTGGGAAAGCTCAGTGTCTATACGGACATCATCATATACCCAGTGGGAAAGCTCAGTGTCTATACGGACATCATCATATATCCAGTGGGAAAGCTCAGTGTCTATACGGACATCGTCATATACCCAGTGGGAAAGCTCAGTGTCTATACGGACATCGTCATATATCCAGTGGGAAAGCTCAGTGTCTATACGGACATCATCATATAGCCAGTGGGAAAGCTCAGTGTCTATACGGACATCATCATATAGCCAGTGGGAAAGCTCAGTGTCTATACGGACATCGTCATATATCCAGTGGGAAAGCTCAGTGTCTATACGGACATCATCATATAGCCAGTGGGAAAGCTCAGTGTCTATACGGACATCATCATATATCCAGTGGGAAAGCTCAGTGTCTATACAGACATCATCATATATCCAGTGGGAAAGCTCAGTGTCTATACGGACATCGTCATATACCCAGTGGGAAAGCTCAGTGTCTATACGGACATCGTCATATACCCAGTGGGAAAGCTCAGTGTCTATACGGACATCGTCATATACCCAGTGGGAAAGCTCAGTGTCTATACGGACATCGTCATATACCCAGTGGGAAAGCTCAGTGTCTATACGGCGGAGCCGCGCACAAGACTTTTTTGTTCCTTGTTCCTGGAATCTTTACAGCTTATTTTCTACTTGCAGAGAGTATTGAAGGCAAGAGTTGGACAGCGATGCTGCCATTTTGGCTTGGAAAAGCCTCAATGGCCAATGGGATAACGGCATAGAACAAAGACAGCCAATCAGAGGTGTCTCTTTCAGGCCAAAATGGCAGATTTGTTGTGCGCTGATGTTGCAATGGAACAACCTATTAACTTCTGTTCCTATCAATGTAAGTTTTTTGCAACCAAAGACGTAACCCCATGACGTCCACTCGAAATTGGTCTATGAGCTGCCGTTACCAAGCAACAAATACAATTCCAGCCTGTAAGTTCTTCTGGCTAATATCCCTTAGCAACAAAATTTAGTTCCAGCATTTTCAGTAAAAACAGAATTACGGTACTGAAAGTTTAAAATAGCTCCAGAGGTGAGCTGAGCGCTGGTGCATGCTCTATGCCAGCGGCTCTCAACGTGAGGATGAATTGTTAAACTTCACGATTATATCATAACAAGTTAGTTAACACAATTAGAGAATGTAGAAGAACGACTGTTCTGATCATAGTTTCTCTATTACATCTCTGTCTGCAATATTTTTTTTTTTTCTGGACAAAATAATTTCTAACAATAAAAAATATACCGTAAATTCCGGACTATAAGCCGCGGCTTTTTTCCCGTTTTTTGGCCCCTGCGGCTTATATAACGGTGCGTCTTATCTATGGATTTTTTCAGAAAAAAAAAAAAAAAAAAAAAAAAATCTCTCTTTTTTAGCACTCTTTCTAACTATAAATCCACTTCTGTTTTAATTTCCTCTCTTGCCCTCTTTTCACCACACCGCGGACACTGTGTGCACTGTCGAAATAAACAAAGGTGTTGTGTTATGTTGTTTTGTTGAAATGTTACGGTAATACGGTAAATGGGAGCTTCCTCAAACAGCCAACAATCCCCTCTGTGCGTGAACCCTTACATATGGTAATTACGGTAAGCAAAGTTCATCAGCCCGGAATCACAACAAGACAAGCAGTCTCTCTCTCACTTACCATGGGGAAGGTACGCAGAAAGTCACACGACGCAGCTTTCAAGCTGAAAGCAGTCGAACTCGCACTAAAAGAAACAAACAGAGCAGCAGCGCGTATCCTGGGCATCGATGAGTCAATGGTGAGACGTTGGAAGCAGCAGCAGCAGGAACTGTCTCAGTGTAATAAGACAAAAAAGTCCTTCAGAGGCCACAAAAGCAGATGGCCGGAACTTGAAGATTCCCTTGAGGACTGGGTGTTGACCCAGAGAGGAGACGGCCGAGACGTTTCCACGGTGCAGATCCGACTGAAGGCCAAAACAATCGCCACCGAGATGAAAATTGAACATTTCAGAGGTGGGCCATCTTGGTGCTACCGATTCATGAGACGAAAGGGACTGTCCGTCCGGGGGAGAACTACTGAACAACTCCCTCCCGACTACCAGGAGAAAATCACAAACTTCGGCGAATTCACACAAAGGAAGATCACGGAATATTATAGGAGTGTGAAAACATCCACAATCACCAACGGATTCCAAAACGCTGGACTGCTGCGGGATGAAAAGGATGACGCCGCCACAGCTGGCGCTGAGGGCCGTCAGAGGCTTCAGAGGCTGTTCGATGCCGACACTGATGAAGAGGAGTTCGTTGGTTTTGAGTGACAATGAAGGAGAGAGGAGAGTGGTTGACGAAGCCACCCTGAACCTGTTCGTTTCCGACACTGAAGATGAGGACTTTGGTGGTTTCAGTACGCAGGAAGAAGAGGAAGACGAGGATTAGTGACTTGACTTCTCTGGTTACAGGTTTGCTGCACATATACGGTAGCCTATTGTTGTGTGATTTTGTCTGGGGATTAGTGACCTGACTTTTGTTTTGTTTTGTTGAAATGTTAATAAATGGGAGCTTCCCCAAACAGCGATCTCTTTCCCGACATTCCTCTCTGTGCACGAACCCTTTCATATGGTAATTAAACATCAAAACACCCGCGGCTTATAGTCCGGTGCGGCTTATAGAAGAAAAAAATAGTCAATTTTGGTCCCGCGGCTTATACACCGGTGCGTCTTATAGTCCGGAATTTACGGTACTCAGATTTGGGTCAAACACAATCTCATCAAATGGGGGTCCGTGGCCCTAATGTGGACTAAATTAGAGGTCCTTAATATGGAAAGGTTGAGAATAACTGCTCTATGCATCGTACTCACTAAAGCTGCTTTCACACATGTCTGGAATTCAGGAGTTATCTAGAGGCCATCCGTATTGGCTGTCATGTGTGAACAGATTTTCGAGGCTCATGCGCGCTCCCGCGAGCCTCATCCTAGCCGGAGGGAAGTGTAGCCCCTGCCCTACACACAGGGGCGGATTGTCCCCCCCCCCCCCTCCAGAGCTCCGTGAAGTAGTCAGCTCGTGAGTGCATGAGGACAGACAGAAAGCCAGCGTGACAGATTATTATTATATAAATAGTCGATGTGAATGAGCGAGCAAAAAAACATCATGCAAAGTTTTTCGAATGAAGCGCCTCAAACCTGCTCCGTGTGCGACTGTGCCATGTTGCTGGATTGAAAGGCTCATGGCTCTGATCCGATTTCATGTCTGCATAGCTTCGCACAGCACACACATTTAATAAGCATTTTTGGACGCGAGGGTCGTCCCGCTTCCCAGTATTGGACATCGCTAGGTAGTGGATCTGGATCTGGTTACGTTCATGTCTTTGATTTAACGTTTACACAGCGTTTGTGAAGATTCAATGGCAAATGGCAGAACCGCAAATTCCAAGTAGCGTCAAGTCAGGCAGTATAAAACGGAAACTTCCGGGTATAACCTTCGCAATAAATAAAGTAAATGCACGTGTAATGTTTTTTGTGTGTGTTTCGAAAGATACAGAACGGAGATAAACTGGAAGAATATCTGCTCCCTTCGAAAAGTCAATTTTAACCCGTAGTGAGTCGACATTCAGATTTTTTGTTACTAAGTAATACAACATTTATTTTATTTTGAAGGTAAAAACGTCTAGCTTCCTGTATTCTGTATAATTCTAGTAGGTTGGATGCATTTTAGGCATAGGACTGAACATAGCAAAGACCTGTTTTGTTTGTAGTGCTTGCGACTCGAGGAAATCGATGCATCTGGGCGTGAGTTGTAGGGTTGTTTAATTAATTACTTACTAACGTTATGCGCAAACGATTATATGCCGTGAACGTTAGGCAGTTATCGCCCATTATGTATTTTTCGTTTTCACAACTCCTGTGGTCATGCCCAAATTCCCCCACCCCCGCCCCCTCTCTACTTTACAAACTCTGCGGAGGTGCTACTCATGTGTGAAAGGGTACACTTCACGTATCATCCGGGGCAGGCTCAGTGGGGGGCAACCCTCACCTGATCCGGAGTTCATGTGTGAAAATAGCTTAATACACTATAGCCCTTTTCCCACATGCGTACCGGAAAATTACCTGTAAGTCAATATCGGACATTTCCCTTCACACTTCGGCTCGCGCATGTGGGAATCTATCAGCGAATTTTCCTGTATGTTGGCGGGGGGAGGGGGGAGCTTATTTGGGGGGTCGGCAAAACTCGAAATAAGTTCGCTTGTCAGTTGTCACACAATAAATCACACTCGTTTGACTTAAGAGCAGCGTCAAGCCGCCAGCGTAATCAACACAGCCGATTTCCCCCTCCCCTCTCTGCTCGAGAGCAGCAGCCACGGACAGACACAGCGAATGACACAGCAAATGCACAAGCGAAATCCGTGGGAGTAGTTTGCTTTGATGTGCGCGAATGATTAGTTGATGCACTTTGAAGAAGTTGGGATCCGTGTCTGAGAGAAATAGTTGCTGGTTCGATGTTTATCCGTTCACCTGCGTTGCGTTGAAGCACTTTTTACAGACTGGCTTTGTTTGATGTGTCCGGGGTTGCCTTCGGAAATCAGCAAGCTGACATACTGCTCTTATTAGGCTATCACAAGATCATTTCGCCAGTTTGCTTTAATGTGCGCAAATGATTAGATTATGCCCGCTGGAACATTAAGCAACGTGTGTAGGCTACTCCTCGCCCATGATTGAAGGACCGCTGTCGCGGAAAATGACTGGAACCGTTTCCACTTGCGTCTCCTTAAGAGCATACCGGTCTTCTGACTGGGTCGAAACTGGTGAAATGTCGGGGCTTATACCGGCACGGCGCCTTTCTCACATGCAGGCATTAGACCACGTACCGGTCATTTTGCGGTACAAAGCGCATGTGGGAAAAGGGCTTATGGCAGTGGTTCTCAACCTTTTTACACCAGGCAGGTACCACCTCAGGAATGATCACCATATGAAAGTACGAGAGGGAGGGAGCCTCACGTAGCACCAGTGGTACCCGGACCACAGGCTGAGAACCACTACAGGTTAACCATTTAGAGGCCTACTCTGCTCCACTTACATAGCTGGCTCTGGGAAAACTGTGAAACTGTGGCCAGCAGAAAAAACGGTCAGTTTACTGCAAACGGCAAACTGTCCTTTTTTGTATTTTGTTTTTGGCATTCTACTTTATTTGACAGTTACAGTGGAGAGAGACAGAGAAGACACAGGGAGGGAGAGAGAGACAGGGAAGACAGAGAGAGAGAGAGAGAGAGAGAGAGAGAGAGAGAGAGAGAGAGAGAGAGAGAGAGAGAGAGGATGGGGGGGAGAGAGAGAGAGAGAGAGAGAGAGAGAGGATGGGGGGGATAACATGCAGCACAGGGCAGGGCCCAGATTGGAACTTGTGCCGCTGTACCAAGGACTCAGCCTAATGGTGTGTTCTGTAGCAGCTGAGGCACCAGCGTACTGCTGCCATGTTCACACATTTACTCATAGATCAGATCGGCAATTAGGCCTCGCCCCCTTTTAGGGGTGAAAACACAAGCCTCTCCCCGTTGACTTCAACGTAAAATAGCAATACCCCAAAAAACGATAACACCATGACATGACAATATATTACAACTCGTCTGGCCATAGAATGGGCAACTTACACCGGAAATGTTCATTTGACCCATCTAAAATCATGTGACTCATGTCACATGTGACGTTCTTTTTTTACAGCCCCGTGACTCGTCAGTCTAATTGTAGCCGCCAAGTAGCCGGGTACGACGACGCTGGGCTCCGCGAGTCACAGGGCTGTAAAAAAAAAGAATGTTTTTATATCTGGGTAGGGTGAGCCATAAGGCCAGGTAATACATTTGAACATGTTTACATCTTATTAAATACACAATGCATCAAGGCTCAAGTGTGCGACTGTTTCCTAGTTTCTGTCGACCAGCTGTAGCCGAGTCAGCGCCTCTCCAACACTGCCCTTTCTGAATTATTAAAGGAAACACTGACACAAGTTCCAGTTGTGCAACTGGTACACACACACACACACACACACACACACACACACACACACACACACACACACACACACACACACACACACACACACACAGTACCTGCTTGTAATCCCTGATGCACTCCTGGCAGCAGAAGCGTTTCTGCTGGCCGTCCACCAGCAGGAAGTGGTTGGCGGAGGCCGGGCTGGGCAGGTAGCCGCCGCACTGCTCGCAGCAGTTCATGATCAGACCGTTGGCCATGCGGTAAACGTTGAAGCATGCGTCGCTGCAGATCTTGTGGGTCACGGTCTTGAAGCTCACCTCGTGCCGGATCTGTGGACAGAGAGAAAATGTAGGAACGGGGCAGCGGAAACCTAATTGACGCTGTCAGTATATTTCCTAAGCGCTGGCTCCTGGGCAGATGGCCGAAGTCTTCCAGCCGGCTACATTTTGTAAATGGTCATTTTCTTTTCGCTCTTTCTTTGTTCTTTTAAAACGATACTGTAACTATAAAGACGACTATAAAAAAGATTTAAATCGTTATAAGTAAATAAAATGGCTGTGTTCACACTACAACTCTAAGTACAAAACATCCAAAATGACAACTATAACGATATTCTTGGTTCCATCCCAGAGCGATTTTTTGGATGCAGAGACAATGATAAAACATTTTCAACCAATCAGACTACAGTTCTACAAAGGACGGGGCAGGAGAATTAGTTCACTGATTCACTGCAGTAACAAATTAATTAGGTTCATTTTGTCTTCTTTTTAAATTATGTTTTTAGTTTTCTTATTTTCAGACAAATTAAGAGTACGGTGTTATTTTACCTGCTGACATCAGCAGGTAAAATAACACCATACTCTAATTTGTCTGAAAATAAGAAAACTAAAAACATCACTGCAGTAACGGCGTGTTGCTTGCTGAGGAGCTGACAGAAGTCCAGAGGAACCCGGCGTTGTTTGACAAAGAACATCACCTCGAAAACTGTTATATAACGTGATATAACATTACCGGTCAGGAGCGGAACAGCTCTTGGGATTAGCGGTAGACTGTTTACTGATCTGGAAGCTAGTTAAATTGCTACCTTTTGCTAGCATGATGCTAAGAGCCACGGTGACATTGAGGTGTTTCTCTCAGCATGGGCTACAGGAGATGTTACTCTTTGATCAACAGTAGATGTGGTGTGCAGGGTCACCTACTGGTAAAGAAATGAATAGTTTCACTTGGTGGCCATTAGTACCATTATCTCTCATACAAACAAACGCACAATAATGTGATGAAAGTGGCATATAAGAGCATTGTTATCTGCCATCTCCTGTCTCTTTTGCGGCAATCCATGAGCCCAAATCCTTCAGCGCTGTCGTTATTGACTTTAGACAGCGAGTAAAAATAAAAGCACGTCGTTTAAGTAATCATGCTCCACTTTTTCTCTCTGAATATTCGGTGCTGATATCGTTGTAGTGTGAACGCTTGAGCAACAGCATATTCTTTTTTTTTTTTGTTATCTTTATAGTTGTCGCTCTAAAGTGTGAATGGTCCTTTACAGTCATGCATCACAGAGCTATCTCCACACCTTGCTCAATTTGAAATCAATTCAGGAGGAAGTAGCGTTGCTGCTGTGCATCTCATCAAACCCAACAGTACTGTGAAACGTGAACCTTCTCATTCTTCGGTATGCCTCACACACTGCTGACTTCAAGAATTAATTGGAGTAATTATTAAGGTGTGAGTAATTAAGGTAAGGTGTGCTGTCTAAGTCAGCACTTGTTGAGTTTGTTAAACACAGTGATCCAGACCAGTAGTCAAATGATTGCAGCTGAGGCTACGTTTGTAACTCTGGCCGTCTGAGGGAGTTCAAAGGTCAGGGCAAAGAATCAGCCTCTGAACAGGACTCAGTGTCCTGCTCAAAGACACCAGCAGGGCGGACATGAACCTGGCTTCTCCTGCAGAAGGCTGGTCTCTTCAACCACGTGCCAACACTGTACAGCCAAAAATGCAAGCGAGGATCGCCGGTTCAAAGCCCACACGGGCTGGGAAAAACTCAAGATGAGTGATTATTCAAGGTCTGCCCTTTCTCAACACCATGAGCAAGGCACTCAGTCTTTACTTGCTGCAGTGGAGCTGCTCAGAGTCCAACACCCACAGACTGTGGTTTGACCTGGCAGCTCCCAGGTGTGACTATGTGGAACTGTATGAACCTAAGGCCGGGCCTGTTGCTGAAAAACAGCATGCATGCTTAGCAAATATAACTTGAGTAAATAAAGGTTAAAAAAAATAGATTAATTTGGCTTTGTCAACTTTCACATAACTGCTGAATGGAGGGATATTATGAGCCTGAACAAGTGGGAGGAACAGGGCAGGCCTCCATTTTGGCGTCGACTGTTTTTGCATACGGTGGCCATGGAGACCAAGCTAAAAGGCCCGGTGGAAATGAGCCTTCGGAAGCCACACTGAGGTTAGAGAGAGAGAAGAGAGGACCAGATGGAATGACTGAAGGGTGACTTTAACTAGGCGCACTCAATGCCTAGGCTCGCCCGCTCTGTGGGCTCTCTAGGCCTCGCCTGCCCTGCAGCTCACGTCAGCTCGGCTACTGCGTGGCCTGATGTCACAATTGCTCGAGATGTCACAATGCCTATGACATCATCAGTGCCTATGACATTGTTCTAATGACATCACTATGACATCATCAGTGATGTCATAAGATGATTTTGCTCCCTATGACATCATCAGTGGGACAAACATTGAAACAAACAGATTGCCCACATGCCCCTAGATAAATGATGCCCACTGAGCACTTATTAACACTCATTACCTCCGTCACAGAGTTGGATTTGGCGGTCTGTCAGCAGGATCTCTCAAAAGGTTATGAAGGATTTCCACGAAACTTGGCAGAAAGGTTGGTCATGGGCCAACTTAGAAGTGATTAACTTTCCACGCCCACTGGCCAAAAGGGGGCGTGTTCACTAAAAGGCCAAAAGGGGGCGTGTTCACTAAAAGGCCAAAAGGGGGCGTGTTCACTAAAAGGCACCTAACTTCCAAACGGATTCACGCAACACCATGAAACTTTGCAGAAAGGTTGGTCATGGGCCAACTTAGAAGTGATTCACTTGAACTTCCCGTGCCCACTTGCCAAAAGGGGGCGTGGTAATGGGCGTGTTCAATCACAAAAAGGCGCCTAACTTCCCAACGGATTCATGTAACAGCACGGAACTTTGCAGAAAGGGTTACTACACCCACTAGCCAAAGGGGGCGTGGCAATGGCCGTGCCCAATCACAAAGAGGTGTTTAACTTCCACACAGATTCACATAACATAACGAAACTTTGTAGAAAAGTAGGCCACGGGCCAACTTAGAACTGATTAACTTTCCACGCCCACTGGCCAAAAGCAGGCGTGGCAATGGGGGTTGCCAATCACCCCCCAAAAAAAGGTGCCTAAGATCCAAACGGATTCACGTGACACGCCATGAGGTATGCACTCTACCGCGTGCCCTCTTGTTTTTACACAGCAGTTCTGAGAATATTCAGGAATATTATCACTGGCACTGTGGTTGTGACCCTCCCACTTGACTTGGCTCCTATTTTTTGGTCATCCAGGAGCCAAAGCTTATTCTACTGTTATGCTACTGTTGCACTCACATAAGAACGTCAACTCAAATACAAGAGGGTGTGTGTTGTGGTGTGTGTTGAACTGGCTGACCTCGGTGAGCTTGCCACAGACGGTACATTTGGTTTTGAGGTTGGATTTGGGCGGGTTCTGCTTGTTCTCGTATGCAGCCAGGCAGCCGGTGCTGCAGAACTCCTGGAAAGACTCACTGGAGTCCACCTGGGCCACGATGGTGTCTTTCATAGTCGTGATGATTCTGGAAAACACACACAAATACAAAGAAGTCACTCACACCGTTAGAACATTTGTAGCACAGTAATTAACAGAGACCCAAACCACCAATCATTCCCAAGTGTCCTCATATTTAAATAATCAGCATTGTGGTTCAGGATGTGAACAGCAATGAGTTTATAATCAGTGGACACAAGCCAAGTACTGTACATGCATTGAGAGTATCCGGTTTCCTTTAAGACAGGAGTTTTCAAAGTGTGAGAGAGTGAGCCTCCCGCCCTCCCCCCAGACAGTTCCCCAGCCTCATAAATGTTGTAAAATGTGTCAGAAATAGCTCCCCAACAGATACAAAAACATGAAAATATATGTTTGATGTTTTAGTTTGATGTACGTACAAAGAACTGCCGTGATCGGATTTGCGAAACACAATTTTTCTTTATCACAATTTCCTTCTCCCTGGAACTGCAGGTTTCTCCTCTGACAGCTCCTCGCTCGCCTCAACAGGCGCCGAAATGAAACTGCGTGGCTTCAGCCTGGCTTCAGCTTGGCTTCAGCGTATGGTGTGAACGAGGGCTAAGTGATCCTATCATGTACAAACAGGTACTGACATGAACGTCCGCACTTTGGAGAACTTTCCTCATCTTCCTATGGTTGTATGATGTATGCTGGAGCATGTTGACGTGCATGTCGCTGCAACATACTTCACAGACACAACCAAACACAGACATGTACAGGACGTTCAACATACTTCACAGACACAACCAAACAGACATGTACAGGATGTTCAACATACTTCACAGACACAACCAAACAGACATGTACAGGATGTTCAACGTACTTCACAGACACAACCAAACAGACATGTACAGGATGTTCAACGTACTTCACAGACACAACCAAACAAGACATGTACAGGATGTTCAACATACTTCACAGACACAACCAAACAAGACATGTACAGGATGTTCAACGTACTTCACAGACACAACCAAACAGACATGTACAGGATGTTCAACGTACTTCACAGACACAACCAAACAGACATGTACAGGATGTTCAACGTACTTCACAGACACAACCAAACAGACATGTACAGGATGTTCAACGTACTTCACAGACACAACCAAACAGACATGTACAGGATGTTCAACGTACTTCACAGACACAACCAAACAGACATGTACAGGATGTTCAACGTACTTCACAGACACAACCAAACAAGACATGTACAGGATGTTCAACGTACTTCACAGACACAACCAAACAAGACATGTACAGGATGTTCAACATACTTCACAGACACAACCAAACAAGACATGTACAGGATGTTCAACGTACTTCACAGACACAACCAAACAGACATGTACAGGATGTTCAACGTACTTCACAGACACAACCAAACAAGACATGTACAGGACGTTCAACATACTTCACAGACACAACCAAACAAGACATGTACAGGATGTTCAACATACTTCACAGACACAACCAAACAGACATGTACAGGACGTTCAACATACTTCACAGACACAACCAAACAGACATGTACAGGATGTTCAACATACTTCACAGACACAACCAAACAGACATGTACAGGATGTTCAACGTACTTCACAGACACAACCAAACAGACATGTACAGGACGTTCAACATACTTCACAGACACAACCAAACAGACATGTACAGGATGTTCAACGTACTTCACAGACACAACCAAACACAGACATGTACAGGACGTTCAACATACTTCACAGACACAACCAAACAAGACATGTACAGGACGTTCAACATACTTCACAGACACAACCAAACAGACATGTACAGGACGTTCAACATACTTCACAGACACAACCAAACAGACATGTACAGGACGTTCAACATACTTCACAGACACAACCAAACAAGACATGTACAGGATGTTCAACATACTTCACAGACACAACCAAACAAGACATGTACAGGACGTTCAACATACTTCACAGACACAACCAAACACAGACATGTACAGGACGTTCAACATACTTCACAGACACAACCAAACAAGACATGTACAGGACGTTCAACATACTTCACAGACACAACCAAACAGACATGTACAGGACGTTCAACATACTTCACAGACACAACCAAACAGACATGTACAGGATGTTCAACATACTTCACAGACACAACCAAACAGACATGTACAGGACGTTCAACATACTTCACAGACACAACTAAACAGACATGCACAGGATGTTCAACGTACTTCACAGACACAACCAAACACAGACATGTACAGGACGTTCAACATACTTCACAGACACAACCAAACAAGACATGTACAGGACGTTCAACATACTTCACAGACACAACCAAACAGACATGTACAGGACGTTCAACATACTTCACAGACACAACCAAACAGACATGTACAGGACGTTCAACATACTTCACAGACACAACTAAACAGACATGTACAGGACGTTCAACATACTTCACAGACACAACCAAACAAGACATGTACAGGACGTTCAACATACTTCACAGACACAACCAAACAGACATGTACAGGACGTTCAACATACTTCACAGACACAACTAAACAGACATGTACAGGACGTTCAACATACTTCACAGACACAACCAAACAGACATGTACAGGACGTTCAACATACTTCACAGACACAACTAAACAGACATGTACAGGACGTTCAACATACTTCACAGACACAACCAAACAGACATGTACAGGACGTTCAACATACTTCACAGACACAACCAAACAGACATGTACAGGATGTTCAACATACTTCACAGACACAACCAAACAAGACATGTACAGGATGTTCAACATACTTCACAGACACAACCAAACAGACATGTACAGGACGTTCAACATACTTCACAGACACAACAAAACAAGACATGTACAGGACGTTCAACATACTTCACAGACACAACCAAACAGACATGTACAGGACGTTCAACATACTTCACAGACACAACCAAACAGACATGTACAGGATGTTCAACGTACTTCACAGACACAACCAAACAAGACATGTACAGGACGTTCAACATACTTCACAGACACAACAAAACAAGACATGTACAGGACGTTCAACATACTTCACAGACACACAACCAAACAAGACATGTACAGGACGTTCAACATACTTCACAGACACAACCAAACACAGACATGTACAGGACGTTCAACATACTTCACAGACACAACCAAACAGACATGTACAGGATGTTCAACGTACTTCACAGACACAACCAAACACAGACATGTACAGGACGTTCAACATACTTCACAGACACAACCAAACAAGACATGTACAGGACGTTCAACATACTTCACAGACACAACCAAACAGACATGTACAGGACGTTCAACATACTTCACAGACACAACCAAACACAGACATGTACAGGACGTTCAACATACTTCACAGACACAACCAAACACAGACATGTACAGGACGTTCAACATACTTCACAGACACAACTAAACAGACATGTACAGGATGTTCAACATACTTCACAGACACAACCAAACACAGACATGTACAGGACGTTCAACATACTTCACAGACACAACCAAACAGACATGTACAGGATGTTCAACGTACTTCACAGACACAACCAAACACAGACATGTACAGGACGTTCAACATACTTCACAGACACAACCAAACAAGACATGTACAGGACGTTCAACATACTTCACAGACACAACCAAACAGACATGTACAGGACGTTCAACATACTTCACAGACACAACCAAACACAGACATGTACAGGACGTTCAACATACTTCACAGACACAACCAAACAAGACATGTACAGGACGTTCAACATACTTCACAGACACAACCAAACACAGACATGTACAGGACGTTCAACATACTTCACAGACACAACCAAACAGACATGTACAGTATGTTCAACCACAGTAATGAACCCAAGAGTCAAAGTAAAGGTCTGTAAGGTTCCTTTAGGGCTGATACAAGCTGCAACAAGAGGGGAAAGACCCCCTTCCCAAAGGGTTTGTGAAAATGGACAGGGTTCAAAAACCTCTGGGGGTTCTTCAAGAAACCATTTAGTGGGGTGTCCTGGTGGATCAGTGTTCTAATGTGTGTACGGGCCCAGGCCCAGGATGGTTCTGTGTAACAAGTCTGATTTAAAAGGATCAGATTACTCACTTCTTTTCGGTGTTTACACTGCTCTGAAAAAATCAGGTGTGCGTTCAGCCCAGACACAATGTTTGTTTAAATGAAAACAGTTGTGTGTTGAACACCCTGTTGTGTTACGCCCTGTTGGATCCACTGCGTGCACTGCCTTTTAATATGGCGGGGTTCATATACACGATTACATGTCGCTGCTGATTGGGTAACACCTCTGACACACACCCATGAAATGAGAGATAAAACGTACCATTGCACACTATATTGAGGAAACATGACATTCAACATGGAAACCATAGCAAAACAGTGCACACCGTTTTCAGATCGAACGTACCCCAGATGTCACATGTAGGCAAAAGAAAATCTTGTTTGGGTCACTTCTAGCTGTACTGTGAATGCAGCCTGGGCGAACAGAGCGGAGTCTTACTTTTTGCACATGGTGCAGCTCTTCTTGGGGGCGGGCTTGTGCGAGAAGGCGGAGAGGCAGGTGGTGGAACAGAACAGGTGAGTGGATCCTTTACGCTGGTAGGCCGTCTGGCCTTTCTTCAGAGGCTTCTTGCAGTTGGCACACGTCACCTGGAATTAACAAACGGATCAACAACTTACTGCAGAGTTTGACAAGAGCATCAAGCACCATGATGTTTAACGACATCTCTCGGCTACCGGCTACCAGGAGGAACTGCAACAACACAGATACAACTCTTCTCCTCCTTACCCAAACACCTGCAGCGAGAGTATGCTTCATTTGTGCTGTGGGGCAGTAAAACTCTTAATTATTGCACTGTTGTTCAGCCTAGGACCCATGTAGTATTTGTTTTGGGCGCAGGTGCAGAAAACTTTCCCCAATAGCTTCAAAATTTACCAGCCACCTTCATTAGCTTAGCCGCCAAATCAGATTTTTACTACAGAAAGGATCTTCCCAACAACAGCTGGCTCCTTTCCAAGCAACTGGTAAACAAACCTTTAAGCATTTGGCTGATGCCTGGTGGTAATTTTCTTCCCTGCCTTGGCTTCACGTGCATTTAAAATAAACAGGTGTGCTTGTCATGAGTGGAACCTACAGAAACATGATCGTAGCACAATTTGCATTGGAACCCATAGTTAAACACCAAAACACTGGTAACGAGAAAAGTAAGTGGGCCAATGAAAGAACAGAGAGAAAAACACATTCCCAATTTTTGTCTTTAGATCAATACCCACTACTACACGCAAACGATGCTGTAAAACAAAGAGATTATGAGTGAATGGGATTGGGGATTGGAAAGCGAAGTAAAATGTAAATTTATTATTTTGTTTTGTTGTTGTTTTTTGTTGTTTCCCCCCCGATTTTTTTATTCCAGTTTTATCCTCCATTAGTGCTAATTTTTTATTTATTTATCCTGGTTGCTGCTCCACCCTCTGACGATCTGGGGAGAGCCGAAACTGGCTCCATGCTTCCTCCGAGACATGGGCAGTAACCAGCCGCGGAGTTCCCCTCCCTCCGAACAGGCGCCCCTAACGACCAGAGGAGGCACCACTTCAGCGACCAGGATATTGCATGTTTTGGTGTGGGGTTCCTATATGAAGGAAACCCCCAGGGGGAACGGGGAGAACATGCAAACTCCACACAGAAAGGCCCTTTTGACGACCCCACCTGGGCGGTGGGCACTCGAGGACATGCAGATGGGCACGCACTCCTTCAGTGCTCACAGCATCCCAGGTGGGAATCGAACCCAGGACCTTCTAGCTGTGAGGCGACAACGCTTACCACTGCGCCACCGTGCCCCTGTTTTGTTTTGTTGTCATTTGTTGTTGCTTCACCGATGGAGTTCTTTGTTAATCTGGCCAATGGTTGTGTACATTTATTTGCGGCTGCCTCCAACTCTTCTGTAGTCGGCTAGTCGCAGAATTTCATTATTTCCCCGCAGGTGTGACATGAGACAGCCAGTGTCAATGAGCAGATACAACAACAAAAGCTTTTGAATCGGTTCCAATGGCGTCGTTTTGGAGATTAGGGCACTTCTACTTTCAAGTCAAGGATATGAAGCACTTTTAACAATCACAAAGTGCTTTACAGAAAACAAAGCACACAAAACAGATATTGTGGAAACAAAAGAAACTGGAGCTGGTGGTTTACCCACTGAGCTGAAGGAAATTGAAACCCTAACTCTGGCCGTGTTAGTTTATGCCTTGCTTTAGACAGAACCCCAATGAATGCAGTGCTTCACCTTGACTGTCCTGGGCTGTGGCTGGGCACCTGAGGAGGAAGACTGGCCCGGGGGTTTGGGGAGGGAGGTGGCAGGAGACAGAGAGTCCACCCCGGTCTGCTTCTGGTTCCGGGGGAATGAAGCCGACTGGGAGATCCAGGAGTCTGGAGGGGGAAGAAATAACCTTGTCAGTTTTCATGCGTCCCACATAGTGTTTCACAGCGCCAAAGGTTTGAGTTTAAAGTTTCTAAAACATTCACACTGAATTGTTTTGAACTAACAATTAAATAATAGAAAATAAAAAGCTAAAACTTATACATAAGAAAATAACTGTAAAAGTCAACTTTGTTTTGCTCCATTTTGGTTTTTATTCGTCTCCCCTCCCCCTCAACAGCACTGAGAAATTAACATGTTTTCGTGCTGAGATAAACTGACGCTAGGAGTTAAAAATATTCCACCATTAGAAAAAGAACCAAGACCAGCACTTCCTCAAAGCATCTGTTTAGCGTTGCTAGCTTAAAAAAAAACTTCACACCTGGGTTTAACATGTCTCTCTTATCCGGATTGTGCTGAAATATTACTTTGGTAAATCACATTTACACCTGGCATCAACATGAACCTGCTGTATACACACTGAAATGAAGAAACTCTGCTGTGCACATCTATTTCTCATCTATTTCAAACATCCTTCATCCTTTGACAGTTAAAATCACGTCTCACTTGTTGCCTATGCACTTGTATCCTGACAATGTATTATAAATATCTTAATGTATTTTACAAGTATGTTCATATCTGAGCTGCCTGCCACCAGTTTCATTTGTATGTGCTTCATGGTTGGATGTGTTTATGTAGTTGCTTTACATGGAGTGGACGTTCATTTTGATGTTAATGAGAACTAGTTTGGTTAAATTCAGTGTCTTTGGGGTATTTACACCTGGATGGATGGAGGTGTTTTTGATCCATCAAATCCCCTCAGCCAGGACACATGTCAAAGCTGCACTAGACTTTTATATAAAAATCCATCACTTCAACTTAAATGGAGAACAGGGTTTCTTACACAATGGCTTAAAAAATCTAATCTCTTTGAATTGTCATCAGGTTACAGAGAGATGGCTGGCTCGTTTGATGCACAGACCACCAACTCCTCCACTCCGTTGCTGTGGACCAACTAAACACACACAGAGCCGAGAAGAGAAGCGCAGAGCCACACAGGGTTTAGCATCCTTTGCCATTTACCTCAGCTCAGTTAAGTTAGCCAACTTGTTGTTGTTTTTCTGAATAGATAATCAAAGCCTTGTCCTAGCCTGGTTCCAGACTCCTGAATCTTGTTCCTCCACAGATTTAGTGGAGCAATTCAGAGAGTCTGGCGTTTCCCTCGTCAACGGCTTGTTCTCTCTCAGAGAAACACCAGAGCCAATCAGATGATCGGTGGGACTAAAGTTAGAATCATTTCTCGTTGCCATTACGACAGAATAGATTTGTTGAAAGCACAATATTGTTTTTGCAAAAAAAATTGTTGACAAATCGCCAAGATTCTTGGCGCAGTTGGTAAATGCCTGGCTAACAGTGGAGGCGTGGATGTATTAGAGGCTAACTGGCTGCAGCATCATGTGACTGAAGTAACATCAGAGCGGCCAGATGTGTCCGTCACTAGTGATTGGTTAAGATACGTCAGTCACTAGTGATTGGTTCAGATATGTCGGTCACTAGTGATCGGTTCAGATACGCCAGTCATTGGTCCAGATACATCAGTCACTAGTGATTGGTTCAGGGTTCAGATACGCCAGTCACTAGTGATTGGTTCAGATACGCCAGTCACTAGTTCAGGGTTCAGATACGCCAGTCACTAGTGATTGGTCCAGATATGCCAGTCACTAGTGATTTGTTCAGATACGCCAGTCACTAGTGATTGGTCCAGATATGCCAGTCACTAGTGATTTGTTCAGATATGCCAGTCACTAGTGATTGGTCCAGATATGCCAGTCACTAGTGATTGGTTCAGATATGCCAGTCACTAGTGATTTGTTCAGATACGTCAGTCACTAGTGATTGGTCCAGATATGCCAGTCACTAGTGATTGGTCCAGATATGCCAGTCACTAGTGATTGGTCCAGATATGCCAGTCACTAGTGATTTGTTCAGATACGTCAGTCACTAGTGATTGGTCCAGATATGCCAGTCACTAGTGATTGGTCCAGATATGCCAGTCACTAGTGATTGGTCCAGATATGCCAGTCACTAGTGATTTGTTCAGATACGTCAGTCACTAGTAATTGGCTCAGGGACAATCAGCCAACCCACACAGAAAACAGCTAACAAGGAGGAAATCTTAGACTGAATGATGGATTAGGAACTAAATGGACACTCAGTCTGAATATCAGTTTACCTTTGTCCATGTTCATATAACGGCCCTGCACCACTACAGCCCATCAGGCATTGCCATCAGCTGTCAGCCATTGAAGAAATGCTTCCTTTACAAGCAGTGAAAGATGCACCACTGTACGCGTTGCGTCCACGTTGCGTTTGCAAACAATAAAATCGCTAAGGCTCAATTCTCGATGGCTGATGCACAGGTTCTCCCTCATTGAAATCAAGTTGAATTGATTTTAATTTGTTTTCTGGTGGATCCATTCAAAAGTCAACACGCTCTGTGGAGGAGGGAGAACGTCGTGTTGGCGTAGCACTGATGGCAAGGCGACGCAACGCTGTGGTGGAGCTCTAAAGGCGCTGACAAGGTTCTGCGCAGCCTCGACTTGGAGCCTTGCCGCCGCCGAGCGGCGACAGCGAGACTGTGCATACTCGAACGTAACTCGGCGCGTTGGCTGCGGTACATGTCCAAAACGTTAGCGTGTCGTTTACCAAGAACTTGCAATCATGTCGGTGGGGGGACATTTTATTGTCCCTGCATTTCAAAACTCATTCCGGTGAGCCTGCAGAAGGCTTTGCTAGATGAGGGACAAGCACTGTTAAATGAGGAAATGGCATTTCCTCATTCCTCACAACAAGGAGTTGACGCAGCGGAGTCACATTTTTGAGGAGCTGCACGCCCCCGACGCCGAGCTGCGGCGACAGGACGCCCAGCTGCGGCGACCCCCTCGGCGCAGTCAGCCAGCGCCGGCGATTTCGCTCAAGCATAATTTGCGCTTTACAAGCACCGATGAATCCATTACCAGTTCTGCTGTGCGTCCCCGTCTCTCCGTTCTGCACCGGCTGGCCGGTGGAGCCAGAGCCCCGGCCGGGGTTGAAGGAGGTGGTGGGTCGACTGTTGGGACTCAGGCTGAACGCACCACTGATCTGCAGCCCGTTCTCCCCCGTGGAGCCCTCGCCTGCCTGCACACACACGTTAGATCACATTAGTTTTGTTTGCACAGGGATGAAACCAAAGTAAGGATGAGCATTGGGTCATTTCAATATTTGAGGACAACACATTACATTTTGAACGAGTACTGAAAAAAAAAATCTAACGCAAGAATAAAGCTCAACAGTCGCGTGATGTTCCATGACGTCTCCCGGTCCGGAAGATAATTCCCCATTCACTTTCTCCATTTAGAAAAATCCTTATATAAGGAGTTTTAAGCTTGGAACCAAGCCAACCAGAGGCGTACTTAATCGTGAGTGACCATAAAACATTTCGCAAAAACAAAAAATAAAAGCGGAGAAAGAGACGTCACGGAACGTCATGTGATGAGCTCTAATATGGTTAACAACCAAGCGAAAATACGGGTAGGGGTCTGTGTCCGACTGGAAACACACAAGCCTCAACCAAAGTTTGGCTAACACTAAACGCTAACTTTTGTAGGTGTAAGAATATTACAGGGTTCCCACACATTTTCATGGATAAAATGTCAAAACATTTCCATGACTTTTCAAGGATCGAGAGAATTTCCATATCATGTGAGGCAGTGACTGAATTAATACCAGAAATTATTACTACACTGGACAAATAGGACACCTGTTTATATTGGATTTACGTCCACAGCTACAGAAAACAAATTTGCTGGTATGTTATATACATATTGTTATATATATATTATGTGGAAGATTACTGCAACGATTAATGTCATTACACACAACAAGATTCCATGACATTCAAAGATTTTACTAATCCCATGACTTTTCCAGGCCTGGAAAATTAGATTTAGACTTTGCCAGGTTTTCCATGACCGTGGGAAACCTGATTTTCCTATCTAATTATAGAGCAGGGGTAATCTGCTGTGTAGGGTCTAGGGCTGGGTATTGCTTACAACCTCACGATACAATATGTACCATGATACAGAGGCTACGATAAGATATGTACCATGATACAGAGGCCACGATACGATATGTACCATGATACAGAGGCCACGATACGATACGTATCATGACAGAGGCCACGATACGATACGTATCATGACAGAGGCCACGATACGATATGTATCATGACACAGAGGCCACGATACGATATGTATCATGATACAGAGGCCACGATACGATATGTATCATGATACAGAGGCCACGATACGATATGTATCATGACACAGAGGCCACGATACGATATGTATCATGATACAGAGGCCACGATACGATATGTATCATGATACAGAGGCCACGATACGATATGTATCATGATACAGAGGCCACGATACGATATGTATCATGACACAGAGGCCACGATACGATATGTATCATGATACAGAGGCCACGATACGATATGTATCATGACAGAGGCCACGATACGATATGTATCATGACAGAGGCCACGATACGATATGTATCATGACAGAGGCCACGATACGATACGTATCATGACACAGAGGCCACGATACGATATGTATCATGACAGAGGCCACGATACGATACGTATCATGACACAGAGGCCACGATACGATACGTATCATGACACAGAGGCCACGATACGATATGTATCATGACACAGAGGCCACGATACGATATGTATCATGATACAGAGGCCACGATACGATACGTATCTCCATATGTATACTGTCCTGATATAAGGACAGTGCAATATTTTTCCATACTTTTGTGCCATTTCCAAATTTAGACCTAAGACCTGGAAATTACTAAATTATTCTTCCATACATTTCCAGATGATTATTTTTTGTTGTTTTTCCAGCTGCTAAATGAACATAAGGAAAACACTGTAAAGGACTATCTGATGTGGCGACTCTCACCGCCATGACGGCCGTGGCCCCGCCCTGCAGCGACGTCACTGAGGTAATCATTAAGCTCATGTCCGCCTGGTCCTCCATCATGATTGGCTGGCACGTCGCTGTGGAGACGGAGCTTCCTTTCTGGCCATTGGACCCTAACGTGGTGACACTGGCAATCCTGATCTCTGAATCTGGCTCCGTGCTGCTGAATGGCGAATGGGAGGAAACTGCAGCTGGAGAGGAAGCATCTTTGTGTTCAGAGTCCTCCTCGTCATCAATGACGATGGGCTCTGCGGTTGCGGTCACAGTTTTAGGGGCTACTGCCACCATGAGGGAGCCAGTGGACTCGGAAGGCATCGTTGCCGTGGACTCGGAGGCCAAGTCAGCCGCCGGCTCGGAGCAGTCTGTGCCGTCTTGGGACGGGGTTGTGGCGGCGGGCTGAGGGGACTCCTCCCCCACCAGAACCACGTCGTCATCGTCGTCGTCGTCCTCCTCCTCCGCTCCCTCCTCTGGAACTGCCTCCTCTGGGGAGGGCGTGGCCTGCGACCGGGGTGAAGAAGCTACATCCATGGGCTCCACTGCCTCCTCTGGGGAGGGCGTGGCCTTCGACTGGGGGGAGGCAGCAGCATCCACCGGCTCCCCTGCCTCCTCTGGGGGGGGCGTGGTCTGTGACCAGGGGGAGGGAGTGGCCGCCTCACCTTGCAGCCGGGGGGAGGTAGCGGCCTCCTCTGGGGGGGGCGTGGTCTGCGACCGGGGGGAGGGGGGGGCCTCCTCTGGGGGGGGCGTGGTCTGCGGCTGGGGGGAGGGAGTGGCCTCCTCACACTGCGGCCGGGGGGAGGTAGCGGCCCCCTCTGCGGGGGCCGTGGTCTGCGACCGGGGGGAGGGAGGGGCCTCCTCTGGGGGGGGTGTGGTCTGCGGCTGGGGGGAGGGAGCGGCCTCCTCTGCGGGGGCCGTGGTTTGCGGCTGTGGGGAGGGAGCAGCCTCTTCTGGGGGGGCCGTGGTCTGCGACCGGGGGGAGGGAGGGGCCTCCTCTGGGGGGGGCGTGGTCTGCGGCTGGGGGGAGGGAGCGGCCTCCTCTGAGGGGGGCGTGGTTTGCGGCTGTGGGGAGGGAGCAGCCTCCTCTGGGGTGGGCGTGGTTTGCGGCTGGGGGGAGGTAGCGGCCACCTCTGGGGGGGGCGTGGTCTGTGGCCGGGGGGACACGGGGTCCACCTGCTCCCCCGCCTCCTCTTCTACGGCAGGCCTGGGTTCTGACTCCCCGTCCATCGCTACAGCAACCACCTGGCAACACAAACAAAAGGTAGAGACAATTAGGTGTAGGCAGCGAGCAGAAGGAGCACCGATGAGTGGCTTCATGACGTTTGACAGCTCTGCAGGTAGCGCGGCTCCCCGGGGACGCGCTCCCCCTCCACACCTCCTCTTTCCCCCTCCACACCCCTCTCCCCCTCCACACCTCCTCTCTCCCCCTCCACACCTCCTCTCTCCTGCTGGGGATTCATTACCATGCTCACCGCTCCCACCTTCCCTGCCTCTTCCTCATCAGTGGCTGCATTACACAATTTTTTAAAAAAATCTCATTTTCCACCTTGCATGTCCCAGATCTGAGCCTTCCACTGCAGAGGAGACCCGCTATACACCTATAGCATGTATACACCTACAACATGTATACACAGTGTATAGCATGTATACTCGCATACACGCGTTGGTTTTATTGGATGATACGCTCATGGTTGGAGCCAAAATGGATGCCGTGGCATTGCAGTGACCTGGCAACCTCTGTCGGCTGTGTCACATTGCTAAGGGCCATTTAGGTGCATTATCCAAACTTTCCCCATTCAAGGTGACTGATGTGGTGAACATACAAATGCTGCCTAAAAAGGAGCAGGTGGAGACAGGTGAGAGGATGAATATAGAGCCGGGTGTTAGAAAGGGGACAGGAGGAAGAGGAAGACGCCCCGTGCTCAACCGGGGGGGGGACTCGTCAAATCTGAGTCACACAGGCTCCAGACGTGTAGATGAGGCATAGAGAGCAGACAGAGAATGAAGAACATTTCTAATAGGGCTTTCACACCGGCAGGGCTCCGTGCTGTTTCCGGCTCCCGAACCCAAATTTGAACCGGCCGGCGCGTTCAGACGGAAAAAACAATTGGTTCGGAACCTGAAAAGTTGGTTCTCAGCGGAACCAAAAAACAGTCGGTTTTTCCTTGCGAACCGTGACATCATCAGTGGACGTGTCTTATTCTAAGCTGTGAAAACAAGCAGGAAGGAGAAGAAGGCAGCGACAACATAGAGAAAAATAATTTGCAGTGGTCTCCTGAGGAAACCAAATGTTTAGTGGTGATTTGGGCATCTACCGAATTTCAAGAAAAGCTAGAAAGCAGTACAAGAAGAAAGAGTAAGTTGTATGTCGAACTTGCGGAAAAGACGGCCAAGGCTGGGTTCACTCGAACGCCAGACCAAATAATTAATACACTTAAAAAACTGAAGGAGGACTACCGAATAATGTCCTCCCACTTTGGTTCCGCTTAAACTGGTGTGAACACGGGCTGGTTCGCCAGAAAGCACCAAGGTTCTTCTGAGACTCCAGAACGGAGCCAGAGCCAGAACCAGAACCGTGTCTGTCTGAAAGCGGCCTGAGTGTTCATGTCTGCTGTGTATTGAGGCAGATTGGTGGTAGAGTGCTCGACACTCTTGATAAGTGGTGTTAGGTTCATTTGACTGTTAAAGGGATACGCCAACATTTTGGGAGATTGGCCTATTTGCCATATTGCTGACAGTAAATGGAGAATGTGGCTGCCTTTATCGTCACTGTGAGTGTCCTACAAACAGCCCTCACTGCTACTTAGCTGAGCGCTACAATGGTAGTGAACGGTACAGCTGCTTATCCCCGTTCAGTCGCCCAAAATACACATTGCAACAGCGCCAGAAACACTCACATGTACATGTTGACTCGTGTACTCACCACGCGATGGAATAATAATCCAAACAAAGTTATGTGAAACGGTCTTTTTCATAGTAAATCCACACGCCGAGAACAAACAAAGAGTAACTGAACTAACAGAGTATAACCAAAGTTACTTCCTCATTTGCCATGAGGTGCGCATGTGCGAATCTCCCAAAATGTTGGCGTATCCCTATTAAGACAGAAGCCAAGTAACATTAACCTTCAATGATAAAGAATAATTTTCTCGACCACAGAGTGGTCACGCTACGTGCGCTCGATTCCTAGGCTTCCTAGCCGCTGCGTGGCCTCGCCCGCCCTGCAGCTGGCATACGCATTATAGATATGCTCCCGTTAGGGACGGGAGCATATCTATCTCTATATATATATATATATATAATATATATATAGGCCTATATATATATATATATATATATAGGCCTATATATATATTAGGGCTGCACGATATGAGGAAAAGCTGCGATGTGCGATAACACTGTTCAATATTGCGATGACGATATGACCTGCGATAAATAAATAAATGCTATAAACAAAAATATTAATGGGTAGGGGTGCTCCGATCCGGGTAAGCCCCGATCCGATTCCGATTCCTGGGGTCACGATCCGATTCCAGAATCGATTCTCGATTCCAACGATTCTCGATTCCAGAATCTAGAATCGATTCTCAATTATGTAGTTTTATATTGCAATAACACACAAAGGTAAATCTAAGACAAAAAATGACAAATGTATTAATGCTGAACTTCAAATTCAACTTCCGAAGTATTACAGTGAGGGCCTAAATTCATTTTGCAATATGAGTGTGTTAATTTAAGCATACGTATCAGTAAGTGGCACGGGATTCTCAAAGCCTGTGTTGAGGGTCATACGAACAAAAAATGCACTCTTGAAGCTAAAAAAAATCCAAAACCAACAAGTTAATTATTTACATTTTTACTGTTAATGTAGAACAGTAATTTCTTACACATGAGATTACTTTTAGCCTTTTAGTCAAAACGATTATTGAAAGATATTCCATATTCCAGACTGAAATGTTATAACAGAAGTGGAGTATTGGCCAGAATGACATGAACATTTGGACACTTATTCAGCGGGTATCTTGCATGTTGCGTTCAGGTGCACTGTAAAAAAAAAAAAAATATTGCGATAACACGTGACTTTTGCGATGTGTTCATCGCGCATTTTCATATCGCGATGACGATGAAAATACGATTAATCGTGCAGCCCTAATATATATATATATATATATAGGCCTATATATATATATATATATATATACTTTCCTCCCTCTCGCTCTACCCCCCCCCCCCCAGGTCACTCCACCAACAGCTTCTCTCTTGTTGCCACTGGCAACCGGTGAAGCTACACCTTGGTTGCCGTAGTGACGATAAACCCCGCCACCACAGGGACTCGCTCTCCGTGTTCTACATCTGGGTGCTGTTGAGTTGGCGAACGCAGGAGTGAAACGGCTGAAACATCTCCCGGCCTCATTCAGAATAAATGACTGCTTACCACCACATACAGTGCTATAAGGAAAATGCTACATCCTCACCCACGACCACACGTCTTCTCAAATGTGGAGTTACAAACGATCTGGATACTAGGTCAAAAAAAATTCGGGTTGATGATATGATGCACCATCAAGAGCTAATATCAAAACTGTTTAGGAGCGTCTGCGCCGTCCAAATAAATGATGTTTGTTTAGCCGTTGCTCTCAAACTGTTTGTGCTCCTTTTTATGTTGCATGGGCATGGTAGTGAGAAGGTGGTAAGCCACACATTGCATCACTACTAACAACGTAACTTAACTACACTAACAACTGCACCAGATACACACATGCGACACACACTGCGCACACGATGATCCGTGATGCCAATCGTTTTAAAAGAGCAGTGAAGGGATGGCTCATGGCTGATGAGCTGCTAACAGCCAAGCATTGTATAACTGTCTTCGTTGTTTGTGGTTTCTGTCCGTGATGTGTGTTGTTGATGTGCTGTTTTAGTCTGTCTTGGATGGCACGTGCTGGGCCGACCACTGTTTTTTACAAACGAGGACCATGCAAACAAGTCATGCACTTTATTGTGTTTTATTCCTCTACAATTTTAATACCTGTGTGTTTATTTGTATTTTGAACAACGGTCTTAAATAAATGAATTCATTAGCTGGTGTGTTCGTCAGCCTGAATGCAGCTGGAAGGCCTCAGTGTTGTGACAGAGCCTGGCCTACAGGGGCCTACAGGGTCAACGTCTCGGATCTACGGCAGCCATTTTGGCTCTGGCAGCGGTGTAGGGTGCACCCAGCAAAACATCACCGCACTACAGCAATATCTTGGAGGAAACGGGTAGCATTCAGGTTTCCTACAAAATTTCATATTCCAAAACTCCACTTGTTCCACACCTTAACTTCTTGACTGGATTTGAAGATGTTGCTTGGTTTTCAATGCAGTGGATGGATGCTCATTTGTTGTTTTTTTTACAGGCGGCAGCAGCAGGCATGAACGCTGCTGAAGTGTCCTTGAGCAAGACACTGAAGACCCAGCAAGGGGCTTCAGTCAATTATGAACCAAAACTAGCCATAGGACGAAAAAGAATGTGTCAGTGTCACTGATGAGAAGTACAAATCCTGTACAGGACGGAGGTGCTCACAAAGCGACACCTCGCTTTCCCTTCCTGATTGACTGACTCACCCACCCGAAAACGCCTCCTTATGCCCACGGCCCCGCGAGCGGGCGCCAAGGTAAAAAGACTCCACTACAATTACCGAAATGTGTAAGTCAAACTAGGAATATGCCTTTTGAGGCTGGTACCAATATTTTCCCACCCATTTCGGCCGATACCAATATTGTGCAAGAATCTTGATAAATGGACTGCATTTATATAGCGCTTTTATCCAAAGCGCTTTACAATGGGCCTACATTCACCCATTCACACAACGAAAGGTGGCCAGCTGCCACGCAGGGTGCTGGCACAGCCATTAATTTGGGGTTCAGTGTCTTGCCCAAGGACACTTCGACATGCGGACTGGAGGAGCCGGGGATCGAACCACAGACCTTCTGGTTAGTGGACGACGCGCTCTACCCCCTGAGCCACAGCCACCTCTTAGTTTATAATCTTTTCCGACTTGAGGATCTTAATATAATCAAGTCGGGTTTTTATACATTTCATTCTGTTGTTAATTTGACAGTAACTTGTATTAAGTGTCAAACTCCTAGAAAAAGCAACCAAACAATTATCGGCAGTAAAACCCATAGCGATATTGCAATGCTTTTTAAAGCCAATATCAGCCGGGACAGATGGTCTGCTGATACATCGGTGCATCCCAACCTCAAACATCATTCAGTTGATTAAAATGTAATCAACTCCAAATGATCAGTGACAGAAGAAGTATTTTAAATTATTTTAAGCTGTATTCATAATGGAGGGCATTAGCCAGAGTGCATCAGTTTCTTTCTACCTTCGGTTAACCGCTTAAAAGTAGTTGATATTTTTCATGCAATAGAGAACTACATGTTTGACATATTTTGCATGCAGACATTTTGTATGCTAGTCCTTTTGTCCAATTAAATAACCTAATGATTGCAGATTATTTCATACAAGCAATGGATTAAGCAAATTAATAGAGGAATAACCTAGAATTCACATGTCAATGCTTGTGTAATTCCTCAAAGTACAGCGCTTTAGTCTAGTAGTAGTAGTAGTAGTAGTAACCCAGTTACTGAGTAAAAATACTCAGTTACACTCCACAGCTTCAAACAGAGAGAGGCTACTGCACAACAGCGGTGTAAGTGTGCAGGTTGAAGTTCTACTGTAAAATAGTTCACTAAAGCTGGGAGGTGGACCAGCTTCTGCATAGTGACCATGTGACAGGAAACACAATCCAAAATGGGGTGACGTTCGAGATCAATGAGCTGTTCCTGACTGTTCAGAAACATTCTAGGATTTCACTCTTTTCCCAGGGCAGTTACTTTGCAACGTAACCAAAGCCAGGCCTGTACATTCGGTAAAATAATAATAATCCAACAACCTTCTATTTAGAGACGATGTGTGTTGCTGGATAGAGGGTTGAGTGGGTTCATTTGTATCAAAATATTGAGGGAGGATTCAAGGTACCCCGCCAGTGTGCAACACTTTCCCAAAGGTAAGCAGAGTTGCAAAGAAAGTGGTGCATCAGTTGTTGTTTTTTTGCCTAGAATTATAGCCACAAAGGGAATTTGTGCAAAGAAAGTCACTGGTGCTCTGAGGGGAAAAAATAGACTGGTCTAGACTCAGTTCAGACTGCAATGCAGAGCTATGAGCCAGCCTGCACGCATGCGGATGAGAAGGAAGGGGGGTCCAATCCAGTCCAGCAAATTAGCTTTTGCATGCTCCCAGCACCAGGTGGAGGTGGGCTGCTGCTGGGGACACTGGCTTCATGCGGGACAAGCAGCTAGCCTAGACCAAGCCCAGCCACATCTTCATCATCATCCCCACCACCACCACCATCATCATCATCTAGGTGCTGCTCTACCTTTCCAGCACATCAATTTGCTCATGAAGCCAAATCGACATCATTTCCCAGCAAGTCACAAGGTGGGCACATGCACCAATCTGCGCATCAAACTGCGCATTAATCATAGCCTCAACGTAGACAACATGCGGCTAATAACATATTAACATCAAATGCGTGTAATTCATATTATATAAGGCTTATGTCACTGGTAAGTGATGCGCAAGGCGCAGCCACCAGGTCATCCGCTAAACCAGCTGATGTGCTGAAATAATATGGTCCAGTCCCCGGTTACCTGGCAGCGGATGGAAACTATATGTTGCCCAGCCTCTCCACACAGCTGCCGGGCCGGCTTCCCTCTGTCTGCTAGCGTCTCAGCACACATGGAAAACCTGCCGACCACGTTTTGGGGGCCACTGAACCCCCCCTGGCCGTGCCCTTGATTATAAAACCGGGTAGAAGCTCCGCTCCATGGCGTGGACTACAGCTCCACCATCCGGTCCAGGCTACCACTGCCACCCAACCTGATCCGAGCAGTCCCTCTCTCTCGCTCTCTCCTTTAATGTGAATATACAGCAAACTTGGCTATGCAGGTCAAAAACTTTCCTCTGATTCGGAACAGCTCCGGTTCACAACTAGCACCACCTGCGCTGCTCAGCCCCCAGGCCAGAAGGGGGCTAGGCTGGCTTTTGGACAGCCAACTTTGGAACCAGAAACGTGGTTCAGGCCAGGGTGTTCCGTTCCGCTCCCACCCGGCCGTCCTTCCTGGCTGACGCACACAGCCATTGGATTAGCGTCGGATCGAGGGGAGGAGAGCGGACACAGACTGCGCCATTGTTTTTAAATACTAGAAAAATAGCATAAATTATTCGCATCAAAATCAGGGAATGTGCTAGTAACCACGAAATGATGCGCAGGGCAAGCAGTCGAGTCTCAAAAACAAATCCCCAGCGGCTGGCGAAATGTTTTACTTCACTACCAACCCCCATTTATCCAGTTTCAAATTGGTATGCATTTTTCTAGTCTCACACATGCCACTGGCACCCAAACCAACCCGGAATCCGAATAAAAAGGCTGTTTTTTATGATACCTGTGACGCTGGGGTTTTAATTGGAAAGTTACCCTGCACAGAGGCCACCCTGGTGCAATCAGTGGCAAATATACGTGGCTACCGCAGGGGGCGCCCTCGCGTTACATATCACATGAACTGCCTTCATTTGTCATCATGCGGTGGTAAACAAGGCTAAAAGAAAATGGCATATTGTGTTTACATGAGCTAGCCGGGCTGCTATCACGACCCAAAGCGGGATTTGAACCCTGTATTTCCACAACGAGCTAAGATTTGCCCCCCCTCCTCCTCTCCTCCCTCCCTCCCTCCTCCCCCAAAGGAAAACAGCACTGCCTGCCGTCCGCCATTAGAGAGCCAACTGAACAATACTGGAGACTAGAGGCGGCTGTAGCCACAGCACGCACAGCACAGAGAAGGGGGAAATCTCATAGAATTAACTGTTAATTGGTCCTCAAAGCGTGTCTTCTCGCCCCAACATGACTCTCCAGTGAGTCTTTGGAAAGCCGCCTGCCAGCCTGCACAAGTTGCTGAAACTTTGACTAGCGTTAATTAGGTGTACAATTGGAAATGTAAAAAAAATGCCTGTGAAATTCGCTTACCGGAGTAGAGCTTGAAACGGTGTAGCGCCACTTTTGTGCCTTGACATTAATCCCGGGAGCGCGTGCGCACTAACGCAGAACGTTCCCCACGTTCGGCTCCAAAGATAGTCTATGGACAAGATGAATCACTCAGTAAAGGGGTGGGGGTGACGTTACGTGACGTAACGTGACGTAACGTTCCCTGTCGGTCGGCAACAATGTTCGGCTGAGAAGAGGCGAGTGTATTTAACACACACGGTTTAATTTCTGTCCTGTGAACATTCGAACATTGATACATCTGATTAATGCCTGCTGTTTAGCTAAACCATTCCATCTGCTATCTGTCCACTGTCTGGTATTCACCATAGACTGTAAAAATAGGGATTCACACATGGCGGCCATTTTGATTTTCCCAGTAGACTGCATGATAGACTGCCACATTGGATAGGCCTAACAGCAAAGTAATCTCGGGAACAAACCACAATGACTGCTTGAATAGAGAGGTTATGGTGCATTCTAGTTGCACTGGGAAGGAATTTACCAGTTGAGTGATGATGTCACTCACACGCCCGAATTGACTGTTAAGCAGCCAGGGTAGCTACCCAGGCTAACCATTGTCAGCAATAACAGTTGATTAGTATTTTGCGCAAACAAAAACATATAACAACATGTCCACAGATAGATTATTTAGCTATCTTAATTAGTAGCTTACTGTAGGCCTACTAGTAAGCCAGTCTGCTAACTATAGGCTATCTAGTGAACGGGGCAAATAGTCCTCCGGATTCTTCAGATCCATTTGTTTCAGTCGGGGGGAACTAAATTATATGCTTATGACGCATGTTGGTTCACAACAGTAGCCTACATGTCCGCTTGGCTAGCAGGCCTGGCCTAGCCTGGGTAAACCCATCCCCCACGTGACCTGCTCTCAGACCTGTTCTCAGTGACTGGGAACTGAGAGAGCAGGTCACGTGGGGGCTGGGTTTACCTAGGCTAGGCCTGGCCTGGGCCCAGTTACACAAAGCACCGTAGGTTAAGATTTCACTTAGAGTCAGAGTTAAGGTGTCCATAAAATTGAATCGCCTGCACAAAACACCCTTAAATCTTGTGCTGATGTTTTCCTTAAAATATTTAACCGTATGGAGATTTAAGGGTGTTTTGTGCAGCCAATTCTATTTTATGGACACCTTAACTAAGATAAATCTTAACTTAAGGTGCTTTGTGCAACTGGGCCCAGCCAGCCCCTTTAGCCGACTGGATATGGCAGATGCCTGGAGTGCAAGAGATCATTGGATCGAATCCCGCTCAGACACTACAATGGTGGCAGTGGTGGGATTGCCCGCTCTAGACTCTTCGGAGGCGCACCTCGATCAGGGTGTGGGATGCACCTCGAGGGGGCGGTCTCACTGTGGCGTGTGTGTGCGCGTGCCGCGCGTGGATGCACCTCCAAAAAGACAGGACCAGACGAGTGTAACACTTGGCTCCGACATGTTCCCTTAGCTATAGCAGGCCTGGCCCTTTAGCTGACTGGATGATGCCTGGAGTGCAAGAGATCGCTGGGATCGAATCCCGCTCAGATGGGTGCCGCATCTATGTGCCGACAGGTCGCAATGCCGACAGGTCGCAATGCCGATAGCCCACAAGCAGAACCAGCTGAGCGAGGCGGCGTGCAGCGTGTCGGTGGAGCTAACCTCTCCCAGCCCCCACGCCAAACCTAACCTCTCCCACACCCCACGCCTAAACCTAAGGTCGGCATTGCGGGTGGTCGGCATAGCGGGTGGACACCCTCAGATGCTTTACCTGTGAATAAGGGAAATGCGCCTAATACACATACACACTACTGCAGTGCCCATTCCCCTTCCCCTCATTCACACATCACCCCCCCCCCCCCTCCTCGATTGGTCGAAATCCAACACTGCACTTTCTCGGATCCCTCAGCACACCTGCCAAGTTCAAAGTCGATCGGTTCTGGAGATATGCGATAGCCGTGTTCTGATTGGTTGAATTCCACACATTTCGACATTGCGCTTTCGCAGGTTCCCAGCAGCGCACCCACCAAGTTTGAAGTCGATCGGACAACCAGTTCTCAAAGAAAAAACACTTTTTGTGTTGCCAGTAGGTGGCGCTATGACTGTGCGCACATCCGAATTGCACAAAATTCGGCACTGCAATCCGTAATTTTCCCTTTTATGTGCCAATATTTAAGTAAAGTTTCCCACCCACCTGTTCAAAATGGCCGCCATGTTCCCCTACTACACCCCCGCCCCCCATACCATAGCAGACATTTATGGTTCCCAGAAGTAGCGGCAGAGTGAGACCTCACTATTTCTTCTACTTCTGTGAACGGCCCTTTTTCGTTTTTCTTCATCGCTGCGCAAGCGCAGTCCGGTCAATCAGGGGTGGCATGGCTGGCAATTTAAATTGGCCCATTATCACTGCTGGCTGATAGGAATAAGTAAATATCTGAACACTGAAAAGCAGCTGTTGGAGCTGGAGGTTTGTTGTTAAAGCTGTAAACCAGGCTGCATTCTGCTCCAATCAGCAGCTCGGCTGAGGGTTGAGAGAGTTCATGTTCCAACACTGTGCTCCAACATCAGCGTCCGTCAGTTCACATTTCACATGCGGTCACAACAAGAAGTCACACGATTTTAAAACCTTCACCTGGTTGCATCATGTCCGCTCTCGCTCTCTCTCTCTCCCTCCCTCCCTCTCTCCCTCCCTCTCTCCCTCTCTCTCTCTCTCTCTCTCATACACACACACACACACACACACACACACACACACGCACACGCACACGCACACGCACACGTCACACACACACGCACACGTCACACACACACACACGCACGCACGGCACGCATGCGCGCACACACACACACACACACACACACACACACACAGCTTGCCCCTTTCGGAACACTTTTTTAGGGTAGCTATATATGACGTCATCATCTCCCCATCCAAGCCTCATAGCATGTCCAGCTCGATCTAGTCCAAACTGGGTTGGGAACTATAAAGACAAAGACTAAAGTCTAAGGATGTAGGCCTAGGCCTCGGAGTATAGGCTATGCTCATGTAGCCTACCAAAACCAAAAACAAACAAACATACAAACCCACTATTGAGCACTGCAGATTCACTGTCCTATGGAGCATGATGAGGTGAGTTTTCAGGAAAGGACTGTTTGCCCTGCCCACTGCTTCACAGAGCACTGTTTGCCCCGCCCACTGCTTCACAGAGCACTGTTTGCCCCGCCCACTGCTTCACAGAGCACTGTTTGCCCCGCCCACTGATTCACAGAGCACTGTTTGCCCCGCCCACTGCTTCACAGAGCACTGTTTGCCCCGCCCACTGCTTCACAGAGCACTGTTTGCCCCGCCCACTGATTCACAGAGCACTGTTTGCCCCGCCCACTGCTTCACAGAGCACTGTTTGCCCCGCCCACTGCTTCACAGAGCACTGTTTGCCCCGCCCACTGCTTCACAGAGCACTGTTTGTCCCGCCCACTGCTTCACAGAGCACTGTTTGCCCCGCCCACTGCTGCATAGAGCACCGTTTGCTTGTTTATTCAAAGTTTATTAATATTGAGCGTGTCCAAATTGCACCAAATCTAACAGCAATACACCAGCCAAGTGTACCTAGTAGATCGGACGAACAGTTCTCCAAGATATGCGAAGGACACCCACACCCACCCACCCACACCCACACCCACACCCACACCCACACACACACACACACACACACACACACACACACACACACACACACACACACACACACACACACACACACACGCCAACTTTTCAGGAGTAACATTGCCTTTACCGTCACTCTCCGCGCAGTATACAGTGAGCTACAGTCGTCAAGCTAGTTAGTATCGCAATAGAATGGATGCAAATGATACAGTCGTTCAAAATAACCAAAAACACATCTAACAGCGCCAAAAAGCTCTTTGTGCTTCAGGTACTCACCACCCGTTGGGATCCCCTGAGACCAAAACATTACACACTTCGGTGTGCAGAGACTGTATCCACAACTTTAAACAAGTTACCACTTTTAAGACTCTTATCACCTCAATTCAGCTTTAATTGATCTTTTGTACTGTTTGAGAAATCGCAAACATTTGAATGTTGTGGTGAGTTATCTCTCATCTATCATGTTATTTATGAGGGCTTTAAAAGCTCAATGACAGATGAATAGATCTGGAGGCCGGGGCTAATAATAATAATAAAAAAAATACTGAGGTCATGACCTCGGTGTCTTCAATGGTAGTTACGGCCATGTTGACATGACATCAATGACATGGACTCGACCTGACTTGGTAATATACATTTAGACTTGGTTGGGACATACATAGCTTGTAGCCTAACTGAAGACTTGAGACTGACTTGGGACTTGAGCAGAGTTGACTTTGCTTAGATGAAATAGACAGAAATGTATTTGATTTCCATCTGTATGTATGAGGGGGGTGGGAAGTCTTTTTTTATTGGCATGGAGCCCTATGTCCTATGGATACTGGAATGTTTATTGCAGCATATATTAATTTATTTTTTATTTTAAAGGCATCCCTGCTTTACTAGGCCTGATGCAATGGAACATGACATTAAAGCTGCAACTTTGCACATTGGCGGCTCCAAAATGGAGTCTTCCCTCCAGTGGGCCCTCTAGCAGTGGACAAGTCACACTTAAGTCACACACAGTGACTTGAGACTACTTGACTTGAGGACTACTCGTCTTCAAAAGACTTGAGACTTGACTCAGACTCAAAATTTTGGACATGTGAACAATCTTTATTTTATTAAGGAAATGTCTGCTACTAATAATGTCAACTAATCAATGCTGATACTGATAAAGGAGTGATGATAATACAGTACATGCTTTGAATTCCTTAGTTTTAGTTATGCTGTTCTAAAGCAGACCGGATGGCATGCAGCAGATGATAGAACGCTCATCCATAAGGGACTTGACTTGCAAAAAATGACTTGAGAGCATCCCTGCCCTCTAGTGATGAAACATGTAACATACAAGGAAACCCTCCTGCCTCTGGAGTGAGGGCAGGGGAAGACAGGCAGAGATCAACACAAGTCTTCTCTCACTCTCTCTTTCTAGTGTATGGTCAGAACTCATACAGGAAGGGAATCATATAGAGATCTAGCCTGGCAAAAAACATCCTGATTTACCAGGCTATGATAGATTTACTCTGAGAAGAAAAGGAGCAAGGAGTTTTACTCTCAAACCAAATAAGTGTCTTCAGCTACATTTTGGTTAGTCTATGGCTTCATCATTTGAATTGCTAGAAACTTGATATGATGCATAAAACAAAAATACTCTGTGACAGAAGGCAATCGTTTTATCTGAAACAACGCAATTCCATATCACTGACCTTCGGAAAGGCTCAACACAGTGGGCAGAACCCTAACCCAATTGTTTTGCAAATAAGTCTGGTTTGTATAAGCAAATCGTATGCTTTGGATGACATCCACTGCTCTCTCTTATGCCCTCGTCTCCTTGTGTTGTCTTCCTTGCCATGTGAGGGGGAGTGGGTTCAGCCGCAAAACTTTGCAATTGCAAAGTTATTGGTTGCAATTGGAGGGGGGATTTTTACACCACCCAATCACAGTAAAAATAAATAAATCAGATCAAATACACAGGCAGGTGATGATGTCATTGCAGTTGTGGCCTCGACTCGGGCTTGAAATAAAATCCAGAGTCCGGCTTGTCCAAGGCCGAGTTAAGACCAAGAGGGAGGGCGAGTTAGAGACCAAGACCGGTCTGGAGTAGGGCTTGGCGATAAAGCAATAGCAATATATATCGGCGATAGACAATTAATCTATTATAAAAGGGAGCAAGTGGACAATGTTCTGTTTCAATTTTTGTCCCGTAAGTGATGTCTCATCAGTGATGTCATAGGCATTGTGACATCATCGGTGATGTCATAAGAGGCATTGTGACATCATCAGTGATGTCACAAGGCACTGTGACATCATCAGTGTTGTCAGGCATGACATCATCAGTGATGTCATAAGAGGCATTGTGATATCAAGGGTGATGTCAAATCGTCTTATGACATCAGTGATGTCATAAGATTTAGAGCAAGTGGCCAATGTTCTGTTTAAATTTGTGTCCCACTGGTGACATCACTGACGTCATAGGTATTGTGACATCATCAGTGATACACATCACACACACACACCCATGCGCGTGCCAATAGAGCAGGCGAGGCCACGCAGCAGCCAAGCTGCAGGGTGGGCGAGGTCGCGCACCGGCCGAGCTAGCAAGCCGTAGGAATCGAGCACACGAGATGCCTAGTACAATCAAGCAGCTACAACACTCAATTTGTCTTTTTAATTGTGTCAACATTAAACTACCTGTGTGTCTTGATAAGCTGGTTCAAAATAAAGTGGTCAAACCTTTTTTCTTGTGGTCTTTATTAAAAAGTATCAATAATTATCAGCATTGACATGAAATATTTCATATCGATATTTTCTTACAATATCGCCCAGCCCTAATCTCGAGTACTAAAACACAAGTCTGAATGATGAATGACCACGAGACAGAGGAGCCGATATGGAAACATATGTACACATTTTATTCAGGGTAGAGACCTGGCCATGGGCTGCAGGGTCAACAAAAACATCACACACATCACTTTCATACACACTTCAGAGCCAGATGTGTCCGTCATGCAGATCAGACTCATCTTTGGCTTTCAGATGGTCCCTGAATGGGACGGTGGAGATAAAAAAACTTAGCCCTCCTGCTCTGAGAGACAGAGGCTTTTAGGCGATATCATCGTAGTTTAAAGTGTAACTCCGACCATCATCAACACGGACCCAATGTTCCTTCATCTTTGTCCATCATACCAATCGTATGATGGACATTTCATGCCAAGGTGTGGCCCTAGTTTACTCTGTCTGCCCGCTTAATAGGGTACCGGTACAATGAGATTTCTTGTGAGCCTCTGCTGTGTAAAGTAGTGCAAAAATAAACAGTGAAAATTAACTACATAGCATACACATCTCAGAGAAACAATCGACATGATTTGGTTGTTTTTGGGGTTGATTTCTGGACCTTCCATTGGCACTGGATTGAAGAGATGCAAGAAAATGTATAGTGGAACTGGTGTGCTTTTGGATGGAAGGTAGGGTGCTGAACTTATGGAAGAATGTATACCACACAGGATAGAATTAGGATCATTATCTTCTAAATGTATGGATGAACTGAGCACTGGACTTTAAACCACTATCTTTGGGCTACTGATTATCATTATGGACATGCGGTGGTTCACCTGAGCTACTGATTATCATTGTGGGTCTGTTTTTGCGTGTTGGCTTCACAGGAGTCTTGTTCTTTGCGTTAAGTATTGTTGGATGTCGTAATTTACAAAGAATCGAGACAGGAAGATAGCACTTCAATTAAACAACATGATTGATGAGACCCAAGCTAAAAAGAATAAGAAGCAAAAGCTAGAGTCAAGTTTAGACGTGTTGTCGGTCATCGAGTTGTTGACAATGTTGACACTTTAATATCGGTAAACAATCCTGAATAAATCACGGGGATATTCCTCCACGGTACCTCAATCTGGACAGGAATGAGAAAGGAAAAACACAGATCCTAGTGAGATTGGGTTTGGGAGAGAGCTGGATGACTTGATTGGTACTCCAGCATAGAGGCCCGGTACAATAAACGGAGCCACCTGGACCGATGCTGTGTCTGGTTTAAAAAAAGTGTGAATTCTGCAGCAACCAGTAGGCGGTACTTTATTTCGAGAAGCTTTTCTGTTTCTAGTCCTAACCTAAAACAGTTGGGCAGTCGAAGGTGTGACACTTTAGCCATCAGGTAAATTAACATCCGAACTTTGCACTGTACACTCTAAATAACTTAACCCACTCCTACGGAAAAAAATAAAATAAAGCAACAAAACAGTCAACCCAGCGATGACACTCTATAGATGTATATATATACTGTATATGCATATGTACAGACCAGAAAATATAATCAGCAACTCTGTGGAGAAAGGAAAAAGGTTTCTTCTTCATTAAAAAAAATAGGTGATGCTTTTTGTTGCAGTGACCTCATTCCAGTGTGCTCACCTGTGTAAAAGTATTTCAAATACGCAAAAATACTATTAAAATCTCTTACAGAATGTATTTTCAAGGAGTGCAAACAATTACATCTGTACACTTTTGTAGTGATATTGTCATGTGATTTGTTCATTACACTGTATTAATGTGTACAGTATGTAGACTGTAGTCTGGTTTCAGTGGAGAGTTGAGGTTTTCAGTCGGAAACACTGATACACAGATGAATACACTGAGGTAAGGCCACTGTAAAGTAATGGTTTAGCAAAACAACATGAGCAGGCTAAGCATTTGCTTGGTCCAAGAAAAAAGCAAACCAAAACAAAAACTGATTGAAAAAAACAAACTCCTCACATTCTTTCAAACGCACCCAGACTGCAAACAGTGCATCACAGATCTACACACACGTACACACGAGCTAGTACACACATGAACACACACATACAGTATTACGTGCGGTGGCCTGGGAGAATCCTTCACATGTCGCTGCTACACATTGTTGGTAATGCCCCAAAGGAGGTCGAATATGAGTTTTGCAGGTATTTTGATATTTTGAGTGAATTTGGTGGAATGCCACTGCAGAAAATATTATGTTGGGAAGTGCTTAAACCCATCTTTCTCACCTTTTAGACACATAGTACCAGATTAAAATGCTCTACACATGAAATACAAATGAAAATGTAAAATGTTCACGATGTGAAGGGTTTTTGCAGGCCACCACGTCATATCATGTTATGTCCATGCTCACAGAAGCTGGAGGAAGGCACGAGCCAGGGCTTCAGGAGTGACTGCAGCAGGAGACAAGGGAGCGAGCGCCTCCTTGCAGCCAGAAGCTTGAGTTCAGTGATGGGATCAGTGGCAAATGGACGGGGCCATCTTGGATCTGTGGAGGCTGGAGCCCCGCGGGGAACAGTGTGTCAGCAGCCGGAGAGAGACAGCTTTTAGTTTCGCTTCACGGTGACGAGGATCCAAGGAATTCTTCCTCCTGTAGAGTGTAGATGACAAAGAGCCTGGCGGAGAATCTCAGCTGTGGGTCTGTGTGTCTCGCTGGGTTGCTGCTGGCCAGGATTGGTTTAACTTTAGCCTGTGACGTCATCACTGCAGCTGGACTCTGTATGCAGAGATGAGAAGCTTCACCTGAGGACAGATAATAAAAAAAAAAAAAAAAAAAAAAAAAAAAAAAACAGTCAGCACCATAGACCGTATTGCCTTATGTAGAAGAAACCGTCTGGCTTGAGAGACTAACAGGAGGTGTAAATACAATCGGAAGTTCTGATTGTATTTACACTTCCTGTGACTCATAAACCTAGTCTGACTCATAATGTGAGTCAAACTAGGTTTGACCAGGTGAGTCAGACTAGTTTGAGCAGGTAAAACAGCCGGCGTTTTGAACAGGAAGTTGTGATACAATGGGTAAAGTGGGCGGGAATACAAAAGGTGAATACTATATGGACGTTGCCACCTGACCGTTAAGTCACTTGGTTTGTGTATTCCTGTAGTCCTGAGTTTGGCATTTTCACCATCAGCATCTTGGTTATTTGGAGCCAGAAGGGATGTGAATTTGGATGAGAAGAGCCTGCTATTGTTCTGCAATCGGCGAGCCGCGCGATCACTGGACAGGCGACCTGTCAGTCACTTATTTTTGGCACCAGTGTAGTCTATCCCTGCTGGCCATTAGAATGCAGATTTAAGGCACTTCTCCAATGGCTTCATTTTTAGTGAACAGAGCTACCCTTTGGTCAGCACAGTGTTTAAGTGATGTGTTTATCTGCAGAGACCTGCCCTCTGCCTGTATTGTTGTATTTTCATATTGTTTTGGTGCAGTCCCCTCCTCCCCCGCAGGGCCAACTTTGAATGTTGTGTGTTTACAATTCCTGCATAGTACGTCTTTAAAGGGATAGTTCGGATTTTTTCATGTGGTGATGATGTGATGTTGTATGAGGTACTTGCATACAGTCAGTGTACTACATGAAGTAGAATGAAGCCGGCGTGGTCCCAGTTTGGAGAAATGGAGACCCCGGCCGCATCAGGCAAGTAGAGCTGTCTGCTTAGTGTGAAGGGGGTCATGAGCAAAAACGTAAAAAACGACACAAAAATACATAAAATGCTTGCATACTGCTCACCTGGCACAATCCAAGTCTCCACAAGCCCCGAGATGCCAAGTTGACATGAAAAGACATAATTTACAGCCTGTTTTTAGCTGAAATGTAGCCAAGTGCAGCTGGTACCTCCACCTCCTCCTGCACCTCCAGTGCAGATTTCAGTTAAAATCAGGGTGTAAATGACATCTTTTCAAGTCAACTTGGCCTCTCAGGGGTGGGGAGACTTGGATTACACCAGGTGAGCAGTATGAAAGCAGCATTTTATGTTGTGTGTGTGTGTGTGGGGGGGGGGATTCCTCGCTGTCAGGTGAAAAGTAGTGGCTGGTGACTATATATCAGAGGAAGCATGTGCTTGGGATAGTCTACAACTCTCCCCAGATTGGCAGAGGGGTTGGGTGGAATGACCGGGACACCTTAGCAGGGGTAATTGGCTCGTACAATTGGGGAGAAAGGGGGGGGGGGGGTCCAGGAGAAAGGGAAGAACACAAGCTGTATAGTTTCTAGGGATATGCGCCTGTGTCTGGGCAATTTCGGCTCGGGTCCAATTTCAGCTCGGGCAGTCACAGGCACGCATTGTGATTGGCTGTACGTCGGGCATGTGGTGGGATTAACGTGGGCAAAATGGCAGACAGCTTTAGATTAGCTAACAAGCTAACGCTAAACTACTGATGTTATCAGACATGATAGACATTAAAAATATGAATCAGGGTCAGGGTCAGGGGTTAAGGTTAGACCACGTTGTGGACCCCAAGCTGCGCACATCCGGTAGGGCGAGCCGAATCTGTAGCCCGAGTCAAATCCGTACCTACACCTGCTGCAACCAAACTATTTAAAAGGGATATGCCACTTTTTCAGGAGTTTAGCTCATTTGCCATATCCCCCCCACATAACCAAGGTACACCATGCCTTTACCGCCACTGTCCGAGCAGTATACAGTGACCTACAGTCGTGAAGTTAGTAAGTATCGCCATATAATGATACCAATAGTACACCCGTTCAAAATAACCAAAAACACATATCTAATAGCACCAAAATACATGTTGTGCTTCGGGGACTCACCACGAGATGAAATATTAATCCATAGTTACGTGAAACATCATTTTCGGAGTAAATCCCCACACCGAGTTACTTCCTTATTTGCCTGTAAAGAGCGCTTCCGCTGCATGCGCTGTATGTCACGTATGCCTGGCGGCCATGTTGACAAAGTAATTCCGGCTATCTATTTACCTTTGGATTAATATTTCATCGCGTGGTGAGTGGCTTATGGCTGTGTTTAGTCTACTATCATATGACTTTCATGTGTGCATTTAAGATGGTGTCTTACAGTCTGACTTCAGTCCGATGAAGAGTTTGACGCTTGACATGTCACTACTTTCTTGGTGCTAATAAAACCACTGGAAACTGAGTGTGCGAGCTGTTTTTATACATTTTTGTGCACGGTTTTTCACCCTCAGCTCAGCACCTGCCCTCATTTGGTTTTTGGATGTGCGTGTTCTCTCTCCTCTGTGTTTAGTCTGCTAACATTAATGTTACCACTTGTTTCGGGAGCTGCCATTTGCTGTTTTGCCAGCGATGACAGTCATCAACTACGACGCAGTCCCTAATTGGCCCGGTTACATTGTCATTTCAGGAAATCGCTGTGGGCGGCTGGAAGGCCAGACAGAGCGAAACAGAACGTGAGATCATGTGATTAGGTTGGTTTTAAACAGGCTATTACTTCCTCAGATTCTCCAATTGGCTGGCTGCAGAGGGTTGTGTGTATGTATGCGCGTGTGTCACCTTGGCTGTGGGCGCCTCTGCCAGACGGATGAAGAGTCTGTTGATGCCTGGAACTGGGCTGAAGGAGTAGATGAAGTGACTATCCTGAAAGTCAAAACACATGAAAGAAGATGACGGAAAGAATGAGGAAAAACGACAGCACAGACTATTGACTCCATTTGAAAGATGAATGTGTTGGAAAACTAGGGAGAGGCAAAAAAGAAATAGTGAGGCAAAGGAACCCTGAGGGGCTTATTAAAAACAAGAGGGCGAGACGGCAGTGACTCAGCAGACACAAAACTCAGAATAACAGAATTAAAGAGGGATAGTGTGTGTGTGCTCAAAGAGAGAGGATAAAGAAAATCTTAAGGCTCATTAGACAAGTTCATTAAAAAACCTTTTATGCATTTGCCATTGGACCCGTTTCAAAGTAAGATGCAAGCTCACCTAGGCTAATCATGCAATATCTTCTTTATAAGATCTACATTCTTTCCCTCCGTTTTCTGTTGGTATCATTATTAGTCATACTATTAACCTTTTATAGAGCCTCGGAATGAACTATATTGTGTTTTAGATAGTGTTTCAATGAATGATGATGGTTTTAATGTTGTCTCTCTTCTTAGCGGAGGTTCCTCTCATGGGCCCATCTGGGTTTCTTCGAGCTCTCCTGCACAGTTCTTGCTTTATTTTGTATAATTTACATCGTTGATTTTAGTATGTGCTGATAATAAAACAAATGATACAATACACATTCCCACCGACAAAATCACAGTCTTCTTCTGTGGGACGTCCTGCCTGAGCAACTTAGTCACTTCTACTACCTCGCCTTCTCTATCCTATGCAGATGCTACCATAACATATCACAAAGAGACTAGCTAAGGAGATTGAGAGAGACTCCTCAAAGTTCATATGGCACGGTAAAAAAATCCAGATTAAGTATGAAGATCTTACAGCTGCCGAAGGATGGAGGAGGTTTGGCATTCCCTAATCTTGTATATTATAACTGGGCCTGCCACAGTCAAATTATTCATGAATGGGTTTCCTGCTACCTTTACCCTTGGTTCACACCACAAGCATCACGTAAGCTTCCAGCAGGAGCCTTGCCACTCACACCAGAATCACTCTGTTACTTCCACGCCTTGCCCTGTTTTGCCCGGTGCTGCCCTGCCCCCGCTCACAACTTGCATTGACTTCATGCCTGGCTTGAAAAATAGACCAGAAGCTGCCTGAAACTATCGCTGCAGCACACATGCAGCGTGGCATGGGGCTGGTGTGATCGTTCTCACCCGTTAACAAGGAAGCTGAAATCAAACCGCCTCCGGGCTGCGTTGCTTCAGCGTAGGATTGGCGTATGGTGTGTTCGGCCCCTAAAGGGGGGCATGGGAATGTGCTCCATACAGTATGTATTACTAGGGGACCTCACATGTATCAACAAACCCCGATCTAGGGCAGTATATAGTCCAATACTCACAAGTTCAATTAAAGGTGTGGCGGGATATTACACATTTTACTGGTAGAAGGAATACTCCCTCATATTTAACTCCACTTAAAAACAAGAGCTTCCCTCCAGGGGTTAAAAGTGCTATTTTCCAGTCTTGGCATGATAGAGGTATCAAAGTGATAGGAGATTTGTTTGATGATAATAATGGTCTAATGTCCTTTGAATTGGTCAAAAGTACATACGGAGTGCCACAGAAAGACTTCTTTGCTTATCTTCAGGCTCGACATTTTATTGATATGGATGCTAAATTACCCCAGGATAAGGCTGTTCTCGGGCATATGGAGGATTCTTTTATCCACTATACAATGAACAAAGGCTTAATCTCATATTTTTATCATGACTTCCTGAACGATAAAGACCAGAATACAGATAAAGTGACAGAACGATAAAGACCAGAATATAGATAAAGTGACAGAATGATATGACTAGAATATAGATAAAGTGACAGAATGATATAATGACTAGAATATAGATCAAGTGACAGAACGATGGGAAAACGATCTTCAAACTGAATATGACAAGGATAGCTGGGGAGAAGCTAGAGCCTGTCACTCTCTCTTCTGTAACACATTTAAGGAGATGTAATATCGAATATTACACAGACAACATAGAAGACCTCAGATTTTAAATAAAATTTACCCCAACAGATTAGATTATGATTAGATGATATGACTAGGTTATGGTTGTGCATAGAAAATGAATTAAGTTCAATTTTGGAATGTAATATTAGCTTAGATCCTGGACAGTTGTTGTTGGGGCTGCCTTCCAAATCAGGGGTTTTGGATTCAGGAAGACCCAAACTTCTCTTCCTGGCTAGAAGATGCATACTACTGTAATATATTGGATCCAAGAAAAAAGCCCATCTGTAACAGAAGGTACAGATCAATCTTGAGAGTAGTTCCCATGGAAAGACAGTGCCAAATTAAAGGGTAATGACTTACCCCAGGATCTGAGCGATATAATCCAAAGAGGAAGTGCCGCAGTGGATTGGAAAGCTCCAGAAGCCCTTCTACGATTTAATTAAAAGTGAAATGATTTGCGTGTATAAAGAGTGCATTGGGAACTGTATGTACATGTGCGTAGCAAATATCCTCAGTGCCCAAATGTGTGTGTGAAGGATATCAAAGGCATCGTTATAACCCACCCATTGCCCCCCCCCCTCTTTTTTCTCTTTTTGTTTTCTGCTTTCTGTCTTTTTTCATATAGCTGAATATTCATAGGCCTACTATCTTATCCTCATGATGTAACTAAATGATGCTGATGTATTCTGTGAGAAAAACTAAAAAAGTGGGACAAGAAAGCTCAGCAGGCTCAAGTAGAATAATCAAGAGAAAAAAAGGGAGCTTCCTGGATATTTAGGAGCACAATTTAATGCAGAAGTAATGTACATGTGTACTGAAAAAGTTGACCAACAGTGTACATGAACACTTGAAGATGTACACTGTTGGTAAACCTTTTCAGTACACATGTACATTACTTCTGCATTAAATTGTGCTCCTAAATATCCAAGAAGCTCCCTTTTTTCTCTTGATGTAATCTGTGAAAAATAATACAATTTCATTATAAAAAAAAAGAAAGTCACTTTTTGAAATGCACTTTTATGAAACTTGCTTTTATGCAATTGTTTTTTGGGTCAGTCCCACTTTTAATCTTGTGTTTCATATGTTTTCTTTTATCCGATTTTATTTAACATATCTGTTGTTTTTAACGATTTGTGTCCGCGTGCATTATTTTTTATCTAATCATTCTGTATTTTGCTATTCATGTTTCTTTATTTCTTCTTTGAAAGCACTTAGTAAACTGCTTTGCTTAGTGCTTTATAAATAAAGTGTAGCAGTAGTAATAAAGTAGTAGCAGCAGAGCTTAGTAAGTGCTTGACAAGAAGGTAGACAAAACAAAAATGACTGCTGTTGCTGCAGCTCTATTTCCCTTGGACAGACTTCTGCAGCCGATCCAGGGATTCAAACTCGGCAACTTCCAGACCGGTCGGTGGGATATTTTTCAAATGAGGACTACTCTGCTTTGAAACCCTCCGTGTTCAGTGTTTCTGTCAAAGAACCAACCATGAAGATGGGGAGCTGGAACTTGTCGTTGAGCACCACAGCGTGAACGCTGCACGGGCCACAGAGCCGGGCTGTGATCTCACTCAGGAAGTTAGCGTGGAAGATGAAGAGGAGGATGCCCGAGCCTGGAGGGGGAATGGGGTGTGGTAGAGAGAGAATATTATGTTACTTTCTAAAGAATTTGTCTCCCCCCCTTTTTTACAGTGTAGTTCAGCAGCACCGAGCATATTTCAGCAACAGGGGTGCGCCGCTGCTGAAAACATATAGAGGAAACCTAGTTACCTGGTTACCTAGCTAACAAGCGGACATTAGCTAAACATTAAATCAATCAGATGGATCAGTGATGAAATGATCAGTTCAGTCAGAAATTAAGCGTCTGTTCAATTCTGTTAGGTTGAAACACAATCAGCCATTCTCAGCTACTGACACCCAAAAGCTGTGTGTGTGCGCGTGCATGTGTATGTATGTATGTATGTATGTATGTACTGTATGTATGTATGTGTGTGTGTGTTACCCTCTGGCTGAATCTGGGACTTGTAGGTGAACTCCATGGAGAAGTCGGGGCCCTCACAGAGCCGGTGGCAGGCCAGAGGAAAGACGGGCTCCAGCAGGACCAGGCGGGACTCAAAGTATGCCCGAATGGTGTCCTCCGCCACGCTGGACAGTCTGAGAGAGAGAGAGAGAGAGAGAGAGAAGACGACCTCGGCAATGAGTGTCAGCAAGACATCTGGAGAAAAAGGACAAGGACATGGGGACAGACAAGACACACATACACACACACACAAATAGACACACAGAGGAAATGCACTCTGATTCAATGGATCCAAGTGCATCCAGTCGGTCAGTCTGTCAATGCTGTCATGCAGTGATGAGATGCGTCATTCCTTTTGTTTCTCAATTTCCCCTCAGGGATCAATAAAGTTTTTCTGATTCTGATTTAGAGTTTGGTCAACATCCAATATGTCGTATGACCCACAGTTGGTCATCATGGAGGACAAAAAAGGAGGGAATAGATAACGGAGGAAAATCTTTGGTTTAACTGCCAGCCCTCCTAGCACTCACGTGGTGGTTTGGCCTTTGATGAGGTCGTACACCGTCGTGTTGCCGCTGACCTTGGCGTAGTACTCGGCCGTGTTCTTGTGTTTGGACAGGATGTTGCAGTCGGCGCCGTGCTCCAGCAGGAGGCGCACCACGTCAGCATTCCCCCTCTTACAGGCCTGCACACCATGGAAAAGTCTCAAAATGGTTAACATCACATCACCCCTCTCTAGGCTTGGGCCAATATTTGATACAGAATATTTTGATTTTTAGAGAATATTCGGATATTCTCTATCAAATCTCCAAATTATTAAACCATTTACAGTTTTATTTTCTGTCTTGAGGTCCATTCAAGTGGTGTGATGCACCAAAAACACACTGTTCATTTTGACACGTTCATTTTCCAGCATCTCTCTGAGCCTTACCAAGAATATGCTGTTTCTGTCGCTGTGTCTTTACGGCTTACTAGTATTAACAACCACTCTTGTTCTGATTGGCTAATCGTTTCAAAAGTGAAACGTAAGACACCGCAGCCTGGCAGCTACAGGTAGGGAAAACTCTCCAGTAATAAACAATAACTCTTTGTTAGTCTCTATTGGTTCTTACAGAAATGATAATGAGTGAACCTTTGTGATGCCAAAAAGTTTGGAAGTCCAAGCGGCTCGTTTAGAGGCTGGCTTTTCTAATATTGATTGTGTGGATTTGTGCGACCATGCGTTTGATACTTTCACCATGATAACTTTCTATTTCATGATAGATAACTCTATAATATATATATAAATATATATAATAATATATATAATAATAATATATATATATATATATATTATATATATATAATATATATCTATTTCATGATAGATAACTCCTTTAGCATCACAGAGGCAAGGGGAATCCTGCTTTACTTTATATGGGATCTTTAAAGAAATACACGATTACTTTATTTCTAAAATGGCATATTTACATTTTGGAGCATTGTTGCAAAAGAGCATGTGTGATCAGCCAACTTCCCCTGGTTAATTAAGGTAAAAAAAAAAAAATCCAGATCCTTACATTCTACTGTTTGTTATAATGTTGGTGATTTGAAATGCTCACTGGCTGTAAATCACTCTGGATTAGAGTGCTGCTAGAGATACATGAAATGTCTAAAATGTAAAAGTACTTTTCCCATGGAATCACCTCCCTCTTCATGTGTATTTAACTCTGTACCTTCATCAGTGCTGTCTCCCCACTGAGCGTCTGGGCGTTGACGTAGGACCCCGCCTCCAGCAGGATCGCCACAGTTGTCAAGAAATTCTGACAGACAGAAAAACACACACACACACACACACACACACAAAGGGGTGAGTTTTTTCCATCCATGGAGGTGTTCTGGTGCATGGTAGAGCTGCATTGTTGTGCCAATACCACTATTTTCCCAGACATCTTGGTTTTCATCATGGCATAGGATCTTCAAAAGGTGCCGAGTTACCTAAACTTAACAGTACCAGCCACACCTAAGTGCCCCCCCCCCCCCCCCCCAACACATGTTCTGTCTGGACCTCATCTCCCATCCTGTTACCTTCTCAGCGGCGTGCATCAGGGCCGTGGTGCCGTTCTTTTGCCGTCCGTTCACCCTCACTCCCTTCTTTATCAGTAGCCGGAGGATGTCGTCCTGCCCCCCCGCTGCTGCCAGCATGCTCAGGGACATCCCACTGGAGTCCTGCGGCCACGCACACACACACAGGGCGACAGTGTTACAGATAAAGCCGCTGGCAATTAAACAGCTTTTCACTGAGCTGCTGTGGAGTCCTTAAAAAATGAAATGCCATTACCTTTTATTCCTGGAAAACCGTGTAGCTCATGCTGAACCAGGAGGCGATTATTTGATTACTGATAGCATGGTTAACAGTGCAGTGTATGAATCTTCTATACAGTATATTATGAAAAAGGTCTATGGAACAGTGCTTGCACATTCATTTTTTGTACATATATTGGAATTGTCAGTAGAAGTAATGAACTATTTTACCATTTTGTTGGCAATCTATTAAGGATTTAACAGTGGCCTTGAGTGCAGAAGTGGCTGTGATCTGATCACAGATTCAACCCACACCAATAAAATATATAACTCCCCTAATGTGTCTGCCAGATGAGACACGCAGATAGTTTTTTGGGGGGGCCAAATGCAATTGGAGAGAAAATATGGGGGTGGTCACACAAAACAAACAAAAAACATGACCGTATACCATACACTGTCACTTCCAGCCAAATTAACCCAGAACTACGTTTTTAGGTTTTAAGCACAACAGCAAAGTACCAACTGTGTAACCCTATACTAGAAAACACTCATGATAAATGAAATGAAATAATGCAGGTTAAAACCAAGCGCACCTGGACTTCTTCCACCTGTAGGAGTGAATAAAACTCCCTCATGAAACCACTCTTTATCTTCTGAATCTTGTTCCATCACCAAGTCAATGGTTGCTTAACACGTTCACTGCCATTGGCGAGTTGACTCGTCAAAAAAAATCCAACGGTTGACTGCCATTGACGAGTCAAGTCGTCAAAAAAAAAAAAAAAAAAAAATTGACGGTGGGACGTGGATCAACTGAAGACGTTGATCCACCTTATAGGAGACGTGATCCACGTCTCCTATAAAAATATGGGAGCCACCGAACGTGTACAACCCATTCCACCGACCCACTAAGTGGCGACAGTGCTCTCCAGACTAGAAAAAGCCGAGCCAAAACTGCAGGGGAACGCGCGAGGAAACCATTCTCATACTGTAAAATGGATTGGCGAAAACGCTTTCGCGCATTATCGCGCTGGGAGCTGGCGGTGGGGGATTGCAAATTTGCATAATAGATTATGCGTGCAACACACTTTGAAACACCGGCAGAAAGCCCACAATCGCACGCAGCTTCATTCCAGCTGAGCTCACAACCGAAACGACTCATGCAGACTCGCCCAAAGAGCAGCCGCCAGCAGCCAGGCAGCACAGACAGGCAGAGCCTCGCTTGTACCGCTGCAGCCACGGAGAGAGGAGAACACACACGGAGGGAGGAGTTTGAAGGAGAGGGGGGTTTCCTGCTGCTATGGAGGAAATTACTGTTCAAAACTATTGTTTAGATGTCTGACGTCTTACGCCAAAAATAAATGGTTAAAGTGACTGTTCTATCGAATTTCACAAAAAGCCATTTATCTCAGCATAAATTTTCAGACGCTGAAACCATGCTGTATTCTACTGCTAATGCCTACATAACTACTAACTCTACAAACTAACTCTTTTAGACAGAGAAAGCACACATTCTATTAGTTCTTTTGAGATAATTTGTGTTCACAAAATCTTAGCAGAAAAGAATCCTCGGCTCTTGAAAGATGAGCCAGAATCCTAAAAAAAAAAACTTGGCAGAACCTACCTACAGTATTGAAAAAACGGCTGGCAGTGAATGTGTTAAGAAGACCAGGGCAGACAGTTTGTTATTGTGTGGTTTGATTGGACCATTTATGTGGGAAAAGTGTGACAATTGGCCCAAATTTCAAGTTGATTTTAGCCTTTCATGCATGGGCATATGGTTATTTCTGCAAAATTGTAAGTTCTGACAAATTGGTTGAATTTGAATGATCATTCACGTTACCATTCAGAAGTTTGGACACCTGATTGGATGTTCTACATGTATGTTTTCCACTACCTTATAGCCATTTTGATCTAAAGGCTTCTGCTTACAGATTCTTTGCCTGGGGGAAAATACTAAACTCAGGAGAAACTTAGGGAAAGTTTTTGGGATGAAAATGGTCAAATTGAAACATACAGCACCAAATGTTGGTGGATAAACAACGTCACCAGCCACACTGGACAGTAACTCTGTATCCAAGTAGAACCTGATTCTATAACCTAGCTACATGAAAAAGGAAATTTCTATGAAAATGTATATGATGTATGAGTATAATATATACATAGAATAAACAGTGAAGGTTCATGTATGCCATGTTCCAGGAAACAAATTTTCATCTGAGGTAAGTTTTTTACCCAGTTATGAAAATTCACCTTCGACAAAGAAGGAGGAACACATATTGCTAGTTTTCAGAGTTTTTATTAAAAAGGAAAAGAACAAAATTATATTTACCGTTTTAATTAATCAACAATATTCAGGCTTAATAGCCCTCCAGCCGGAGGCAGAACTTGCCATCTTCGGCTGATCGGAGTCCTCTCTGAACTTCCCTACAGCTGTGCAACAGTCTCTAACACAGAACTAACACAGGGGACAACTGTTGCCAAAAAATGGATTCTGAAGGAATGGAAGTCATCCTCTTCACCTTCTTTCCAACTGTGGTTGACAGACATGACCTCTGTTATATGGATGGAGAGACTTCGGTTTCTGAGGACCAATTAAATTAAAAAGTTCTCAATCATTTGGGACCCGTTTCTAGCCTTTCTATCTTGATGAAGTTAGGCGTGACGGGTGACTTGCCTGGCTGGTTTCTCATGGAACCCTTGTGTGAGATCCCAGGAACAATATCTCCTACAAGCACTTTATGCAGCTGGTAATCACGTAATATTGAATGTCAATAATGTATGTATGTTTTCTTTTCTTGTGTCTGAGCGTGTTCGTTTGTCTTGTTTGTGCATTGTTTTGAAAAATTTAAAATAAAATATTGAAAAAAAAAAAAACAATATTCAGTCTTGAGGTAGGATCTATAGTGTTGACTTCTAGGTATAGGTGGAGCTAGGAAGCAGGGAGAGACTGACGTTACATTGGGGGGGGGACGGGTTAACTTTTCTTCTATACAGCTGGTTTCCTGGTAGTGGGCCGGAGGGCCCCCAGGAGAAATAAACACCGGGTGCGGTGGCGCTGATTACCACGACTGGTTGTAAGCAGAGCGGTGGCTAGCTAATAGCGGCTGGTTACCTGCTAAGACTCCGACAGACACTAATATATACGGAGACAATAGCCAAGAGGATGACACATCACTACACCCATCACCATTCACGGGGTACACTCCCCAAAACCCCTATGAATGGTCAAAACCAACACAACAGCATCTGGGCTGACCGAGCTCAGAGCCTGGAGACGCCAGGCGTGCTGTCACGAGGTCCGGGCCCACTAGTATCAGTTGTCGGGAGATTTGCCTGCAGGTGGTGAGTAACCTTTACCCCCTAGACTGCGTGTGTAATTTTTCTATCTAGGCCTAGATAGACAAATTACACACGCATAGACAACTGAGGCATATTATACAAGTTAAATGCATTCACTATAGGGCAAAACATTTATGTTCCAGACTGCTAACCGTAGGAGCTAGCTGTGCTGGCTAGGCCTGTTGATAAGTATAATAATCCTAATATTAATGAGCCGCAGAGACCGTTAGGACATCCATCATGGGCATTGATGCCAGGAGGGTGTCCCTCATCAGCACAGTCGATCAAAAATTATGAAAAAAGAAAGGAGGAAAAAAACGGACTCAAAAATGGAAAATAATACTAATAAAAAAAGGAAAAGTTAAGTCAGTCTCATGGGCCTTTGGGCGGTCAGTCGGTTTATGAGGTGTAATCTAACCACGTCATGGGATCTGCCCCTCTCGGCTTCCGGAGACGCTCATTGACCCGACAACGAACAGCTGCTTCATCCACAACACTATATTTTGCTCTCACAACTTCCTCCAACTTCCTCTTGAGGTTCACAGGCAATCCAAGTTTGCCGTGATTGCCCAACCAGTTGACCTTGTGAACCCACTGTTTGTAGGTGGAAAAGTCAACTAGCAGCATGAACATGTGTGCTGCGTAAGCATCCGGCTGGTTGGGGTGTTGCTGGTACACCTCCTCATCCATCTCCGCTGAAACAGCCCGTAATGGGATGTCGGGCAAGACTCGCTGCTGCCGTCTCTTTTCGCAAGCTGACCTCCACCTGTTGGGGACAAATGATGTTGTTGGGGTGTCGATGGGTGACTGTGACCGTGAAAGTGTCAACGAGAAAGGTTCTCGATCAGGCGAACAGGAGGGCTGTGATCTAAGGTCATTGGGTGATAGGGGCCCGAAAAGCTGGCTACAACTCGAGGGCCATACAGTGATGTCATTCTGCAGAGGAGGATGATTTTCCCTGCGCGTCTCCTCTGTTGCCTTCTTGTGGTCCTCGAGCTGTTTGGCCTTTAAGTTTTCCAGCTGTCTGAAGACGTCTTCTAGCTGTGACTGTTGTTTGTTGGAGGTGGCCTTTAAGTCCTCCAGCTCTTTACGGAGAGAAGCTGTTGCTTTGGCTACTGCTCGTTCCACTTTCAAGGTCACCCCCAACATGGCGTCCATGTTCGATGTTGAAGCGGAGTTGGTGGTGAGTTGATGGCTAGTGGATGGCGCGTCGACGACAGCCTGTACTGCGGCCTGTACAGTAAATGATACAAAGGGAAGATACTTCAATGTTATACAGTACTCTACATACTTTATACTGAAGAGACAAGACAGAATTTACTTACTACCGTTGTTTTTTTCACTAGATGCACGTTGCTTTTGCCATCAGCTGGTTTAGCATTTTTCCCTCCACTGGTGGTATCGGTATCTTGATGATCCACATTTGATAAAGTTCCCTGGATTAAACAAATGACAAACCATTGTGACAATCACAATACAATATACACATTTTAAATAAAAGACTAGGCTATGGAAGAAATTGTAAAAATGTTGTGCAGAACAATGTTAGATTGAATGTTTTAATTTCTCTGCGTCTTGAGAAAATCACTATATGGCTTTTTATTCTAATGTTACAAAAATCAACCAACAGCGGTACCGTCAGCCAACATTCCAAAAATACAAAATTAGAAAAAAAGACTAAAACTTTTAATAAATTGTGAGATAGTAGCTTACGTACCTGCTGTGGTTTATTCTTGTAAAAGGTCCGTGGCTTCAGCATCTTTACAAGTTGCCTTCAAGTAGTGTAGGTCATGCACTTCAGATCCAGTAATGAAATTAATGTTGGATGGAACGGGGGTAACAATTATACAAGGTAGCCTACCTGTAACTGAAACCACGGCCCATGCCCTATTATTGTGAAGTGAATACAGCTGAATCACGTGGTTTGTCAAAGTAAAACTATTTTTAAGATTTTACAAAACATCAATGGAAAAGTGAATGGGGAAGTCACTTCCTTAGGGGACATTCACACCAAAAGCGTTTTGGGAGCTTCCAGCATCTTTCTGCAATTCATTGTCTATGTAAGGATGCGCTAAACGTGCTCCTCTTTCAAGGAACGCACCTGGCGTTTAGCGCTGGTGGCGTTTTTGGAGGAGCGCTATGGGCTGACAAAAGTTGAACATTTGGAGGAAAAGCGCGTTGCTCGTCTTTTCACTCCTCCTACATTTTCTCCTCCCAGAGGGATCCTCCACCTCCGCTGCTGCCAGAACTGGCAATAATCTGGCTTTCATGTTGACAGTGAACAACAACATCAAACAGACAAAACCAGCTGGCTACCGTCCATGTGGTCGTTGTGTTCTAAACTCTAGCGCACGCGACTGCAGGGGAAAGAAAACGCTCCGTGCGCAATAGAAGCGCTCTCGACATGATTTCCATAGTGTTCTAACTGAAAAAAGCGCTTAGGGTGTGAACGCTGCCTTAGGCCCCATGAGAAATCTTGCAAAGGCGAGACTTCGCCACTTCATTGACATTGGAGTGAGCAGATAGACTGAATTCCCAATTGTGGGGGAACTATTCCCCTGAATTTCCTATTTTGGGGGAACTATTCCCCTAGTCTAGATGCAAAGTTAAACCAGAGATGGATAATTTAGAGACAACCCACTCCAGGCTCAGCCAATAGTAAGAAATTGTACTCTTCCAGTCTCCTAAATGGGTGTGGTTATCAGCTTGTGATTGGCTGTCTGTCAATGGTATGAAAATGAATCAGAAATCGCCACCATGTTCGTTCATGGGGGGAAAAGGCTATGGGATTTTAGAATGGGGAACGCGGTTAAATGCATGAAATAAGGTCTGTGGTTAACAAAGGTTTATGGGAGTGGTAATTTGTCTTCAGCAGGATAATCTTCACAATCCAGAACCACTATGAGTTTTCTGAAAATCGCGTAAAAAAACAAAACACATTTACATTTCAAAAGTCATACAAGTGGTCCACGTTTGTGAAGACAGCCCTTATTTCATGCATTTAAATCAAATAATCCACACCGTTATTGTTCATGTTACTGTTAATTTTACTGACTGGACCTAATGCACCTTATGCCTACCCCACACTACAGGATAATTTGCAAGATTATGGCCAAGATTCCCCCCTCCCGATTTTCTCGGGGGTGCTCCCGATTTGATGCGCGTCGGGCAGATAATCTTCCCAAATGATCCTGTAGTGTGTGGGGTTCAAAGATTCACAATCGGGAAGACTGCCTCTTCCCGATTGTGAATCGGGCATATCTAACATGTTAGATATTTACAACCCGACAGGCGATTGCATCTTGAGCAGAGAGCCAGTAGTAGCTGCGTTTCCATACAGTTTTTCGCAAAATAATCTGGTCCGCGTCCGCCCGCAGCCCCGCACAGAAACAAAGAACGAGGAAATTGTCATCGAGGTGATGCGTCTTTGAACGGGACGGAAAACTAATGCTATACTGCAAAGCATGTAGCCTACAACAAGCGCTTAGATCGGCGAGTGTCCGCACGGAAAAGTGAGTCAAATCAGCAGACACGCCCCTCCACAAGGCACCTGTGCAGACGGTTTTCGCCTGGCCGTGCACAGTAGGCCTACACCCCGAATGGACGCGGCTGGGCGGACAAAGTGGAGTTTTCAAGTCTTCCGCGAGCAGAAAACCACACAGTGTATTAAAGCTCCACACGTTTCCTCGTCAAGATTCATTTTAAAAGTTAACGTCGAGCCCTGCTTCCAAGGTGAATCTTCGGCATAATCTTCTAGTGTGTGGGGTTGCGTTTGAACAGACGCGATTGTGTGTGTGTCCCAAGATTGAAATGTTAAAAAATCGGCTCTCTCTGTCCTGTAGTGTGTGGGCTCTCAAGATTTTTATAATCTTCAAGGATTTGAAAATCCTGTAGTGTGGGGTAGGCATTACTCTTTATTATTATTACTATTACTACTATTACTCACACTGCAGTATATAAGAAAACATTATGTAGCTCACATATTTCACTTACTAAATGGTACTTGATAAGGATTGTAGGACAAGGCACATATTTGTGACACTTTATTGATAAAGGGCTATGTTGTATGTTTCGATGTTTATATTTCTCCCTACCTGAGTGTGAGCAACTGTAGCATGACTGACTCAATTTCCCCTCTGGGATTAACAAAGTTATTCTGATTCTGAGTAAACAAAATCCTCATTCTAAAAGCCCATTCACATACAGGAAGTGACTAAGTTGAGGTGTCTCTATATTGGAAAGTCTCTGGTTAAACCTTCAAATATGCAAAATAGACCAACACATCAGACACGTCAGTTCCTTTCAACCCGACTGCTTAATCTGACACACACAAAGTGTAAAATGAAAACAAACCGTTTACAGCTTTCAAGTACATCTAAAAATTCATTTTTAACTCTTACAAACTGATATTCCTTACCAAGAGCTCTGTCAGAGCTAAAAGATACTTTATAAAGTTTGTTTATGGGGCCTAAAAAAGTTATATAGTATACCGTTAAATAAAAAAAGGAAGCCCCCACTTTCACAGCTGCAGCAGCACCGTGGTACCCCAGCAGTAAAGCAGCCAAACGAAACGAGTAACGGTACACATATCCAAACCCGCCCAATCCATTTTCGTACACGTAAAAACACCCAGAAACCAAGCCAAAATCTGGACCAGCTGGAGATTGGAGTTTATTCTGTTAAATTAAAAAAGACGTATTGAAATGTACTCTATAATTACATTGTGTGTACCGTGTGTCGCCCATTTGACCCGCACACGCCCGACCCATCCTCAATATCATCTTTAGTCGACCCTAACGTCCCACCCAGTTCCGTACTGACCCGCACATCACGACCACCCACCCACAGCTCAACAGCGTTTAAGATGTCTGTCTCATAAAATACCTTTAAAAGTTTAAGCCAAGAAGCATTTTATTGTCCAAGCAGAAGTTATAGGTTTCATACAATACATGATGAGAAGCATTAACTGAAGGCAACATGATTACAACAGGATGAAGAGCGACACATGAAAATAAGCTATCTACTATACATAAAAAGAGTCGGTACTTTGTAACACCCAACAGCAATGATATCGGAGTTGAATGATCATATATTATTTGCAAACCCTGCACAAATTATTTTTCCTCGTACAACTGCTTCAGGAACATTATCCTGCCTACTGCACATACAGTAACACAGAGATCAAAGGAGGTTCAGTTGTGACACCAACAACAAGAGGCTATACAAGGAAATGCTATGGACCTGGGCTGTGCATTGTGACAATGCCATTTATTAATAACACATGCTGCTATTAGGCCATTAATTGGTGGTAAAAAAAAAAGTGTTAAGTGCTGATTAAATGCAACAATAATCCTGGAATAAAAACAAAAAATCAAGACTACTCTCCATATTTGAATTGAATATAAAAGGTGATGAAACTAACTATATTCTTCATTTGGCTTACAGGAAAGGAACTTAACTATAAAGCTGTTACAAGGAACTTTTAACTGGATACGAAACAGTCTATATTTAATACTGATGCCTCACATCTTACCTACATCTAATGAGACCATCAGCAAGAAGATTGGACGATTCATATAGTTTTTCTAAATGCCTGCGCGGTTCGGGTGCACGTCCATGTGAAACTGGTTCGGGTGCACGTCCATGTGAAACTGGTTCTAATTTTTGTTCCAGCCGGTAGTATTGGAGGGCTTGAGACCGGTCTTGACCACATTTTGATGGTCTCAGTCTTCTCTTGGGCTCGCCCTGCCTCAGTCTTGGTCTTGATTCGGGCAAGCCGGACTCCGGATTTTATTTCAAGACCACAACTGCAGTGACATCCATTACCTGCCTGTGTATTGTCTGATTTATTAAATTTTTGAATGGGATTGGGTGTAAAATTGCCCCCTCCAATTGCAACCAATAACTTTGCAGTTTGAAAGTTTTACAGCTGAACCCACTCCCCTTACGTGCCAAGGAAGACAACACAAGTTGACAAGGCATTGGAGAGCAGAGCAGTGGCTGCAGAGACGTCGTCCAAATCATCAGTCATACGATTTGCTTATACAAACCACAAAGCGTTTCTTTGCAAAACAAAGCGGGAAGAAAAAACATTTAGCAAGCCAACATTCGAGTCATGGTCTTGAAAATGGTCTCATATTGGTCTGGTCTCATCTTACCATGTTATGTGTTACTGTCCTGTTTTTGTAAGACCAGGGACCATGTTGGAATTAAGTGTTCACACTTTTACATGTCATCCCTTGATGCTTTTTATTGTCTTCTATATCCATAAGTACAGTACAATCAATCAACCTGTCTCCCCCCCGGTCTTGCTCCCCCTCAGGTTTGGTCTCGGTCTCCCCCCCTTGGTCTTGGTTCGGTCTCGGTTTAGGTGGTCTCGACCCCAACACTACCCGCCAGCGAATAAACCAATGTTAACCTTATGCAGTAAATAAAACAGGGGGGGGGGGGGGGGGGTTGCTCGCAGACTCGGAGAAGCCCTGGCTGGCCTGTCGCAGGCATCTTTATTCCAGGAGAACACTACCACTTGTCCACAGGGGCAGCTAAAATCAAGACTAAATTAAAGTTCCTCGTAGCTGCTTTAATCTGATCAGCAAAAACAAGTAAAACCTTCTTGTTTTAATCCTTGTATTTACTGTTTTTCTTTTCTTTATATCAATCCACTTCTACGATATACTGCCAAAACAGAAAAACTGAAGATTTAGGCCAGGGTAGGAAATTAGCGGGGGCTCTGGGCAAAAATACCCCTAAAAAAAAATCTAAAATTGCCCTTGGAATTTGGACGATGGGCGCTTTTAAATGCCCCCTAAAATAAAGAGTTTAATCCTTTATGTATTTTAACGTTATTCTATATTTGCAAAGCGTGACTCAAAAATGGCCAGCTAGGCATCCATACCTGCACAACTCCCCCCCCCCCCCCCTCTCCTACTAGCGTTACTGACCTCAGTGACAGGCAGCGCAAAAACTAGCTGGCCAGCTAGTTCACTAGCTAACATTAACTTAAGAAGATGGAACATTTTTGTAATACACAAACCAACTGCTGAGTCACGACTAGAAACAGATCAAAATTATATTGAAATAATATATTTTGTTGAGGGCGTCACCAACATCCACATGATTAAAGTTAAAAACAAAGTAATAAAGATTTGACCAGTGTCGTGTATTCCCCCCCAAAGAGAATAGTACAAAAAATTACAATAAATGGTTTAGATCTTCTAAACAGTGATACAAAAATAAAATAATTTTTTTTTGCAGCTCACATGAAAAACATTAAAATGAGGAAAACAGTTATCAACAAGATCCTGAAAGAAAAAGCAATTTTCAATGTTTCAGTGAGAGGTATAACACATGGAACTCCTAATTCTCTAACATCAGCCAAGAACATATGTCATTGCTGCTGCAGACTATTAGAGGCCATCTACAATTTAGGCTACTGGCTAAAGCAGGAATATAGTACACTTGAGCCAGACATTCAGGAATCCAAGAAAGCAGTCTAATACAACTATCACTTTGAGGGAGTGGCTGCAAGGGTTTGCTGGTCTGTATTTTTTCCCATTTGTGTTTTGATAGTCAAAATACATAAAAATGCTACACAAACAGTATAGGCAGAATTAAAAAAAGTTTTTGAGACAGCTAGACAGGTGTCCAATTAGTGAATGAGAGAAGAGTAGAAATTCCTCTGAAAATGTACAGCCAATGGGGTACCTTTGCTAAGAACAGCGATGGAAACATGTTTTCATCTACTGGCCACAGTGGCTAGGGGGTCCAAAATAATTCAGCAGCCACTTTGACCTGCCGATATGTGCTTTAGATTGTGAAAGCCTAGTTGGATACCTGCCAGAGTGGCTGGAAGAGAGCACAATCCTTACCAGCCACAGATGCAATTATCTAACAATTGGCTGGTTGCAATTCCCACCACGCAAAATGAGGTTTGTTTACTACATAATCACAAATCTAGATCAGAACCCTTCCTAGAAAGTTTCTGCCATGATTTAACAAATTGACTGTTACATAGATGCAATCTAACCATATTTAACATAAATATCTAACTGTTTTTTTCCCAAGCCAAACCAACATCCTTGGTTCCACCCATTTTGTTTTTGTGTATATTCATGCAACAGTACACCAATAGCTTGGTCCAATGAACTTGAGTTCTGATTCCTTCAGGACCTTTACAAATGTGTGACATAAAGAACGGCAGAGCAGTTCTCAAGACCTCAAGCCAAGGATCCATATGGCTGGTTGATATATTTCAACATTCACATCTACCAAATGTGTAAGCCACATAGATTTCAAGGTTAATGCAACAGCTTCCTCTGACGTTTTGCCGGCCAATGAGTGTTTCCTATAATGTTCATGAAAAGTATTTACAAAGACAAATAAACAGGAGCGTCCCACTCGTTGCTTGAATTGTTCATCTCTGGATCCTGTCCACTGCGTTTGGGTGCAAGTGCATTGCCTTTGGGTGCATGTGCATTGCTTTTCCTCTTCATTGACTGAATGGTATTGTGCACATAGTATTTGACTTCCCTCCATGTCCGGCTACTTAAGGCCGGTTCGGCTGCTAGACATGCATCACATTCCTTTTTGCCCGGTACTTTCACCAGTTTACAAAAGTCTCCAAACTGGCGCCTGACGGCTGCCTGTTCCTCCGCACTCCACAGCCTCTTGGTTCTCTTTTGAGTCTTTTCAGAAGAAGCAACTTGTTTTCTTGCAGGGGACATGGGCGTACTTGTCTGTACCACATGTGCTCTGTCCGGAACCATGGGTGCATGGATTGTCGAGACAACCTGGGCAGTTGTAGAGGCCCTGGGTGAGCTTGTGGGGTACGCTGATGTACTTGAATGGTTCAGAGGTGTGAATGAAGAAACCATACTTCTATCATTTAGTGGCGTGAATGTAGGGATCATTGGTGTACTTGGAGCATTCAATGGCATGAATGTAGGAACCATTGGTGTTGGAGCATTCAGTGGGCTAAAAGTAGGGACCATTGGTGTACTTGTAGTGTTCTGTCGCATATACACAGGAGGAACTGGTGTACTTCTAGGGCTCTGCGTTGTGTATGCTTGAGGCATTTGTGTACTTGCAGGATTCTGTGGTGTAAATGTGGGAACTACTGCTGTATCAGTAGCATTCAATGGTGTAAAAGTAGAAATCATGGGTAGAATTGTATGGGCCATATTTGTACTAGTAGAACCCATGGGTACATACGCTGAGACCATTGAAGTCATCTCTCGGGCGAATGATGTAGCTACAGGGGTTGTTTCTGAATTTCCCCTCAAGTCTGTTGGCTGTACTGTTGTCATACTACAAACAGCGGCGTCGTTATCTGACTCCAAGGGATTTACGCTCCCATCAGATGTACACTGGTTATATTTCTTTCTCATCATCTGCAGTGTGTTGTGCACATAACTTTTGACATCTGTCCAAGACCTGCCAACCAAATCTGGTTCAAAAGCTATGCATGCGTTACATTCCTTTTTACCTGGGACCTTCATTATTTTGATAAAGTCACCCAAGTAACGCTTCACTGCAGCCTGTTCCTTCTCACTCCATGGTTTTTTCTTTGAAGTGGTGTTTGTGACTGTTCCTAAAAAGATGGATAAAGTAGAGAGAAGGAATCAGTAAGGTACACTTTTTTATGTGTGAAAAAAAGGTTGACTGTAAAATCTTCATGCAATTGAGCAGCATCTCAATAGTTACAAAGAACAACTATGAAACTACTTTGAGAGCACTGGATATTTGCTATTCAACCTTTGTAATAAAAGAACATGAAAGTGAAAGGCTCAATAATAAAGCAAATGGTACTCACCCTCTCCGGCAGTGCTTGGACGATTTGAACCCAGTGTTCGATCCATCTGGAGCAGTAGTTTGCTCACTTCCTCCAACTGTGATGGGTTTTCTGAGAGTGTGTAACAGTCCTGGGTGCTCCGACCCACCAGCTTGGCCACTTGGTCCAATTCGCGTTCACTGAGGCTCATTAGCTGCCAGTAGCTGGCAATTTGCTCTCTTAATGATGTGGACAGAAGCGCGTCTTGGTTTTTAATTCCACATTCATTTGCAGCCCTTCTCAAACAGTCCAATCCTCTGATGAAGGATGGGCCTTCAGTTCGTGCAAAGAGATAAGGGTTATCTTTTGACACACCGGCTTTCTCTCGATTCTCAATGAGTAGATCAATTGACAAGACCATCCTTTGAGTTAGCAGAACCAGCGTGTTCCGACCATACTGACCTTCTAGTTCCAACCTGGTGAAATGTTCACCAAGGTCCAGCTCCAATTTTGTGCTTTTCATTATTTGATCTGCAGATGGCATGAAAGTTCTCGTACTCTTTCTGCTACTGTAAGTTTGAAAAAGCATTCTACCAACATTTCCTACCCTTCCTCTGTTGAAGAGACACACGTCTGCAAGAGTGGCTTCACTGAGCTTTTTCCATGTAGACAAACTGGGACTTTGTTTTAGTTCCTTCTTTGCTTCGTCTCCTTCATTCTTGATGAATTTGTGTAGTTTTATCAAATCGTCTGTCAGAGTTGAATTGTCTATTTCCAGTTTCTTGACCTCTTGTCTCTGGGCACCAGATATGAGAGCTTTGCGTGAAAAACGTGCATTCCATTTTGTATCAAGAAGCTGTATGAACCTTTTCACTTGGACCTCAGTTTCAAAATCCTCTGTCATGCGACTCTCCCCAAAAGCGATTTCTGCAGCTCGTTTCAAAGAGTACCCAATCTTTGAGACCAGGGAAACAGTTTTAAACTTACTGGAGCTTGGGTCAAAACCACTAGCTTTCTTGGCCCCTTCAACAGCCAATTCAAATCTGGATGGCAGACAAATTTCATGCAAATATTGCACACTACTGTCAAGCTCATTCACAGCGAGCACAAATCTGCCCAGTTCCCTCATTTTTTGAGCAATGTAAGCAAACTGAGACTTGTCATGGTCGTGCTTAGCAGACAGTGCGTTGCCATATTTGCAAATAAGGGGGTCATTTCTGACGTGCCTCGAGATATCATCTTGATGCATGATGTGAATGATTTCCTCGCAGCCTCCCGTTAAGAACTCTGACATTGGAAGCAATCGAGAGGCAGCACTATGGACTCTGCCTTTTCTGCCTTCAGAGAATCTTTGGTCTCCCTTTCTTGCCTTACATGACCGCTCATGCCTCCATAAATCTGTTTTGCGGTAAAAAGCAAAGCAGTGCTGGCAAGGCAGGTAGTCGCGAACAGATAAGCTGGTATTTTTTACCTGTTTCTGTGTAACGATTTGCCCCTCCCCACTTTTGAGAACTTGGCAGTTGTGCTCATAATCTCCTTTTTTGCGAATTTGATCAAGCAAGCTCTGTCTGATTTTGGAGCCTTTGGGAAAGTGTACTGCATGGGCAACATCGGTTTCCTCTGAATGTTTCCTTTCTAAATGCTTTGTAAGTTGGGTGAAAGCCATTTTGCAATACAAGCAGAAGTGCTTTTTGCCTGACTCTTGTTTTTCTTCATCCACTGCACTAGATAGTGGAACAAGCACTTTCTTACTGGTCCTTGAACTTGATCGTGTTGGTTGTTTCCTCTCCCGGGTTTTCTTGTGGCGGCCTGATTGGGTTTTTGCAATCTCTTTTGAACCCAGTTCAGATGGGTTACCTGTGGTGTCATCAGATGGAACATGGTCTGCACCATCCGAGCGACATCCCACCATGTCCCCTGCTTCATCAATCGAGTCTTTGCCTTTCTCAATGAAACTCTGTTCATCGACCATCCACTTCTGTTCCACATTCGATCTCCTGTCTTCACTGAGAGGACTCTTCTCTTCCCCGGACAGAATAATTTCTGCATTGCTGCTTGAACTCTCAGGTTCAATATTCAAACTCATTTCGCTTGATAAACCAACGTTTGTGCCACCTGGTGTCCCGCCTTCCTCTCGTGGACGTTCCTGCTTGGTACTGAAACTAGTTGAATCATTGTGTGTTTCTGGGCTAGTGTTGCTGTGCTCCTTTACGTTCCTCCCAATTTTTTGAATATTTTCATGCTCCCTCAGTGTCATCTGCTCAGTGTTTGTACTGGTAAGACCCTTTGGCATTTTCTCGCCATCGCTTGGACCATCCAAATCTTGCAGCATATGCTCTCTCACTCTCAGAGTACCCTCTTCCTCGCTTGTACTGTCAAGGTCGAGAGTCAACCTAAGATCATCACTCTCTCTTCTCTCTTCAATCAAGCTCTTCTCTCCTTCAAACGATCTCTTCTCCTCAATAGCACACGCCTGTAAGACAACAAGTATATGTAAGACTCACAACCAAATCTGACCCCATTAATAATTTGATTGTGTAAATTTAAGAAAGATAGAGCCGTTTGAAAAAAATTGGGTTAAAAATACTAAAACTTGGTTGGTGTAAAAATTTTAAAACTAGGTTGGAAATTTCAGTAAAGTTATACTCCAAAGCATGGCGCAAAAAGGCAAATTAAATTATTTGGTATTGCCCTTTGAAAATAATCTGTGCACTATTCAATTTTGGTGTAATGAATCAGCACCTTGGCAATGCCCCATCAAGATCCAAGCTCATTCAAACCCTGAGACCTCTCAACTCTTCAGTACAAAAACCACATGTGACCCATTCAAGAAATAGTTAATGGCTTTATTGGATCAAGCAGCGTTTTGACATTGTAAATGTCTGACCAAGAATATTTAGTCATGGGATGTTGGATGAAATGCTGCATGGAGACGGGTAAAGCACAGAAAAAAATACATTGAAACTAGAACTACATTCATGACTTGCCTATCAAAACAGATAATTCCACATATACAAAAGATGTTTGGTTAGAGTAAGGGTGTTTAGAGTTGTTTTCACAGTCAAATTTATAAAACTGGTGATTTAACACAAAACCTCTTCAATCTGGCTGAGGAAACATGTAAATCCAGGACCAGGCCAGGTACAGAATCATAAGAAGAGAACATTTGATAAATGGTGATCAGCCATTCACATAAATACAGTAAGCTTCCTGATCAGACATCATCTATGCTTTCAAATTCTTGCTGATAAGGTTAAGTGAAATAGGGTTAAAAATAAATAATCCTGTGGACATGATTACCTAGCAAATGCCTACATACTGCCCATGTTCTGCTATGATGATGGGGATGATGATGCAACACACATTCTGAAAGCATATATGTACCTGCATCAAAGGGTTAATCTTCTCCAATCACTTCATGTGTTCATTGCCTTCTTGCTTGTTCACTGCAAGAAAAGACCACACCACAGTCGCTAACGTGCACGCTTACATGTCAAACAATTTGAAACAAATAATTTATAATATTCAAACTTAGCCCAATGCGTAATACACATATATTAATTTATTATACTTTGTGTATTGAACTTTAAAACATCAGGACATAGTATTACAAGTTATGTACTGTATAAATTATATTTTCATGCATAACTATTATTTTCTCATATAACATGTTAAGAACTTAACATTTTAAACCTACCAGTTGTAACAGTCACAAATATGCCTACTATGCTTTTGGGACATTGTTTGGTTACAGTAACAGATTAATCCACTGGGTGGCGCTTCTTCTATATGGAGACTGCCGTTAAGGGCCATATGATTTCCGCAAAACAGAAAAAACAGACGGAATCATGGAATTTTGTAATAGAAATGGAATAAACTGTAAAATAGTTAATATTTCAGAATTAGCAATTAGCCTAATTAGCAAAAGTAGACGTGATTATTGTAGTACCCTAAATTATTTCATAATTGTAAAATAGGCCTAGAGAAATAATTCAGTTTTCAATTGGGGTGTTTTGAGAGTCGGTTGCATGGGACGCTTACATCACTGCACAACTTGGTTTTCACTTTGATAAACATGTCCAAGTCGCTGTCTGAGACAGCCAAATCATAAAAAAGAAGAAGAAAAGAGAGAGAGATCCTACCCTCTACATTAAAATGGAAAAAACTGAATTTGGGGAAAAAATAAAACGGATTTCATATGGTCCTACAGTTACAGCAACAGATTGATTCAGTGCCACTCCCAGTCTTTCTCCTGACAAGTAACCTGTCTCTTCAGTAAGGACTAGGTACCTGTTAAACTATATTGATCTACAGGTATGTTGAGAGATTATAGTGCCGTAGAGAGCAGTAAAGGCATTGTTTGGTTGACAATAAATGAATAAAGTGGTATGTGTGTGAAATCCCAATACTGACTTTGTCTGGCTCTGTAGTCTACTGCTATGCTATCCCGGAGCTACTTTCCTAAAGCTAATATAAACTAAGTTTAGACACGACCAAACTCATTACGCAGTTACCACTCAAGTATTTCTACTACAGCACATAATCTAGAATCAAGTAATGGCTGCACTTAAACTAAATAGCTACAAATATTTCAAAAATGCTAGAATTACTGATTGTAATTGTAATTATATTTCCAGAAAACAAATAAACAACAAAACATCTGAAGCCACTCTTACCTTTGTATGCTGCAAAAGGAATGCTGCTTTGGAGTCCTGAAAAATGTCTTGAGGCTCTGAATTATTAGTAGGCATAGATCTTGAAGTGACAGATTCCTTGGTACTCGCCTTTGAAATCCTGCTTATTCAATTATCTGTAGGTACTATAAAGTTAACTATTTAAGATATTTTACCTATATTGCAACAGTAACTACATGCTTTTGTCGGATATTCAAATACCAAAAATGATTCAAGAGTACTAAATAGCACACATTTTTAGTGCGGAAGCCCTAGCCAAGCAAGTATTCAACCTTATTAGTGTCTTATTTGACCAGTACAGCAACGGCAGTTATGCTCATCCACAAAATACATATTTTTCATACCGTAACAGCACAATCACTCCCACACATACACATCGGGGCCAACCAAGGTGCAAGCAATATAACTTGTAAAATGTGCTTTTGCCTTGAATGTGAAATCCTCAGAAGCCTTGAGATACATCTAAAAGAATTAATCCGCTTTTGCTTGTTTGATAGCAAAGAGCAAAATACAACATGATGTACTGTAGGCTGCTCAGATGATTTAAAAAAGAGGGGGTGGATAATGTGGGCATTTATAAAAATAAAAATAATATTGTGAGGGGGATGGACTCACCTCTTGGTCCAGATTGTAGTCCTCTTTGGAATTGAGTGCCAGTTTGACAGACATGTAATCTCCACTCTTCACTGCGTCACGCAACTCACCTGAGAAGGAAAAGGTAGAAACAAAGGAAGGTGATACATTGTTTCCTCTCCAAAATATCTATATATCTATAGACAGAGAGACAGACAGAGAGAGAGAGAACACTTATTTTGTGTTCGGTTTCAAGAAGTGATTTTGCCTATTTGAAATCATCAATAAATAGAATCAAGAAATCACTGGTTGCCAAACATACTGAGACTCAAGGACCCCGTGGTCGTGAAACAGAGCAGGGAACTTGAGATGATTTAAAAATAAAATAAAATAGTTTAATTTTAAGCATGGCCTATAATAACATTTATAATCCAGCGCACAGAAGGATATCAGGATTGACACTTCTTTTTATTAGTAGATTACATTAAAAAAGCAAGAAGGAGCGAACAAAGCGTTTTGCCTATAGAGAGCCAAAGCAAAGCCCATGTCCGTTTTAGGCATATGCACCAGAGCCATTCGTCCGCCATTCATTTAATCTACATTTCATAAAATGCTTATAAAAATTATTTTATTTGGTCAAACCAAGCAATTCAGCTATATTTGGGTCTATGGTCTCTTGTTATTCCAAATATAGCCAAATCGCTTGGTTTGACCAAATAAAACTTTTTATTTTTATAATAAACTTATTTTTTATAAGCATTTTACAAAATGTAGATGGCAAAATGAATGGCGGACGAATGGCTCTGGTGCGTATGCCTAAACTGGACGTGGGCGTGACTTTGGCTCTCCATAGATACAGTCAGTCTGTGTGGGAACACCCACAAAATGTTACTACGGCTGGCGCGCGAGAGTAGATGGTGGGGTAAAACCCCCCATATATCTCAATGGGCTGACTCACCAAAGGATGGTGCTGCGGTACACTACAAGATTGGGGATTCAAAAGCAGGTACATAGAGGTCTGTTCAGATGTTATGTTAACTGTGGGGGTTGAATCCCTGATCCTGTCTGCCTGGGCTGGGCTAGCAGCTAAACGCTAACTGCTGCATTGGAAGAACAGGAGGATTTACCCCACGCTGATCCATTGAAACTGCGTTTATGACGAGACACTGACTGTCTATTGTTTCATCAGATTCGCTTTGTTTTTGTCAAAAGTAGCTTATTATTGCCTATTAATGCTTGGAGTTTACTCAATGTTATTTTTGTCTAAAATAAATTTTAACACGTTCACTGCCAATGACGTGTTGATACGTCAAAAAAAAAATCCAACGGTTGACTGCCAATGACGTGTTGATACGTAAAAAAAAAAAAAAAAATTTTGACGGTGGGATGTGCATCTAACCCTTTTACATCTTCTATATAAATATGGGAGCCACCAAACGTGTACAACCCATTCCACCGACCCACTAAGTGGCGACAGTGCTCTCCAGACTAGAAAAAGCCGAGCCAAAACTGCAGGGGAACGCGCGATGAAACCATTCTCATACTGTAAAATGGATTGGCGAAAACGCTTTCGTTTTCGCGCTGGTTGCTGGCGGTGGGGGATTGCAAATTTGCATAATAGATTATGGGTGCAACACACTTTGAAACACGCAGCATAAATAAGACCAGAATCGCAAAAGCTTCATCAAAGCTCTCAACCGAAACCCCAAGAAACGAGCGAGCCCATCCAGACTTGCCCAGCGGCCGCCAGCAGACAGCAGCAGCAGCAGAAATGAGCTTGTGACACGCCCGCTGCAGCCAAGAAGAACACACATGGAGGGAGGAGTTTGAAGGAGAGGGGGGTTTCCTGCTGTTATGGAGGAAATTACTGTTCAAATCTATTGTTTAGATGTCTGACGTCTTACTGATGCCAAAAATGAATGGTTAAAGTGACTGTTCTATCGAATTTCACAAAAAGCTATTTATCTCAGCTTAAATTTTCAGACGCTGAAACCATGCTGTATTCAAGTGCTAATGCCTACATAACTACTAACTCTACAAACTAACTCTTTTAGACAGAGAAAGCACACATTCTATTAGTTCTTTTGAGATATTTTGTGTTCACAAAATCTTAGCAGAAAAGAATCCTCGGGTCTTGAAAGATGAGCCAGAATCCTCAAAAAAACCCTTTGGCAGAAGCTACCTACAGTAAAAAAAAACGGCTGGCAGTGAATGTGTTAAAAAATTTCACAAACTACTTTGACAAAAAATGGTGGACCCCCTGTAATACCTCTACGGACCCTAGGGCTGGGTATCGAACTTCGATACTTTTTTGGCACCGGACCAATTGCTTCGATACTAATTAGTATAGAAACATGCCTTGTCATTCGATACCTATTTTCAATACCAAAAAAATTAAAATAAAGCGTCACTGAACTTATAAACATGCACCATGCTTGGACCACACTCTAATAATGCTGGTGATTAGCTGTCACATAGAGGCAAAAAAAGAGAACAGTATCATTGAGCCTATTCACCTTATGTTCATACGCGGGGGTGGGCCAAATTGGTTAACACTTCCGGTGGTCACGGCGCGAAATACAAAAGAACGTCAGAAGAAGAAAGTTGTTTTTAGAGCAGGAATGCGTTGAACATCGCCCGCAGCTGCGGTTTGAGTGATACAAATCAAGTCGAAGAGGAAAAAGATGAGATCAACAAAAAGAAAACAACGAAATGGGCAGTTAACAGCAACACACAGAGACGTCCTTGTACAAAACATACCTGGACTCCAACATAGAAAGCTTCAGATGGTTTTCAGTCTCCTCCGAGCACAGTGCGAGCCACTTACGTCTATAAGGCCCGCAGACGTTAACGTAATTCCCTTGAATGCAAGAATTAACGAGCCAGTTACATGGCGTTGCATTCTTAGACATTGCCGTTTGCTTTTATTTCGTATGTTACATACAATTGGCTAAATTAGGCTATTAGTTAATTCAGAGTTAGATGATATTGGAGCAGCCGGCGTTTTTTTTTTTTTTTAGTCGTGACACAACCACACAACCGGGTCAAATGGGCGTGGCTACATAAGGTGAATAAGCATGCAAAATGCTTGCACCACGCTCTAATAAGGCTGGTGATTGGCTGTCATGAAGATGAATCCAGGAAAAGTTACGCCCACATTAGCCGGGGAGCTTGTGTTTTATTTGAGAGAGGCAGGCATGCCAGGCAGCGTGCGGAACCAATGTGGAAAAAGTGTGGCTCTATTTAAAGCTCAATGCCAATACCGCGCGATGCAATAACCCTGTGAAGCCCTATAAAAAATACCTGTTTTCTTTGCATCACTTGGGACTTGAGGAAATCGATGCATCTGGCCGCGAGTTGTAGATCGTTGAATTAATAACGTTATGCGCTAGCGATTAATTAATATGCATGAACGTTAATAGCCGGGAGTTATCGCCCATTATGTATTAAGGCTATATTGATAGGCTAGATCAGTGATACTCAACCCGAGGCAAAAAATAAAACTAAAGATTTGTATGTCATTTCAATGTGTAATGTGGTTTTATTTTTGTTAGATTTTATTTTTCTAAAATTGGTATCGAAAAAAGTATTGTTCAGGAACCGGTATCCAAGTCAAGGCATCGTATCCGTATCGATATTGAAAATCTTTGAACGATACCCAGCCCTGACGGGCCCCCGGTTGAAGACCACTGCTGTACACTTTGGGCATGGTTATTGATGACAGAGAAATCATTCCTGCTGACTCCTGGTAAGCTGAGCGTCATACGATTCCCTACTCACTGGGCGATAATGGTGGACCTGACAAGATCTCATCCTCTCCGTTTAGGTGTTTCTGGAAGTCTTCCAGCGTCATCCAGTCCAGGTTCAGGTCCATTCCCAGACTCAAAGTGGCTTGACCCTTGTCTGTAGGAGACACAATGCAGACACATACTTTAGTTGGCTGGCTGAAACCTTGCTCAAAACCTCATGCTATTCCAACTATCCATTATCAAGTTTTTCTCCCTTCTTCTCCCCAGTTGTACTTGGCCAATTCCCCCTGCTGTCCCGATCATTTCTCCACCCCCTCTGCCGATCTGGGGAGAGTTGTAGACTAACTACCACATGCTTCCTCCGGTACATGTGCAGTCACCAGTAGGCTTGGGCAGCATCTATTTTTTTATACCTTCCTGACATTAGAGCCTGGTATACGGCATATGATGGTGTCCGTTTCATCAGTGAGTAACCAGCCAATTGTGTTACATTTAGGTCCATATATATTTGGACAGAGGACATAATCTTCATCAGGTTGGCTCTGTACCACCACAATGGATTTGAAATTAAACAACCAAGATGTGCTTTCATTGCAGAATTCCATCTTTAATTTGAGGGTATTTACATCTAAATCAGGTGAACAGTAAGAATTACATTACAAGTTAACGGACCAAAATTACTTAAAAAGTTAATTGGACAAACAAAAAATCATCCAATGAGTTCTGAAGCATTTGGTTGAATATGAGCATATAATATTGCCAGAAACACATCAGAATTCATCCTGCTGCTGTTGGCAGTAGTCACATCACCAATAAATGCAAGGGAATCAGTTCTATGAACAGTCATACATGCCCACGCGTGGACATGTATGACTGTCAGTTCCATTTCCAGTGACAGCCATACATGCCCACCCGTGGGTATGTATGGCTGTCACTGGAACTGGCTCCCTTGTATTTATTGATGATGCAACTGCTGACAATAGCAGCAGAATAAAATCTGAAGTGTTTCGGACAATATTATCTGCTCACATTCAGTCAAATGCTTCAGAACCCATTGGACGATTACATGATTACCGGTATGTTAGCTTGTAACATGTATATGCTTGCCTACTAATAAGGTAAAAAAAAATAGCCTACAAATCGAGAATATCATCATCATAATTAAAAGGGAGCAAGTATGGTCTCAGTCTGTGATTTTTATCCCGGAAGTGGTGTCACACAACTGGAATTGATGTCATCAGTGATGTCACTTGAGCAATTGTGCATTGTGACATCACTGATGATGTCACAATGCCTATGACATCATCAGTGATGTCACAATGCACAATAGCTCAAGTGACATCACTGATGACATCACTTCCAGTTGAGTGACACCACTTCCGGGACAAAAATTGCAGACCCCACTTGCTCCCGAATTTCAGGACAGAGCGTGGGAGGATCAAGCTATCTAGCTAGCTAGAGGAGATACTAGTGAGCAGTGACCAGGACCCCCCCCCCCCCGGATACACGGCAACATAGTCATATAACAAAGTATCTCATGAATTTGCTTAGAGAATAACACTGTAACTGTACAATGGAACAGCATACCAGACTTGTCAGTGCCCTCTAGTGGGTCCTCCTGATCATCGCAGCCCATGAAGAGTCTGGGCTCGCTGTCTTCCCTCCTCTTCCTCCTGTCGTCGGTGGGAGTTCTCCGCTCCCAGCTGGACCGGTAAGTGTCCTCCGGCCTCTCCCTCCGCTCCCGGGAGTCTTCTCCAAACCTGGACCTGGGAGTAGCCTCCTCTCCCTCCCTCTCATCGCTGCCCAGGCTGAAGCCGTAACTCTGGCCGGGTCTCGCGGCTGGAGGGGCAGACAAGATGCTCGTCAGTGTCAAATACACTTTATAGGTCTCTCTCAGGCCTGAGTGTGTGGCGCTTTGATTGGCGAAACAGCCGACGTGTCCATCAACAGCCATTTCTCTTATAGAGGCATCACCAGTCAAGTATTCCAGTCAAGTCAAGTGTATTTGGTTTGTTTAGGTTCACACTGCCAAACCAAATGTATGTGTGTGTACATCTGTATACACACCGAGGGCTTTCACACCTACACTGTTCTGTCCATTTTAATCGAACCATGAGTTTACTCTGCAAGTCCGGTTCGTTTGGGAGAGGTGGGAACACGCATTCAAACTCTGGGGACCAAACAAATGAACCATGGTCCTCCTGAAAAGTCGGTACTCTGTCCGTTTCCAAGTGAACCACGGTTCGGCTAGTTTGTAGTGTGAAAACATTTTTGGGATGGTTTGGAGTTTCGGACCAATCGTCAGAATTGTTTTACCGCGATACAGGATGGGCCCCACACAAGCCCCACACACTGGTCGATACAGGATGGGCCCCACACAAGCCCCACACACTGGTCGATACAGGATGGGCCCCACACAAGCCCCACACACTGGTCGATACAGGATGGGCCCCACACAAGCCCCACACACTGGTCGATACAGGATGGGCCCCACACAAGCCCCACACACTGGTCGATACAGGATGGGCCCCACACAAGCCCCACACACTGGTCGATACAGGATGGGCCCCACACAAGCCCCACACTGGTCGATACAGGATGGGCCCCACACAAGACCCACACACTGGTCGATACAGGATGGGCCCCACACAAGCCCCACACACTGGTCGATACAGGATGGGCCCCACACAAGACCCACACACTGGTCGATACAGGATGGGCCCCACACACTGGTCGATACAGGATGGGCCCCACACAAGCCCCACACTGGTCGATACAGGATGGGCCCCACACAAGCCCCACACACTGGTCGATACAGGATGGGCCCCACACAAGCCCCACACACTGGTCGATACAGGATGGGCCCCACACAAGCCCCACACACTGGTCGATACAGGATGGGCCCCACACACTGGTCGGTCGGAAAACAGACAGAATACTGATGGACAGACGGCAGAAATAGAGTGCCAAAGTCACGCCCACTTCTGGTTTAGGCACAAGCACATCAGCGTGTTTGTAAACGGAAAGGCTAGAGCTGGACTGTCTGTCTGTCTGTCTGTCTGTCTGTGTGTGTGTGTGTGTGTGTGTGTGCACGTGTCGTTGATGCCACTGTGATATGCGGGGAGGGAGAGACAGAGACGGTGCCTCACTAAGAGGGGAATCCTCGTCTGCTGTAACTGTTTTTATGAATGAAAAATCAAGGCGACGCCCCTGTTTGACGTATTAGCAGGGGGAAAAACACAGTCTTATATTCAGACCAATACGGTACTAACAGACAAAAAAATCCTTTTATTGTTTACTAATGACATGCATTTAAACAAACAACAGCAGGGGGAAGGGCCTGGAGAGGAACAATCAAGCATAGACACTCCCACCTAACAGTGTCCATGATTTTCAATTCATCCGTGTCCTGCTCACCATCTGACTGCTTGGTCCTGTCCGTCTTCTCAAGGTCTGGTTTCTGAGCTGGAGAGTCTTTGGTTGACTTGTTCCTCTTCTCAATCTTCCCTATAAGCTACCATTGGAAAGAAAGAAATGTCAACATCGTATAGTTTTCCCAGCAGTCAACAAACATTTGGAAGGCCCCCAAAAGATCGGCCCCCGAGGGAAAACTTCATATTGGCTGAGGATGAGTAATCGGATGAGGAGTTTTGTTCCAAAAATCTGAGCAATCTAGTAAGAGAGTGGCGCCAGCGGAGGCCCAAAACGCGTGACTCAGTAACCAATGAATAGCCAGGAAGGGGGCTCGCGCTATGTTTGAATGCATAAAATAAAGCTGATGATATACAATTGGATTCTTTAAACGTCGGACCCTTTCAAAGCACATCACAAACGGTCAATTTTGCTGCAACTCGACCACGCTGCTTAATCCAGAACCTTACTTCTGGGAACTTTTGTGAGGTAAAAAACTGGTCCATTGGAGTGAATGGAGATGTCGCAACTCTTCTATTATATGACTCTGGCAAAAATAAGACCATTTGAAGCAGACCACACCACTATGACAAAATGAGTGTTAGCACAAAATCCAAATAAATTATAGTGGGCTCTTCATATGTGAGTTAGAGCTCTTCATATAAAACCCAAAGGATACCAGTAAGCTGGAAACATCAGACGTGCTTATTACATAATGCAATGTCCATGCCATGAGGAATGGAAACTTGTTCACCCACTGGCCACAATAGTCAACAGATGCCAAAATTCAGCCCTTTTCATTACTTCACCAGTAAAATATTAATTTTAAATATAATAGTCATTGCATGTCAAATCACATGCCATGATAGCCACCATCTCAGATCTGAAGGGTTTCTAGAGTTAGAAATAAGACACATTTCTGTGACATTATTTTTGGTATTCTAAATATCAGGGAAATCAAGATAATTCACTGTACCCAAATTGGAAATTTTTTATTGTATCGCAATATATATATATCGCAGAAACAAAATATATTGCAATGTCAGTTTTTTCCAATATCGTGGAGCCCTAAGCTGGGCTTTGGAGCATTGCGTCTTCATATTGTTCGAAATATTCTCAGTGAATGCCGTATGGTTACACTGTGATAATACAGTAGCAGGTTCTAACCACCAGATGGTGATATTCCTGTTCTTCACTGACAAAGTGTGAAGAAGAAAAAATGTATGTGCATGTAAACTTGTATTTGTTTGCCAACTATAAATGCAACATTGTGTAGAAAACTAAAAGGGAAAAGGTTGTTATTCAGGTCAGGTGTGATTTATCAGGATTGCCATTTGTCACTAGAACATTTCATGTTTTATTTGGCACTAGGGCTGTCCCGGCGCATCAAAGTCATCTACTATGTAATTGCGCTGATTTGCATAACGTGTGCTGTCGATGCATCGAAATTAAGTGAGGCAAAGAGAATTAATACACTAGATGACTCCGTTCCAATATCAGATTTCAAAATAACACTTTTCAATGGCATCTGTGTGCTTTAGACTTCGTAGAATGGTTTTTATTTTGGGGAAAAAATCCAACTGGAAGTTGCATTGTTGTTCTCGCTAGCAGAAACTGCTAACGGTCGTGAAGATGGCTTCGCCCGTCTATCACATGGGTTTGTTATTCCCAAGCGACAGGACAAGCTACAAAACATCGTCCACGATCATCTAAACTAAGTGTGGAAGTATTTTAGACCGAGACCCAACAATGTGCTGCTCTGTAACTAAAAACTAAAAAAGAAGGCTTCTTGTGTGAACGGTAAGGCGTACGTTCAGCTTGTCCCTGCTTCAAGCTTCAGTTCTGCTTACGTTCGGCGTCATGTGTGAACAAGGGCTTAAGCACATCCCATCTCTCGTAGGTGCAGAACGTGGGGAGGATTGAAACATTAAATACGATGGACACAGCAGCAGCTTGTTTCCAGGGATAACATTAACATTATTTTTGTGCGTGTGCATTTCTTAGACATACAGAGTGTCATTTCCGAGTGACCTTTTTATTGTTTCCTATGCTTAAGTGGATCACAGCATTTATACTGAAGAATGAGTAGTAATCCAAAATCTTTTGCACGATACAATGTGGTCTTAGGACACTTTATCAATGGACTAACTGTTCTAGACCTTTTTTGAAGCGAGTAAGCCACACAGTTTATTGTAAACCAATAGAAATGCTCAACCGATGATACTGAAAATCTTCAACCAATCAAACTGGATGACATTGCCCATTGAGTCCCTTAATGGTAGTGTTTTACATCATTGACGCAAAGACAATCTCAACCATAATACTGAATTTGTACTGCAACTGCAGCTAGTGGCTACCTAAAGGATGGACCAGTATTATCATAAAATGAAATGTAAGATGAACAACTTCAATGACTCAATCTGTACATGGACAAATAACCATCATCACCATATGAGGAGACATCAATTAGTATCATTATTAAAGGAACACTCCGCCTATTTTCAACCAGCTTTGTATCATTAGAACATCAGTAGTATATCAGAAAACTGTAAACGGTTTTGAAGTCTGTCATTTAATTTCACAGTTATTGAGTGTTAAAGTGTGGACCAGTGACATCACTGGTCCACACTAACTCAAATTAATAACTCATTAACTCAAATCAACTCTGAAACTGTAAACGGGTTTGAAGTCATTCATCTAGTTTGACAGTTATTGAGAGTTGATTTGAGTTAATGAGTTATTAATTTGAGTTAGTGTGGACCAGTGATGTCACTGGTCCACACTTTAACACTCAATAACTCTCAAATTAAATGACAGACTTCAAAACCGTTTACAGTTTTCTGATATACTACTGATGTTCTAATGATACAAAGCTGGTTGAAAATGGGCGGAGTGTTCCTTTAATATTATTATTATTATTAATTATTAAATGTAGAATTACTTTTCCCCACGTTGACTGACTCGCTTGATGAATTAAATGATGAATGAAAGCGGTTGGTGAATTCTGGCATCTGTTGACTGTTGTGGCCAGCGGGTGAAAAAAAATGTTTCCTTTCCTGAAGGCATGGACATTGCAATGTGTAATAAGCACATCTGAACTGAAAGTGACAACACATGTTTCCAGCTTATTGATATCCAAAGTGTTTTATATGAAGAGTTCTACTCCAAAACACGTATACACTTTTGTTGGTCTGTGTTGAAATTTATTTTGTGTGATTTGACATGGAATGACCAAAAGATCGTAACTAGTTCAGCCATTTGGCGGGTGGACATTTCTTGTCCCTGTCAACATTATAGCAAGGTGCATATTTGATGTAATCTACACAGAAGTCTTCTGAAACAATAATCAAGATTATTTTCCTAGATTTTATGATCATGATTATCATTGTTTTTAGTCTTGATGATTTGAGGAACCAAATTATTATAGTGAAACTGGACCTTAAAGTCAATATCTGGACTATTTTCAACCAGGGTCCAAAATTTGCACCAGCCACCAGCCAAATGCTGGTAAAATATGCAAGTGGCTGGTAGATTTTCTTCACTTAGAAGCAACAAACAAACAAAAAACAATAACGGTAATCTATTGAGTGACTGGTAAAATTTGTATATTCACTAGCCATTTGGCTGGTGGACAAAAAAGTTCTTGGACCCTGTTTTTAACTACAGCTGACACTAAATGAAATCAAATGTTTCAATATTGTTGATGAGCCAATATTCCATCATTATTTATTGTGGAACCTATACGATGTGCCAATATACGAGATATCCACAGCCCTACTTCATACGGTACCTTTGTCGATTTGCTGGTGCTGCTCTCCGCAGGGGGCTGATGAACGGCCTGCCGGCGGGGGACTCGGTCCTTGGCCTCGCAGTTCAACAGGAACTTCTCAAACAGGTTGGTGGAGCCCGTGGCGTCTTTCTGTCCCACCACTTCCTCTTTAGCCGCCTCCTCCTCTTTGGCCTTGGTGCTCCCGGCCGGTGCGATAGAGGACAGGGAGGAGGAGGAAGAAGCCGAGGAAGATGGGACTTTGGGTGGTGCTGAGGCGCTCTCCTGCCCTTTGCTCTTGGATTTCTTGTGCATGGTAAAGCCGTCGCTGGAGTCCGAGGAGTGTGGCGCGGCATCCTCTCTACTCTTGGAGGTGAGGCTCTTGAGCTTCTGGAGGCTGCTGTCTCTCTGGGCGTCGTGCTTTCGGCTCTTCTTGTCGTGGATGAGGTCCTTGATGCCCTGCAGCTTCACCTCCGGCTTGCCCTTCTTCCTGTCGGACTTTTCCGCCATCTTTGTGGAGGTCTCCATCGGCGTGGTGTCGTCCGTGTGGGAATCGGACAGGCCGTCACTGAGGTCTCCCTCCGGCGGCGCCGCAGCCTCGTCATCGGAGGACTCGAGCTTACGGTCTTTCTTCCCTTTCTTTTTCTTGCCATCCTCTCCTCTTTCCTTCCTATGCTTTTCTTTGCCCTTGTCCTTCTTGTGTTTCTTGGGGGGAATTGGATCACCCTCCTCCTCTTCAGAGTCAACCACTCTTTTTTTCATTTCAGTCTTTCTCTCCCTGGGAGACGAGCCCGGAGTCGGGGGCTTCTCATCCTCTTCGTCTGTCTCCGGTGCCGGTAGGGGCCTAAACTCTTCTTTCCGCTTTTCCTTCTTCTTTTTTCTTTTCTCCTTTGGAGGCGGTGTCTCTTCCCGAATTTTCTTCTTTTTCTTCTTCTTGACAGGCATCTCGGATGGACGCTCTTTGTCGCTCTCACTCTCGGAGTCGGCATCAAACAGGTCACTCTTCGTAGGCAGCAGCTTCTGGTAGTTAAGGGGAAAAATCAACAGACGTCAACAACATGGTCAAAACCATCTACCGTTGTCAAGGGTGTGCTTATCCATTTCATTGAGTTTGTTTACTGCAGTTAGTGTGGATTCTACAATCCAGTAGATATAAAATAAGTTGCAGACAGTCTTTTTGATCGCGATCAAAGCTCATCTAAGGCGACCGTGGTTGGCTTAAGTTTGACTGACGATTCTCTCATAACTTCACAATCACAAAATCCACATTGCAAACGAGTAAAATAATTAGTTGTAAGCGAACTGATTTTGATTTTTGTTGTCAAATGCAATAACAAAAACAAAAACACACTTTTTGATCATGTATATCTGATTGTGCAATAAACTCAATGCAATAACTGCTCAATATGGTCATTTGTGCAATTATCAAATAATTTACACTGTTACGGATGTTCTTTTACTGACTGGAACAAATGCACCTTACAGTTTATTATGATTATTACTATTACTATCACTGCTGTATATAAGATAATATTATGTACCTCAGATATTCACTTTTTATTCAATGGTACTTGATAAGGCGGCACATATTGGTGACACATTATTGGATATAAGCTACCCAACTTATTTTTTATGGTCTAACCCTATGTTTCATATAATGTTCGATGTTTATATTCTTCCCTATCCGAGTGTGAGCAAATGTAGCATGACTCAATTTCCCCTTGGGGATCAATAAAGTTATTCTGATGCTGATAAAACTGAATTATGTCACCAGAGACTGAGCTTGGACTTCAAATAAACTGCAGAGAGTTTCATCTTATTCAACTCTCTGCTCCATGAAAAACATCTACCCAAGTATCGGCTCTGTGAATCCAGTATCAGTACTCTCTGGTGCTGACCTGTAGACTCACCACACTCTTCTTAGATTCGGCCTCTTTCTTGGCCTTGGCCTCTAGCTTGGCTTTTTTGTAAGTCAGGAGGACTTCGCGGCAGTCCTCCAGATGGGCCTCGGGCTCCCAGGTGTCGTCATCCGAGCAGTAGTTCTTCCAGCGGACTCTGTACAGCACTTCCCCCTGAGAACACAAAAATGACAGAAAGGTCACGACTAAAGATGGGCATTTCTAGCAAAAACACTATTCGAAATTCGCTGGCCAAAGTCGACTTTTAATCGAAATTCGAAAAAAATAATAAAAAAAAAGTAAAAAAAAAATGTAATGTAATTTTTTTTTTTTTTTTTTGTGAGTGAAATGTTGCATTGTCTCCCCTGATTCTAAGTACCGGTATAGTCGAATCGCTTGGTTTGAGCAAGTAAAACAATTTTTATAAGCATTTTAAGCAAGGTTTATGGAAAAATGAATGGCGGATGAAATCCCATGAAGAGGGAGAGGTTGCTTATAAAAATTGTTTTACTTGCTCAAACCAAGCGATTCGACTATACTTAGAATCAGGGGAGACAATGCAACATTTCACTCGCCAAAAAAATAATAAAAATAAATAAATAAACGAATTTTGACTTTCAATAATAAAAGTCGACCTTGATAATAACGATTATTCGAAAATTCGAAATTCGATGCCCATCCCTAGTCACGACCCCCCTCTAGAAGTACAGTATCACGCTAACCTAGAGCACCACTGACACACCAACCTGACAGGCTGCCACTTTCCTACATTTACAAGCGACTCTGATGATGGATTCTACCAGAGTGCAAGAGATTTGAATATAACAACTTTATTGTATAGCATTTTTCTAAAATTGTTTACAAAGTGCTTTACACATAAAACACAAAGAGACAGTACCACATAAGAAAGCTGAAATAAGATAAAACAAAAACAAATGGAAACGGAATACAAGACACAGCAAGAAAACAAGCGATACAACTCAAACAAATATGTGGGGTTTCTAGAATGAATCAGGACATTTAATAAAAAGAAAAAGAAACTTTTGAAGCTTGGTGAATTACAGATCAAATGAACCATGCTGCTCTATGATACACTGTACAACAATCACTCGTCTATTCAGCTGATACACTGTACAACAATCACTTATCTTCAAGTTACCTTTAACACACAGGGCAGCGACCTGTACCAGTGTCACTCGCTCAAAATCTATCACAACACACACACACGCCTAGGCAGGAAAGACAGAATTCTTAAATTAAATGGTATTCCCTTTTAAAAGGCCAAAATAGGCCATAAAATAAAATGCATCTACAGAGGGACGTACGTGTGTAAATAAAGTGTCTGGCTGCATGTACAAAAAAATCCATCCACCTTCCATATAGTGAGACTTGACTTCACCGATGCAGATAAGTAACACAATTTCAGATTGTATTATAAGTATTATATTATAAGTATATTTATACTTATCCATTGATCTGGGATTGTTTTGTTTGTTTTGTTTGTTACCTGTCCTGCTGTGTAATTGTTGTTTTGTTATACTGTACGCAGTAACTTGTATTTAAGTTGTGCTTTAAGTCATTGCTCAGGCTCCTGCCATAAGCTTTAAGTAGCTTCTTTGGAGACCTGGCACTCCACACATTTGTATCTTGATGTTTATCTACATGTCAATTGTTTGTGTGTGTGGGGGGCGAAATAAATCTGAAATCTGAAAATCTGAAATCTGAAATCAGATTGGCCTTTCCTAAACTGCCTTAGCCAAAGTCTATTTGTGGTAGGGATGGGCGCGAGTACTCGAGCACTCGTTCATAACGTCAGTATTCGAGTAACGTTTCTGCTGTTCGGGTACTCGCCCTACTCCCCACCCCTTTAAAAATGGTCTAAGATCTACGCACGCATCGTCATGTGGATCTGGCAGCATGAACTGCACGGGCGTCAAGTCAGCCAGAATGTACAAGTACGTCATCCGCTTTGTTGCTTTCAAAATAAAACGCTTATTGTAACGTAACCTTATTTATTTTGAGTAATTCGTTACAGCCACAGTTTCATGCCATATAACATCACAACGAGTATTTTGATACAAGGTTTGCTGCTTCATTCGTTGAAATACTTTTTCTCCTCCAACGTGCATCAATAAGCTATTTACTTTTGTTTAAGTAACAAAATGGATGATACTGGACAATAACCTGACATTGCTGGACAATGGACATGGAAATGCCTTCGCTTGTTTCACAACGTGTCTGCTCCAAAGCGCTAATGCCATCCATCCAACCATCGGAGATAGGCTACTGTCTGAGGTAGGCTTTAGATCAGGGATGCCCAATACGTCGATCGCGATCGACCGGTCGATCGCGAAGGTAGTGTGGTAGATCGCATGGCATTGAGGGGGGATTTTTTTTTTTTTTAAATAGTGCCGTAGTGAGGATGGATGATAGGCTAATAGGCCCATTTGCCACTTGATTGACGTACAGGTAGCCAGTCAGATCTCATCTATACTGCGCATGCAAAAGTTAGCAGCCTATCATCCATCCTCACTATGGCATTTGCCACTTGATTGACGTACAGGTGCGCCAGTCAGATCTCGCTGTGGCAGCCAAGTTTGTATATATATATAAATAAATATGTTTGGTAGATCACTTTGACTTGGTCATTTTAAAAGTAGCTCCCAAGCGGAAAAAGTGTGGGCACCCCTGCTTTAGATCATACATGGGCAAGCCGGATGCGGCCCGCGGGCGCCACCTGTGTGGCCCGCGATGGAATTGCAAAAAAAGATGGAATGGAATTTTTTTTTACACAGTGCACCTGAACGCAACATGCAAGATACCCGCTGAATAAGTGTCCAAATGTTCATGTCATTCTGGCCAATACAAATAATTAACTCATTGGTTTTGGATTTATTTAGCTTCAAGACTGCATTTTTGTTCGTGTGACCCTCAACACAGGCTTTGATCATCCCGGGCCACTTACTGATACTTATGCTTAAATTAACCCACTCATATTCTGATTTATTTCAAGAAAAACATTTTGGCTAGTGGAAATTCTAATTGGCTGGTAACTTTAAAATCTAGCAGCCATATTGGCAGGTGGTCAAAAAAGTTAATTTCAAGCCCTGAGAGCAGGTGGTGACATAGGAGTGAGTAAGAAAAGGATGAAATATTGGTGGTTAAGACTAAATAATGACATCACAACTGTTAATTTAAAATGAGTTATTCCTCTAAACGTGGCATCAAATGCACCAAATTTTTCACGCTGGCGCCGTTCGGCCCTCAGTAAAACCTGGTAGCGAGGACATTTTTTGTGGCCCTCTCTATCATCAAAGTTACCCATCCATGGGTTACGGCATGACAATATTTGTTCGGCCCCCGGCAACAATCTGGGTTTCTCATGTGGCCCCCCATGAAAAATAATTGCCCACCCCTGCTTTAGATGTTAGCTTAGCGTCACCCAATATCAGTCAGTTCCTCTCCTGACAAAAAATGCTCCAGGTAGCGCTTTTTCCATGCAAAAATGCAAACATAATGTGTGAACAGCCCCCCACACAGCAGATTACCCCTGCTCAGTCATTACCATAGTAATCACACAGACCCCCCCCCCCCCCCCCCCCCCCGTTTTGTGTGGCACAGTGTAATATTGGTTTTCCTCACAGCCTGCCACTCAGCAGTCAGCACGTGCACTGTGTTTATGTACTGGCTGACTGAACCTATGGTGGAATAGGCCGACACCCACAGACCAGACTGCATCCACACACAAACACACACATTAGCCAGAATATGACAAAAGACCACATTGATTCACAACAGGTCTTAAGTCGAGTTATAGTACTCGGGCACTAGCCTGGGTAAACCCAGCCTCCACGTGACCTGCTCTCAGACCTGCTCTCAGTCACTACAGTGACAGTGACTCACTACCTAGTGACTGAGAGCAGGGTAAGCCTGAGAGCAGGTCACGTGGGGGATGGGTTTACCCAGGCTAGTCGGGCACACTTTGTGACAAGCAAGACAACAGTAAAACGGACAGGTTTTTGTATGGAGTTTGGCGTCAGTGGGCGTAACCCATAAGAGAGCGAGCCCCGTACCCCCAGCGTTGCGTAGCAACAACACCGGAAGTCTATAGTAACATTACAAATAGCCTTGCGGCAGAGCAGGACTCTAAACAAGACATGATAAGCAGCGGTGTCAGACCACAGAGCAGTGGTTCTCAAACTTTTTCTGTCATGCCCCACTTTGGAGGAGGAAAAATGTTCATGGCCCACCGCCCCAACAAAATTGTAACAAAAATGGTTGAAGTTTTATTGAAATAACATCAAGCTCATGACCATTCCTTTCTATTTTCTTTCAGTAATGTCCAAATAAAAAAACTATACTTCCATGTCAACTTTATAGATGACTTTTTGTGACTAGATCGCGCCATATGGGCTTTTTCAACAAAAAAGAAAAAAAAAATAGAAAAAACATTATTGTCCAGCCAAGGCACCCAATTATGTAAAAACACAAACATGTCTACAAAAATTACATATAAGCCACAGGAAGCACAGACATGTCTACAAAAATTACATGAAAGTCACAAAAAGCACAGACATGTCTGCAGAAGGGAACATCAACAGCCTAGTGACAACACATCACATCATAGATTAGTCAGTATTGCACTCCTGCGTTCTCATGTCCCCTGTTCACATTACTGTCGTTTATTGACTACATTAATTGCATTAGGAATAAAGGAGCCCTTGTAGATCTTTTTCCTTGCAGGGGTACTCTATAGCGCCACCCTGAGGGGAGCAGCTCAAACTCAGGGTGGAGGGGGTGTGTCTCATCATTGATGATCAGAAATAAAGAAAAATCTAGCCGAAATTGGAATTGCAATCAACGATAACAAAGAAAGAAAGCAAAAGAAGAAAAAAGTGCAATTACTGTTAGAACGATATCAATAAAGTTCTACCTGTGCAAAAAAGAACAGACCTGCTCTCAGTCACTACAGTGTAGTGACTGAGAGCAGGTCTGAGAGCAGGTCACGTGGAGGCTGGTTTACCCAGGCTAATAAAACACAGACTGGTCTCTCCTCATCACTGTGAATCTCAGAGCAAGATAGGTGTCATCATATTTTCTTCTTGCCTTGTGTTGCTTTGGTTGATTACCATCGCCTGCTTTTCTTTTTGCCCCTGTCAAATGTCTCTTCATTCTGACTGCACACTAACTCTACTTTGTGTCTGAAATGAATGAACGTGAAGTCACTACAGAAGCGGGTTTGTTTATTCCTCTGCCGTGAGAAGAAGTCCGACGCCAAAAGCACATTTGCATGTCAAAACAGTCAAAACATGGGTTCCGTGCTGCATTTTCTGCGCCCCACACTTTGAGAAACATAATAGACACACATGGGTTTTCAAAGTGGGAGGCGGCCTCCCGTGGGTGGCTCCAAGCAGCTTCAGTGGAGGCTCAGTGAATGGAAGTGAAATAATATTACATTACTTATCAAAAGGAGATCACATAGAATAACCAAAATGTGTGTGATTTGGTTAAAGATAGTTGTTTTTCCCACTTTCCCAGAGCCAGAAACAAATGAGTGCCTTCAAACAGACCATTTTTTATGTATTTTGTGCAGTCTGCTATGTCCAACAGCAATATCAGGCTATCTTGGCCCAATTGTTGAGGGTCTATGTCATGATAATATAATCATGATCCCATGGGCATCCAGGAATTGATATCTGTGGGAGGCCCACAGTCTCACAGACTTTGAAAACCCCTGGTTTAACAAATACAAATAAACTATGTCACGATCCAGGCCCAACACGCACCATCACTCTTTCCGTGTGAAAGGGCTTTATTCTTGATCACCCGAGTATGTTTTCACAACACTCATCATAAAGTGGCATGACCATGTTATGCAAACGTAAGGTTAGTTAGCTAATTAGTCATGGGAGTCCACATGTAAAAAGGTTATAACGTAGTGTATAACGTTTTAATAAAAAGGTGATGTTACCTGAACTCCAGATATAAACAAACGAATAAACTGAAATAAATCTAACACTATTGCTTGCTTACTCGTGGCAACCATTGTTATACTGCAAATAGATTACATATGAAAACAAATAGAACCCTAATCGCACGCAAACATATCTCGATCAAACGAGACGAGAACAGGTAAACAATCAGTATGCATGCTGAAATAACAGGGCGACAATGCTAACGCTAGCTTATACTAGGAATAACGTTCGTTGACGTTTAACGCTAGGAAATAATCAAACTGCCTTATGCATGCTTATGGCTCGTGTATGTAAGACCACTCCTCAGTTCTGCGAACGATGCCCTTCGCCGCGGATCGCAACCACAATGAAAATATTTGCAAGCTTGCAAACCATCCGTCCTTGGCCTCCGCACGGGAGAGTAGCGGACATTATGGGAGAAGTTGTACAGAGACGCACGATGTGCTATCTCAATGTCCGGGTGTGGGCATTCCCACGCCACGACTAAAACAAACAAACAAACAAACAAACGTGTGTGTGTGAGAACACCGACACGAATAACAAGTTACCACGTCGAAATGCATTGAAAAATGCATTACTACGAGGCGTTTCGCTAAAGCCAGGTGCAGAGTGGCCGATGTAGGCGTCGAGAGTGGGGTGAAAGCTTTGCCAGCCATGTTTGCCAGGCCAGCAGCTCGTTTGAAGCTAGCCAGGCCGCTAGCTACGTAGCAAAGTTAGCTAGCTTTACCTCTTCCACTCGCATGTCGATGATCCTCTCCACCTCGTATACATCTTCTTCCTCGTCGCTATCTGGAGCCTTCCCGGCTTCAACCTCCATGTCTGCCATGTTTGGTGGCTGAAAAAACTATTTTTCTTCTGCACTCGCGAAGGCCGCTGTTAGCTAAGTAGCAGCAGGAGGCTTGTGTAATGTGTAGTGCCGCTGCTGCTGCTGGCCGTGGTGACTGCCGCCTTCTCTCTGCAGCTATCGGCCGCCCGCTCCTGCAGTGCTGCCTTCCCGTGCTGCTCGCAATATCCCCCGTCTCACTGACTCGTAATGACATTGTTCAGCGCATTCCACTGCTAACAACTGGGGCAAAAAAAACATTTTTTGTTTTATGATGCGTGACAGCTAAAAGTTAAAGAGTGAAAGAAACAATCAAGAATCATACTATACTGATTATTTGGGGAAGATATCTAATAGCGAGAAACATTTATTTTATCTTCAGTTCCTGAAATTTCCCCCTCAACACGAGGAATCAGCGTGACGTCACGAAATCCCCATGAGTTGTGCCAAACAACGTTCATATCTCAAAAACTATACATGACATCGCTTATATTTTGACATTCTGAGTGAGCAGAAGTAGCTCAAGAGTCTGATGTATAATATATGCATGTCTTGTTAAAGATGTATGAACTGTCGCAGTTTTTTAAATGTAAACGACATCGCCGGGGCTAAAGTGAGCACTCAAAGCTGGCTCCATAGGGCCCCATTGCCGTTTCCCCCCGGAAACGCGGTTTGTTTACCAAACTGCTGCTTGGCTGATCCCTCATACAGGCCTAGCCAACTTCCCCAGTTGTGTTTTTTACCACTGAGATTAATGTGTTTTTTACCATTGACTTTGTGTCGATTTGTATGCGCTGAATTCCGAAAACGATTTCCGACAGTACCTGAAGGCAACAGGTTTACGACTGGACAAGGCGGGCCGCGAATGTCCGAAATGCAGGGTGGCGGGGGCAGGCCACGCCCTACTGTACTCCGCTTCGGATTGGCTTACCCTAGTGTCCTCTAGAGCAGTGGTTCCCAACCTTTTCCAACTCAGGGCCCACTTTTATGTCTCAAAAATGTTCGCGGCCCACCTCCGACCCCATAAATACAAAGGCCATATAATGCGTTCTCAGAGCACTTTTTTATTGAAAATTGAACATAAAGGACTGAACTGAATACAGGAGAAACATGTTGGAAGCTCCACAGTCACTAACACAGCACCTGTAACATGTTGCAACACCTTCAGTATTACAGTTTTCAAGGAGCTGTCCACACACACACACACACACATACACACACACACGCACACACACACACACACACACACACACACACACACACACACCAATCATTCAAGGAGCTGTCCATCAGCACCACACAGATGTCAGAAATGACAAGCAAGGGGCTGTCTGTAACAGGCTAATTAACAAATGATTAATAAATAACGGTATCCTTCAACAATGGAAAAATGCATTCTCATAACAATTTGACATCCAATATCAGATCCAAACAAAATCCAAATATCAGAAGAAAGCCCATTAAATCGATAGGGTTACAAATAAACACAAACCCAATATAAAGATGATGTAAAGATGAAACTTCAATTCAAGCAAAAGCAATAACATCAAAGAAACAAAAATCATACTTTTTCAAGTATGATTTTTCAAAATCTTTCAACAACAAAAAAATTGAATTTTTTTTTTTTTTTTTTTTCAAAAATCATACTTTTTTGGAAATGATTTGGCGGCCCACTTGCAATACCTTCGCGGCCCACCAGGGGGCCGCGGACCACAGGTTGGGAATCACTGCTCTAGAGTGAAGAGAGTGGCGTCAGCGGAGGACCAAAATGCGAGACTCATTAGCCAATGAACAGCCAGGAATGGGTCTCGCGCTACTTTTGCATGCTAAAATAAAGCTGATAATGTACAATTTGATTAATTTCAAGGGATGAAAAACCCTTTCAAAGTACAACACTGTCTATTCTCCTGCAACTCGACGGTGCTGCTTTTTTTACTCAAGAGTTCCACTTTCTACTTCCTGGAAAAAAACTGGTCCATTGGAGTGAATGGAGATGTCGGAACTCTAACCTTAACCAACCAACACTCCTCGTGCCTAAATCCAACCCAATCAGTGGGATAGTAGGGCGGGACCTGCCCCTGCCACCCTGCATTTCGAAAATTCGTCTCAGTCATGACAAGTTGAAAGGAATAATACTAGAATATGCCATCTATAAATTTATTGGTTTAAGTGTTTAATCCTTAAAACTGATTAACATGACCAAACCAAAACATGACATAACTGGTCTCATCCTTCACATTACTAATCAAAAATAAAAACAACTTTATCAGGTGGAGTGATTGCACAATGCACACACATTCTAATTTCCGCCATCAAAAACATCACTGGGAATTTATATTGTCCATCCCGGGAGACTACCAGAGTCTACCAGAGAGTAATGGTGTGAGCATTGGGTGTGAGGTATGCACAGAAGCAGCATGGCTGAAAGAGGCTCCACGGGGGAGGAGTTACTTCCAAAAAGGGGAGTGACTTCAGTATTGTGGAAGTGGTTTGGTTACAAAAAGAGCATGTACAACAAACCTAGCCTGGGTAATATTTGAAGGCAAACTGTTCCGCTTATGCTTACATACAAAACTATACAACTTATTTTGTTGGAATAATGTTAAAATATCTTTCAGCATTTTGTCATATCGTCAAGAATATCATTATCACATAAATACCCTGATATATATTATTTTAGGGCCATATCCCGACTATCCCCAATTATGAGTAATATCCTCCATAATCAAGGCTAATATGAGAATGTTTGCAAAGATGACAAGATGGTTTTAAAGACAGTTGATCTGTTCAGAGGAAACACACTGGAGAAAGTGCTGTACAATCTCAATCAGGGTCAGAAGGCTAAACACCAGAGAGCTGTGTATCAACATTATACAGTTGTAGAAAGAACAAAGGACGTCCAAGGCAACTCTTCAAGAATATTTTTAAAAAGCCTTTAATAAAATATGGCTTCCACCGACATGTTTCGGCCAAACTGGCCTTTCTCAAGGTGGTTTCTTCTCTACATTATACAGTTGTAGTTGTGGATACAACAAATCCCACTGCATCGATCGTGTACAATTATTTTGTACATGTTAACCAGCAGAAAACAGGGAGAAATCAGTATAGTGTAATAATAATAATCTTTATTTGAAAAGCACATTTTAAAATAAGTGAAACCAACACAAACAACCATTTAGGACAAGGAAACAGAAGAGATAACAACAGTGAGGGTAAAATAATAAGATAAATAGAAAGCTGCAGCTATCCTACATCAGTGCTGCAGTGGCTGCTGTAGGCAATAATTTCTTAACTGCTAAACAAGTTGGGTTTCCATCCAAATGTATCACAAATTATAACTGAATTTTCAAAAAATAGACAAAAGAAAATGTGAAATGATGCACCTTTCCATCCACTAGTGTTATGCAAATATTAGGAGTTGATACTTGCAGGCAGACGTCCGGCAGATATGTGCCGCTGTTTTGGAGGCAGGGACCGAGCTCTATGAAAAACAAATTAATTAATTAATTAATTTAAAGTTGGTTGATTATCCACAAAGCTCACCATAAATGGATTACCAGGTGCCACTCTTCAATTCGGTATACATATAATCCACCGAGCAGTTACTGTAAGTGAATAAAATGTAAATTCTAGAAGTGAGTCGCCTGTTAATCCTGCAGTTTTCTTTAGTTAAAAACACACAGCAGCAGACAGTCTCTAAACCTTCAAATTGTGCCTATGTGCCACTTATTTGCCATACAAGTGTATTTAGTGTATGCCGAAGAGTGCTGCCTGCCGGCTTGGAGCATCGACTAGCCACAGTAAATACAATATTCCTGGAATGCGAGTTTAACAAACCAGTTACATGTCCTATGCATTCTAGGTACCGTACATCAAATGAAGACATTACCATTTGCTTTATTTTGTATGTTACATACTTATTGGCCAAGTTATTAGTTAGTTTATGGCAGGGGTGGCCAAACTACGGCCCGCGGGCCAACTGCGGCCCGCTGCCCATTTTTAAGTGGCCCGCCATGAACTTAGCATTTTTTTTTCTTTTGCTAAAAACTTTTTCCGTTTTTCTGTTTTAAAGTTTAAAACGGAAAATAAAAACAAAAAAATGAATTCTCCCCATTTCGTTTTTTCAATGTAAAACCATTGAAAATGGGTTATACTTGAGTACCCCGACCTGGTCTATTTATTTTTAAACATTTTTAATACTGAATGAATGTTTAATACTAATGTTATGTTAAATTATCTCTGTCTTAACCTGTTGGCACAGGAAAAGAAAATTTGAAAACCTACAGAAATACCCATTGTAATAGGTGAGCACATCAATAAACTATGTGTCATATATTTATTTAGGTAGAAATTACATTTTTGATGGCACAAGGGTTTTCTGGTCAAATGTTTTTGCAGCGAAAACTGCTGTGCTTAATATTGTTTGGCCCGCGACTCCTTATATTTTTCTGTATGCGGCCCACAACCAAAAAAGTTTGGCCACCCCTGATGGGCTAGAAAATCTGCCAGATTACAGGCAGTAGCAGCCATTTTGCCTGCAGAATGTTCTCCTCGAAATTATTGATTGACAGCTGTCATGTCGTAATATGATTGGTTGATATGGGGTAGAAACTTGATAGTACAAGCTGATGTCACCATACTGTAGATTACTGTTATAAATGAAATCCTGAAAAATGAACTTTTGATGTGAAAAACTAAAGAAATTCGATTTTTGTGATTTTTTGCATACATTATTAAATAGGTGCACAAAATAAAAAGTCATTTTTGGGTTCAGCTCGTTTTTAAACTGGGTGGGAGGGTGTAGCAGGGGCCAAGGAAGAACCCATACAATTTTGGAGCGGATCCGATCCGGGTTGGGTCAAGGGAGGGGGGCGGAGCTAGGGAAAAGTAACTAGGGATAGGAAGGTCATAGAGTCGGGGTTCGAGGGGTGGTTAGAGGGAGTGGCTAGGGGGATGTAGGTGGTGGTGGTGGGGGGGGGGGGGGGGTGTTCAGGAAAGAGGGCAGGGCTAGGGATAGGAAGGTCTAGGGATAGGAAGGTCATAGAGTTGTGGTTCAAGGGGGAGTGGCTGGGGACTCAAAATTTGCATATCACAGCGGACGGATGTATCGGCCTTGGCGGAGCTTTGCACTCATCGAGTGCACTTCTAGTGTAATCTGTTTCCACTGCACTTAGTCACATTTATCTTTTATCAATACACCAACTTTCAAAAAAAGTAAAAACCTTTTTGCAATGTTTTGAGTAACCCACCCCACAGGTTTTGCAGCGTTCCCACGTGCAAATTCAGAATGCACATAAAACCTAGTGGATTGGAAACCCACCTACAGTCAGTCTCAGACGCCGAAGATGATTCTGAGGTCGGCCAGGGAGAGTTTAGTGAAGGAGCTTCCAGTTCCTGACAGCACCTTCTGGGCCAGCTCCTTCTTCTTCTCCTGTAATGTGGAGATTTTGTCCTCCACCGTGCCCTCACACACGAACCTGGACACACACACACACACGTACGTATCTGTTTATTAATATGCACACGCATGCCCACAGACACACCAAAGTGCTGACTGGTACCTGTGGATGGTGACGTCTTTGTGCTGTCCCACTCTGTAGATGCGGTCGCAGGCTTGGTCCTCCAAGGCCGGGTTCCTGTCAGAGGCACAAGCAGCTCAAAACTCTACTACTGTCCCACTCAATCTTAAATACATGTCGCTAGTTGATTGATATTACCTATTGTGTGTGAGAAGTGGATTTGTTATGTGTCATGTTGAACCCAATAAGGAATAGTTCAGAATTAATATTCTGTTTTTTTCCCGTTTCCAGTTTGAGTTGTTTGATTTTAAAGTGTGTGTTTCAGTATGATTCCGGCAGTGTGTAGATAAGAGGCAGTAACATAATACGACACTAATTTGACTCTCAAATACGTTCCTGTGGCGGGTAACCTATCTGACAATGTGCTGACCAGTGACAAACCACACCCATCTGCTGTGTCAATTTGGTGAAACACACACCAAAGATTACATGCAAATATACTCTGATCCAGGTCTGGTGTGTACGTGTGTGTGTGTGTGTGCACACATATGTGCGTGTGTGTGTGTGTGTGCGTCTCACCAGTGCATGTCCATGAGGAAGAGGTGGTTTCCTCCGATGAGGTTAAGCCCCACCCCTCCAGCACAGAGAGAAACCAGCATCACCTGGAGCACAAATTCACAAACTGTTATACTAGGGATGTCACAATATCGATATATTGTGACATCAAAACGTGACAATATGTATATCGTTGAGATGAAATCTCATATCGCGAGAAAAAGAAGCTGAACATGGTGGCACTGATCTGCATCTGATTGCATGCTCGCTCTCCTTTTCATTGCTTTGTTTGAACTTACAAATCGATCGCAAAAAAATATTGTTAAAATATCATATCGTATGGTATCGTTATCGTGAATCTAGTCTCGGTTTCCAGACGTTTGGTGAGCGGCGCCAACAGCGCCACCTAACCACCAAACGTCTGGGAATTTACTGTTCCAAATCTGGTTCATTGAGCCCGGTGAGAACGGCCGGCAGCAGACACGCCTACATTTATTATTAGAATTTTATTTGGTAGCGGCAATGCAATGTTTCATAGTTCCAATATAGAGCAAGACACTGATGTGCTGCAAAGAGAGTTTATACCTGGTGTTTATTTTACAATAACTTTTCCTACCCGGAAGTGGTCTGCTTGCTACTGTGAAGCGCTGTGTAGTCATCAGCAGGCTCTGTAACGTAGCCTCAGGAGTCGGGCTTATCGCTGGGGGAAAGACCTCTAGCCGCCGGGGCCGGATGAAACACATCCTATTAACAGGTTATGTTTGTTTCTAAGTGATTAATATGTTTCTCCGCAAACACGGCGATGTTTTGCGAGACACCGGTTCTGCATGAGCGTCACTGCCCCCAGAAAGCAGGCCCGCCCACAACACTCATGATTGGTTCTCCGATGCAAGGCTTCCAACAGCACCACCTAACGTTATGAACAGATTTAAATAGTAATATTCTCAGTCTTACAGTAGTGAAACGGATTAAGACTGAGAGCCGAGTCTATCGTGAACCCAATATCGTGTATCGTATCATGAACTGAGTGTATCGTGACACCCCTATGTTATACATACTCACCCAATATGTAATGTCAGGCAACACTTCACACACTGGACTACATATTCTACTGCAGTGGTTCCCAACCTTTTTACACCAAGTACCACCTGAGAAAGTAGTTGGCTCTCCAAGTACCACCATATGACCGACGTTAAAATACAGTCTATTCAGCCAGGCCCGTAGCCAGGGTTTGAGTAATACCGAGGTCATTTTAGCGCGGCGTGGGGGGACCAGGGGGGGCTGTGCACCCCCGGATAGAAAATTTTGTCCATTTTAAAGTAAAATGCTTCAATCTGGTGCACTTTGAGAGCAAAATGAAGAGGCTAGATCTATAAAGAACTACATACATCATGTTAGATTAATATCCTCTTTACTGTGCTGTTGCTTTAAAATGATACAAAAAATAAATGTCTCCCCATATGATATAATTTATATTCTGCATACAGGTCACATGGCAGAATACTGCTCAATTAAATACAATGGCCCATCTACACAAACATCACTTACAGGGGAGTTACTTACCCATTCACTTCAATAGAACTGTCCCCAAAGTCTAGCCCCAATCTAGCCTCAATGCAAAATCGGAATGTTGTGAGTTATCTCTCTTCTATAGCACACAGAGAGGAAGCAAATTGTTGCATTTCCGATCAACTGTCGCATTAAAACATCAATGACAGATTAATAGATCTGGGGACCGAGGTCATGACCTCGGTGTCCTCAATGGTAGCTACGGGCCTGTATTCAGCTATGCACAGTTCACGCAGGAGGCAAATTTATTCCAACCTGCAGCCTATGTGCAACCTGCAGCAGCTGCACTTGTGCTGGGTTGACTGCTGTCTTCACCTCCTTGTGCTTCATCGTTGCTGCTCTCCTCTACTACAGCTCTTTTACGATTCCCTCCCGTTTTGATCCACTTCATAATTTAAACATTGGGATTCCAGGGATCAAGTACCACCAGCAGGGGGGGCGCAAGTACCACCTACCTTGAGAAACACTGCCAATAATATTAATAATAATTATTATTATTTCACTTTCACATGTTTGAAAACTACTACTAATGACCACCATGGATTTTGCACAAAAACTTAAAAAAAAAAAAAAAAAAAAAAAAAATTTTTTTTTTTTCACAGAGCCTTCCAAGTACCACCAGCAGGGGTCGCAAGTACCACCTACGGTACGCGTACCGCAGGTTGGGAACCACTGTTCTACTGTATTAACCTTTGGAAAAATATTAGGACTGCAATACAATACTAATAAGCATATTGTGTTTTTTTCAAGATTTTTTCAATATTTCAGAGAGAGAGGGGAAACAAAACCCATTGCTCCTTAGCATTTGTTCTGATGACCCCCCTATGAAATTGAAGTACTGTAGTTCAAATTGTGCATTCCAAAGTTTTTTAGTCCGTAATTACCCGTACCCAGTTCTTACCAAGTGTAACTGTGCCCTTATAATACTTTTCGACAGTTAAGTTAATTCATTGGAATAAGGCTGTAGTAAAATGCAACCTATTATGTTAGTTGATTTGGAAATAAATATGCACACAGTGGGCCTGAAACAGAAATTCAATCCACTGGACTTCCTCTAAATGGAACCCCTCGGTTGGACTCAGTTACCTGCGGGCCTTTGGGGTTGGTGTTGAACTCCTCCACCAGGTCGATGCGGCGCTTGGGGTTGACCGTCCCGTCGATAACGGCGTACCTCAGGCCCAGCCGCCGCAGGTGAGCTGCCATGATGCGGAGCATGCTGGTCCACTGCGACACGATCACACTGGACAGATGGGACAAAGCGGGTTCAGTACATGTGAGAGGAGAATAAATTCACGATGAAGCCGCATTTTAAAAGCATCGTCAAAATCAGCATGAGGTCATCACTCAAGATTTTCTGTTAATCAGGAAGTAAAAGTAATGAGATTTTGACATAAAAATACAAAAAGGCCTTGCACGTCACTCAATCTTTTCCTGGAAACTGCTTCAAAGTTTCAATGTAGACAGGACATTTATGAACGTGTTCAATATTTCCTTAATTTAATTCATTTTAATTTGTTCTATAAAGATATAAGTACCTGGAGATAGATTTAGGATATCACTGGATAAAGAAAGGCAGACTAAAAACTGAATGACGAGTCTGGCTTTTTACCTTTTCTGATCGTCGCTCCTCTGTCTGATCGCCTCCAGCTCAGAGACGATGGCAGAAATCTGGATGGAGAGATTAAGAAGTTACTTCATTTTTAATTAGGAAACCAACAGGGGAGTCTCTTCAAATTCCAATGGATGGGAAAGTGAGTTTGGAAAGTGAGAAATGTTTTGAAAGGGAGAATCTCAGCATCATTTTTGTTTTGTTTTTTGTGTTGTTTTTTATTTATTTTTTATGTTGATTTTCTTTTATTTGTCTATTTGTTTTTCTGAGGTAGAGACCCTGAATAAGCACTTCCAGGGTTTCCTGTTTCTACCTGCACATTATTGTCCTGTTTGCAGTTTTATCCGTTTCTGTTTTTATTGTGTGAAAAAAATAAAAAAATAAAATAAAAACATTGAGTCATTGGTCTTGATCCAGACCACAACCCTAGTATCATCTCCCCTCCAAATATGTTGTCATTTTCAAACATATTTTCTGCCCTATTAAAACTTTCCTTGCAACTTTCTCTCGTTTAAAAATGAATGAAATTCCACTCGAGAATGGGGAACCCAAAGCATTAGGTGTGGCCCACCTTGGTGCTGTCGCTGGTGTCGTCAAAGAGGCGTGAGGCGAAGCGGCTACCGTTGAGGGTCACGCTATCTTTGGGGTTGGAGGTTGAGGGGCCCGATGAGAGCGACAGGGCACTCAGCTGCTCCTCCAGAGACAAGACCACCCCATCACCCTGCAGCTCAGACTGGTCCAGGGTCTGACCAGAGGGAGGGAGAGAGACAGACACTTAATATTGTAAGTAAATATGCTCTGAAGTGGACAGTTAAGGTAAAACGCACAATGCAATGTAAGAACGCTGTAGTAGTTTTGTTATGTATATATGTTTCTACATTTTTCACCTACCTTATTGTGTGTTTGTTAAAAGTTATGTTGTGTTGCGTGTTCTTTCTCATTTATATCTATCTATCTATCACATCAACACCACAAACTGTGTTTCTATCATCAACTGTCAAGGGGATTTTATGAATCAGCACAGTTAGAACAGCTATGTGTGTGTACCTTGTGGAGCAGACAGAGGTGGCAGCAGCACTGTGTGTGTGTGTGTACCTTGTGGAGCAGAGACAGGTGGCAGCAGCACTGTGTGTGTGTGCACCTTGTGGAGCAGAGACAGGTGGCAGCAGCACTGTGTGTGTGTGTGTACCTTGTGGAGCAGAGACAGGTGGCAGCAGCACTGTGTGTGTGTACCTTGTGGAGCAGAGACAGGTGGCAGTAGCACTGTGTGTGTGTACCTTGTGGAGCAGAGACAGGTGGCAGTAGCACTGTGTGTGTGTACCTTGTGGAGCAGAGACAGGTGGCAGTAGCACTCTCGTAACGGACAAAAAAACTCTCTCGTAACGGAAAGCCCGTCTTTTATTGTCACACGAACACCACAATACATGCATGCGGCCACAACACACTCATGCTGACGGTGGCCGGTGAAAAGTGTCCTCTGCATTTAACCCATCCAGGCATGTCCTTTCCTCCGGGGGGGCAGGCCAGGAGCAGTGGTCGCTTTCTCATACAGCGCCCGGGGACCAACTTCGGATGTTGTCGTCACTGGTCGGATGACGATGACGATCTGATCTTCTGCATGTTTTTAGTGGGGGGGTTATATACGGAGGAACCCCCTGGGGGAGCACGGGGAGAACATGCAAACTCCACACAGAGAGAAAGGCCCTTACGACGAGATACCCCACCTGGGCAGTAGGCACTGAAGATATGGGGGGGAACACAACCACAGCGCCCACAGTGTCCCAGGCGAGAAACGAACTCAGGACCTTCTAACTGTGAGGCGACAGCTCTACCACTGAGCCACCGTGCCCCTGTGTGTGTGTGTACCTTGTGGAGCAGAGACAGGTGGCAGCAGCACTGTGTGTGTACCTTGTGGAGCAGAGACAGGTGGCAGCAGCACTCTGTGTGTGTGTGTGTGTGTGTGTGTACGTACCTTGTCGAGCAGAGGCAGGTGGCAGCAGCACTATGTGTGTGTCAGAGATGGGGACTTGGACTTGAGTCGCACTTAAGTCACACACACAGTGACTTGAGACTCGTCTCAAAGACTTGAGGTTTGGGACTTGTGAACAATCTGTATTTTTTATTTATATATTTTTGGTGCATTAACATTAAGGAAATGTTTACTAATGTCATCTCTAATCATTGCTGCTACTGTATTCTAATAGATAAAGAGTTAGGATAATACAGTACATGCTTTGAATCCCTTAGTTTTAGCTATAGTGTTCTAAGCAGACCAGATGGTGTGCAGCAGATGATAGAACACTCATTCATAAGAGACTTGAGACTTGACAAAAACTTGTGACGAAAGACTTGAGACCTGACTTGGACTTGGTGTGACTTGAGACCTGACTTGGACTTGCCCCTCAAAGACTTGAGACTTGACTTGGACCTGAGCTCAAAGACTTGAGACCTGACTTGGACTTGCCCCTCAAAGACTTGAGACTTGACTTGGACTTGAGCTCAAAGACTTGAGACCTGACTTGGACTTGCCCCTCAAAGACTTGAGACTTGACTTGGACTTGAGCTCAAAGACTTGAGACTTGACTTGGACTTGCAAAAAGTGACTTGTGAGCATCTCTGGTGTGTGTGTATGTGTACGTACCTTGTGGAGCAGAGACAGGTGGCAGCAGCACTGTGTGTGTGTGTGTGTGTGTGTGTGTGTGTGTGTGTACCTTGTGGAGCAGAGACAGGTGGCTGCAGCACTGTGTGTGTGTGTGTGTGTGCGCGTTTGTGTGTACCTTGTGGAGCAGAGACAGGTGGCTGCAGCACTGTGTGTGTGTGTGTGCGTTTGTGTGTACCTTGTGGAGCAGAGACAGGTGGCAGCAGCACTGTGTGTGTGTGTGTGCGTTTGTGTGTACCTTGTGGAGCAGAGACAGGTGGCTACAGCACTGTGTGTGTGTGTGCGTTTGTGTGTACCTTGTGGAGCAGAGACAGGTGGCAGCAGCACTGTGTGTGTGTGTGTGTGCGTTTGTGTGTACCTTGTGGAGCAGAGACAGGTGGCTGCAGCACTGTGTGTGTGTGTGCGTTTGTGTGTACCTTGTGGAGCAGAGACAGGTGGCAGCAGCACTGTGTGTGTGTGTGTGTGTGTGTGTGTGTGTGTGTGTGTGTGTGCGTTTGTGTGTACCTTGTGGAGCAGAGACAGGTGGCAGCAGCACTGGCGGAGGCGCAGCAGCAGAGACAGGATGTGGACAGTGCTGGACGCCTGCTGAGGCTGCTGGGAACTCAACACAGCAGGGTCCGATTGGGACACGCCGAACTCCTGGGCCACTGGGGGAGGGACACGCATACACACAAAACTTGGGGCACTCAGTTTGTAACAGCTTGTCTTGAATTCCACACACCACACAAAGAAACCCATAATACAAAGTGGTAGACTTAAAAAAAAATCCAAAGCAGGTTACAGTATCATGTGATGTGATTATGCATTTTAGTATGGGTGGACAGCTGCACATGCAACCCAGGCAGTGTTAGTGCTATGCTCTAAAGTCTAAATCTTAAATCCTTGATTATTACTGATTAAATATCCAGTCGATATCTCACCTTTGTCAAAGGGATTGGCAGTGGAAGAGTTTGCGTTGCTCAGATCGTTCCCCTCATGTCTCTTCAGGTAGTTCTGCAGTGTAGATCTAGGAGAGAAGAGAAACTGATCATCTCAAAATCTAAAGTGTCTTTTTTTGTTTACCTTTATCCAGGGAGGGTTTGGTAAACATGCATGATAGTTTTCAAGACAGATGCAATTTCACTCTAACTTGAGCAAGAAACTTGCCTGATACAGCGAAGCAAAGCTTCAAGCAGCAATCCAACCTGACACCAGGTTTTTTTTCAAGCTCACTGCAGTTTTCCATTTGCTCTAAGAAATGCCATGTATTCAAAACAGTAGTCAAGAAAGATGTCTCCATTTCCTTTCTGTTGTGTCGTGGAGTCATCAAGCATTTCACTGCTTCACTCAGTGACCAAACTCATATAAAAGAGTAAAGTGAACCAACATTTCACCTCACTTCCTGTCTGAATGTATGGAAGACAATGTCAGATTGACAATAACACTTAAAGCAACGGTTTTCAAAGTGTGGGGAGACAACTTGAGGGGAAGTGTGGGCCGCGCGGTGTGATGGGGAAAATCAGAGAGAAGAAAATGCACAACTTGGCCATGCTGGCTGCACAATGGCTGTGCAGCCTCCTCTGCGCGAATCAGCCGCGGGCGGAGCTCACGCAGTCTGGCTGTCATCTCTCTCTCTCTCTCTCTCTCTCTCTCTCTCTCTCTCTCTCTCTCTCTCTCTCTCTCTCTCTCTCTCTCTCTCTCTCTCTCTCTCTCTCTCTCTCTCTCTCTCTCTCTCTCTCTCTCTCTCTCTCTCTCTCTCTCTCTCTCTCTCTGTGAGAGAGCACAGAGAGAGACACACAGGCTGGTGACGCGAGGTTTCTCTCTCTCTCTCTCTCTCTCTCTCTCTCTCTCACACACACACACACACACACACACACACACTCTAGCTATTTTCACACATGAACTCCGGATCAGGTGAGGGTTGCCCCCCACTGAGCCTGCCCCGGATGATACGTGAAGTGTACCCTTTCACACATGAGGCATGTTGCTTTCACACATGAGTAGCACCTCCGCAGAGTTTGTAAAGTAGAGAGGGGGCGGGGGTGGGGGAATTTGGGCATGACCACACGAGTTGTGAAAACGAAAAATACATAATGGGCGATAACTGCCTAACGTTCACGGCATATAATCGTTTGCGCATAACGTTAGTAACTAATTAATTAAACAACCCTACAACTCACGCCCAGATGCATCGATTTCCTCGAGTCGCAAGCACTACAAACAAAACAGGTCTTTGCTATGTTCAGTCCTATGCCTAAAATGCATCCAACCTACTAGAATTATACAGAATACAGGAAGCTAGACGTTTTTACCTTCAAAATAAAATAAATGTTGTATTACTTAGTAACAAAAAATCTGAATGTCGACTCACTACGGGTTAAAATTGACTTTTCGAAGGGAGCAGATATTCTTCCAGTTTATCTCCGTTCTGTATCTTTCGAAACACACACAAAAAACATTACACGTGCATTTACTTTATTTATTGCGAAGGTTATACCCGGAAGTTTTCGTTTTATACTGCCTGATTTGACGCTACTTGGAATTTGCGGTTCTGCCATTTGCCATTGAATCTTCACAAACGCTGTGTAAACGTTAAATCAAAGACATGAACGTAACCAGATCCAGATACACTACCTAGCGATGTCCAATACTGGGAAGCGGGACGACCCTCGCGTCCAAAAATGCTTATTAAATGTGTGTGCTGTGCGAAGCTATGCAGACATGAAATCGGATCAGAGCCATGAGCCTTTCAATCCAGCAACATGGCACAGTCGCACACGGAGCAGGTTTGAGGCGCTTCATTCGAAAAACTTTGCATGATGTTTTTTTGCTCGCTCATTCACATCGACTATTTATATAATAATAATCTGTCACGCTGGCTTTCTGTCTGTCCTCATGCACTCACGAGCTGACTACTTCACGGAGCTCTGGAGGGGGGGGGGGGGACAATCCGCCCCTGTGTGTAGGGCAGGGGCTACACTTCCCTCCGGCTAGGATGAGGCTCGCGGGAGCGCGCATGAGCCTCGAAAATCTGTTCACACATGACAGCCAATACGGATGGCCTCTAGATAACTCCTGAATTCCAGACATGTGTGAAAGCAGCTAAACAGACACTCCACAGCACGAGTGCTGTGTCACTCGATCTCTTTCTCCGTTTCCCTCCCCCCTTCTGTCTCGCGCTCTCTCTCTCTCGGAAAACCTGCTGCAGACGGGACACGCCCACACATTCCGCGGGAGAAAATACACTCTAAAAAATAACTGATTTCATGAGTTTTGCCACGACTGTCAAACCTAAATTTATATACTTTGCGACGTTCATCATCGTTCAAATTTGGCTGGTGGCTTATTAACATAGGGTCCTGTGATGTGATGAACTCAAAATGCTAAATAATAAAGAAATATTTCTGGTTTCCAGGGACTTTAATATCCAGCCAGAATCATTGCAAATGGATGTTCAAAATAAGTTAGCAATAGCATTCAGTTAATCAATGTCTAATGACAGCCAGATTCCGTTTTAACCTTTAAAGCAGCTACGAGCAACTTTTTCGATTGTTATTAAACAGTATAAATTTAATATCAATGCATCACATCTTACCTCTAATAGTCGACGAGACCAAAGCCGTGTGTATCTGAGATTGCTCCCTTAGGTGATTATTAAGTCTATAGTCTGTCTAAACACGCGCCAACAGGGGGCTCTCTAGAGCGACCGGACCGGGTAACCCGGAAGTGAAACGCGGAAGTGAAACCAGGAAGTGAAACGCAGCTGCCTTCCTACGCCGTTTGCGCTGCCTAGCAACATAACATAAACAATGTGAACGCCACGCATACTCGCGGGAACATCTCTCGTTATATTCTAACAGGTTTTTTGGAAGTTATTTTGTGGTTATGGCCGAAGTGGCTGCTGCAAACCGTTTCATTTCACTTCCTGATCTGCCCTGGCTACAGACACACTAAAGGTCCTTGCACATAGAGTCCGTTTTTTCGTCCGAAATTGACGCACGAAAAAAATAAAAATACGACCTCATTTGTGTCAATCATCATTGACACACCGAGTCCGACAATTACGTCCGTCATTTAAGTTTTCGGACGAGGTTCGATTTTCTGCGTTTTTCCGCATCCATGAAATCGTTTTGACAGGTGTTTGACCACCCAGAGCTGCCGTAGTGTTGCTATTCACAATGAAAAATGGCATCTGAGAAGTTAATTCAGTTCGTCTCCCAGCACAAAGCATTTTATGGCAAAGCAGGAATACAGAGATTCGGAATTAAAAGACAGAATGTGCCGGGTGATTGCAGACCAGCTTGGAATGCGGGACGCGGTGTGTGTGTGTGTGTGTGTGTGTGTGTGTGTGTGTGTGTGTGTGTGTGTGTGTATGGGGAAGGGGGGGGGGGGGGAGGAGAGAGACAGAGAGCCACACAGACACACTGCCAGTTGTGGATCAATAGGATCGCGGTAGTTTTCTTTTCGTTGCGAATCTTCGCAACGAATATTGGATAATTAACGCATCGGACTCAGTGTGCAAGGTATCTGTGCGTGACGTGTTTTTTTCGGATGACGGATTAAAAAAACGCAGCGAACAATTCGGACTCTGTGTGCAAGAACCTTAACACTGGCCGATTCACTCGGGGTTCAAGCGAGACTACCCTGCTTTGTTCTCGTCGACTATTAGAGGTAAGATGTGATGCATTGATATTAAATTTATACTGTTTAATAACAATCGAAAAAGTTGCTCGTAGCTGCTTTAAAACGAAAAAACGTTTTTAGCAATTTTTTTTTTTTTTTTTTAAATGGGGGGGCCAGTTTGTTGAATGGGGGGGCCCGGCCCGGCCAGGCCCGCCCCTAACGCCGGGCCTGGTTCTTTGTATGTACATCAAACACATAAATATGCTCATGTTTTTGTATCTGTTGAGGAGCTATTTCCGAGTAATTTTACGACATTTATGGAGCTGAGGAGTCTTCCGCGCTGCACACAGTCCATACGGATTGAACGTGCAGAGATCACAACATTTACACTTGATACACTGCACGGGGCGGGTATCCCACTTAGTTATAATGGTGTTAAAAATAATCGATTAAAAGTACTTCAGAGTGGATAAAGATGTTTAAAATGTTTAAATGAAGATAAAGATGTTTTAAAATCTTAAAGAATATTCACCTTATGTAGCCCCGCCCACTTGAGCCATTGTATCACGACTTCCTGTTCAAAACGCAGGCTGTTTTACCTGCTCAACCTAGTTTGACTCACCTGGTCAAACCTAGTTGGACTCACATATGAGTCAGACTAGGTTTATGAGTCACAGGAAGTGTAAACACAATCAGAACTTCCGATTGTGTTCACACTTCCTGTTCACACTTCCTCTCAAGCCAAACTGTCTCTTCTAGATGAAGTGAATAGGCTAAAGATGTTTGCAACATTTTTGGAACTCGTTTTTATGCCCGAGTGGAACAAACAACAATAATAGTAATAATGGTAATGATAATTGGGAGGTGGGGATTCTCTGTGGGGAGGCAGCTCACTCTCTCACACTTACGAGAGACAACGCCTAACTTAAAGCACTGATATTGAAATGCAATATTAGCGGTGCACAATTACGTCTAAAATGATAATTGTGATTATTTTGCGAGATCACCACTAATACACATTTATTATGCCCGATGGTTTAAAGAACAAATTATTTTACTACACTTTTACCAACATGTTGACTACTTTCAGCTCCAGTGAATGTTCTAAATCAGAGGTTTTCAAATGAGACTGTGGGCCTCCCCCCAGACAAAGCTTGGAAAGGGGCGCCGCCCTCACTCAATTCCTGGGTGCCTATGGGATCATGATTATGTTATTTGATCCCATAGTCATACACACTCAACAATTGAGCCAAGATAGCCTGATATTGCTTTTTGACATACTTCACTATGCCAAATGCATGAACAATTTCTGTATGAAGGCATTTATTTGTATCTGACTCTGGGAAAGTGGGAAAAACTGTCAAATTCCTCAAAACTAATGAATCACAATTCACAAAATCACAATTCAATAAATGTTTCAATATTGCCAATGTCAATGATTAGATTAGGAAAGCTTTAATCATTCATTCATCACCATGACTGCCTAGTAGCAACCTTGTGATAAAGAAGGGACACAAAAACAATGGTAGGAAGGAGGGGCAGGTTTTCTTATAAATGCTGTTACAATGTGTTACAGTTGCATAAATGGGATGATGTGTGCGTGTTACCTGGACTGGGCAAACACCACATCGTACACTGCCTGCTCGTCTGCAGACAGTTTGAGTCGGTGAACTCTGCAGGTCCGATCAGGAAGAGACACCTGAAACATCCAGGACTCCACGTCACACAAGACCAAGACATGCAGTTTTCTTTTTCTCAATCTCCCGAGTCTCCCGATTTTTAACACTTTCTCCCGCTGAGCTCCTGAGTGGTAATTAAATTACTATTGGGAGATTAGCGGGAGAAATTACGGTAATTTATCCCGCTAATCTCCCAATTTGTAGGATATGTGTCATGGTACCTGGCAACCCAACCCAGAGCAGGCAGTGGGGGGGGGGGGGGGGGGGGGGACGGGGGGCAATGAGGTTAAGCCATTCGCCGATACCCCAGAAAATCTCCTTCTTTTTCACAGCCCAATGTTGGCAGGTATGGTAAACAGAGAATGAATGTACTCAATGTAAGGTCCTCCTAAGGATAGAAGTAGAAAGAGATGTGGGCGTGTACCAGTGGTTTCCCTGTGGAGTCCAGCTGGCCTTTAGTCCGGCGCAGTAGCAGATTCCTGGTCAGGATGTTGAGTCTCTCTCCTCCTCTCTTAGAGCCATTGTCAACCTGAGATTTCCACAGCTTGTACTCATCAAACGGAGAACAACGCAGGAACCTGAGAAAGAGAGAATAAGCAAATTCAGCTGATTTAGTTTTAACAGAGAAAAAAAGCATTATTTCATTGACCATTAATGTAAAAAAAATATGAGAAAACTTCAGAGACAGATGTCAATTACAGAAAAATGTACTAACAAATATTTGAAATACATCACTGTGGTTATCAATCCTTACTGCTGCCATATGCTGAAAGTAGGGCTGGGTCGGTTTGAAAATTTTAAAACCGGTTCGATATTGCCGTCTAAACCGGATCGAACCGGTATACCGGTTCGATTTGTAATTAATTAATTAATTTTTTTTTTTTTTTTTAAGCAGGGCTCCCGAGTGTGGCCCATAACTGTCTGTAGTGCAACTTCAGTCCACCTGATAGCGATAATACACCTCTAAGCTGGTATTGTCAACCAGCAATGATACTGAATAAAAAGAAGCAGGACACCTGTGTAACAAACACACCCTGTATTTATTTCTCATAACTATTCAGCTTAACTTTTCTTCAAACATCAACATAATAAACAAAATAAGACTTTTGCATACTAGTGCAACTTGAGAAGAGGCTAATACGAACAATAGTGCAATCAGAATGGACTGGCAATTTTTTTTTTTAGGTTTTTTCGATTTGCACGTGATCAAACCGGTTTGGGCTCGTACACCGAACCGAACCGGTAAAACCGGAAATCGACCCATGCCTAGCTGAAAGCTATTTAAAATGAGCATTTTGCAAATAGTAACTGCAACATCCCCTCCCCCCCAATACTACTTGACCCAGGTGTGGGGTGTGTCTCTCAGCATTGCATATAAATAAGGAAGACATGGTACCTTCTAACCAGACAGAGCCCAAGATCTCCAGTACAAAGACTGTGTAAAGGGTAGATGCACTGTGTAAAGGGTAGATGCAGGAATCCTGAAGTTAAATTCAATACCTTTTAAGACCTTTTTAAATTCTTTTTCAATATATTTTAAGACCTCAACGCCACATTCGTCACATTAGCGATAGGGGTGTAAACCACAAGTTTAATCATGATACAATAAGATATAGATTCTTTGGACGACGATATGATATTTGCTGATATCACAAAGTCTGCCGCCTACGATACGATATTGATTCAATTCAGGGGTCTGCGATCGGTATGAGACGATATGCTCATTTAACACCATCACCACAATAGCTACAAAATGTAATACCTCTCAAATGGCGATAAGACTTTTGTAAGTATTTTGTAGGCACTATTTGTAAGATTCAGCACTATTAGATATCTAGAGAGGCATGCAAGATATTGTGTTGAAAGCAGTGAAAGAAGCCACACTGTGTTGTGAAAACTTTGTTGTAGTCAGCCTGCTGCTTCGTCAGGTCGAAGGCTCCTGCTTCGTTTCTGTGGATTTAGCTATTGTCCACGTTTATAAATGGACAGAGTTGCCCAGTGAGGTTCGACAGCATAACACTGGATCAAGCCATGACTGTGACTGAGGAAATAAAGCGCCCATGGTTAGTCTCTAAAATAAGGTTAGTCTCTGCTTGTATCACAGTTTGGGACTGTGCATTTCCTGGTCTGTGTTTACAATGCACGATGTTGGCTGTGTGGCTCGCTATGCGTGTCTCGATGGCAGGCGGGTGTCTGGCGTTGCATAGTGTAGATAGCAGACGCTATACCATAGCAATGTGAGTGTTTAGGGTGGCATGGGAAGCCGTGGCTCTGTGTTTTATTGATTGTTTGTGTTTACGTTTTGATGTTAAAGCTCCAGCGTGACATCTAGTGGGGGAAATCTTACAAAAAGTTCCTTTAAGGGCCTTCATTTTCCCTAAATTGATTTATGAACTTTTAATACTTCTCAAGACTCCGCAGATACTCTGGTGTAACCAGCATGAGTTGCTTTCCTTACTTGAGCAGGGAGTACATGTCCAGGAGGTTGTTCTGGATGGGCGTGCCGGTGACGGCCCAGCGGGCGTGCGCCCTCAGCCGGCACACGGCCTGTGAGGTCTGCACCTTGGGGTTCTTGATGTTGTGAGCCTCGTCCAGGACCACGCGGGCCCAGGCCACCCGCAGCAGGGGGCCCGAGCCGGACGGCTGGGGGACACAAGACGGGATCCAGTGTTAGTGGATCTTTTACCGCCCCACACACACACACGACCACAGTAGGTAGTACATTTTAAAATTCACCAGCCACTTTCAATGACTTTTACAGCCAATTATATTTTTTTGAAAATGGGAAAGAACAATATTTTGGGATGATATTGGCCTTTAATAAATGATATCCAGTCAGTGTCTTCTCCTCTGATATGATGGAGGTTCCTCCGGCAGAAAAACAGGCTTTTCTTGATACATTTTATTTATTTGTTCAATAATGCTTTTGTAAATTGAATCTTCATGGTTACCACATGGTCAGCATCCTTGCTGGGTTGCTCTGCCTCCTCCTTCTTGATGGGGATCTCCTTGGAGACCAGACTATATGTTGTCACCACCACATCATGCTCCATCAGCCTGGGGGACAGACAGACATGGACACATTCAAAAGAATTGTGGTGCACTTCGTTAGAGAGAGAACGTAATCCAACCAACTACAGGAAACCACCCCAAAATGCCTGGGTAGATGGAGACGGAAGCGGTTCCTCGTGCCTGGAAAGCCTAGCAGAACAAAATGACTCTTGACTGATGCTCATATTCAGCTATTTATTCATGTGTTCTTAACTGGTATGAACACCAGAGAGGAAGAGACAGACATGTCCATCACAGTCACTGGAATCAAATTGATCAAAAGTTTGTCCAATAAACATTCTACTTCTGAGTCATGTGGCTTTTGTTTACAAGCCCTGGTTCATTTGCAATGGCCCTAAACTAACCAAATATAATGCAAACTTTTCCACCCTGGTTCAGACAAGAAAACAATCCATTGATGTGAAATCGGTCAAATACAAACTCCAGACCGAACTTGAACTTGACCGAAATAGAAACGCACTCGAATACAGTGCTGCACAAAGCATTTGTGTAAACTCAATGCAGCTTTGTATTGTTAGTATAGTTACACTACATGCCAGTAGGGGGTGCATGAAGATTAAAGAGGCAACCATAAGCAAGGGAAAAAAGAAACAGGGGTGACCAAAACAACAGAAGCAATTTCACTCATTTTACTGTTTAATCTAGTGCTGAAAAGAGAGAGATGTAAACAAAAGCAACAAACTGGAAGATAAAAGGATAAGCTTTTCCATATTTTAGACCAATCACAGACGTGTTGTTATGAAAAGGTGAAATTAGCTATATAGACCAAAACAGTGTTTCACCCCTAACTGGAAAGATGTTTAATCATGTTACAAAGAGGGGCATTTTAACATGGGGAGATCTGCCTACTGCCCCCTGCCCCGAGTGGCCATTCGAGGAATTACAACTTAAACAAAGACTTCCGCACCTTCCTGGGAAAGGGGGTGGGCTTGGCCACTGGGTCTAACCCTAACCCTAACCCCGATTCATATTTTTAATGGTATCATGTCGGATAACATCAGTAGTTTAGCGTTAGCTTGTTAGCTAATCTAAAACTGTCGGCATTTTGCCCACGTTAATCCCACCACGTGCACGATGTACAGCCAATCAAATGCCTGCCCGAGCTGAAATTGTAGCCAAACAATTTTACACCAACACCGGAAACATAGAACAAATAGGTAGAAGTGCACATTGTAGTGGTACAGTACAGAGGTGTGTGTGTGTGTGTGTGTGTGTGTGTGTGTGTGTGTGCATGCGTGCGTGCGGTGCTCTCACACTCTGGCACTCCTTGTGCGGTTGGGGCCGTGGTACAGGTACACACTCAGCTTGTCGCTCTTGACGTGTCGTTCAATCTCCTTCTTCCAGTGGTGGACCAGGGAGGCAGGGCAGATGATCAGCGTGCCTCTGGAGACCAGCAGGCTGGAGTCTGGAGGAGGGACACATCAACACTGTCACACCCCAAAACACACTGCCAGACGTTTCAGTTCCCACACTTGCATTACGTTGACTTTCCCTTTAGGAGCCTGCTTGGATTTCACTCTCAAGTTTGGATTCCGAAGTTCCTGCATGGGCAGAAGTGACCAAACCTGACACTGCCAGAATACCGCCCCCGTCTGGCAGAGTCAGGTTAGAAGTGACCAAACCTGACACCAGAATTTAATTTGGGCAAATACAGCGAATCTACAGCGCTAGTGTTGGAAGGGAGTGGACGCTCTGCTCTGTCGCAGCCCCGCTTTCTGATTTAGGATGATGACAGGTGGAATTTTACATAATAATGTTCCCTAGTGCAGCTTCAAATCACCACAAAAAAACAACTAAATACTCCTCGTATAATTAGCCTAATTTTCAGACTGAAAGGCAGTTTCATTACCATTGTTACCATTATTATATTATACCATTATTATTACCATTCTTCTCTAAATCGCTCGACAAAATCTGAAAAATGGGCGCAATTCAGGAGTCTAGAACTAGGCTAACGTATAATCTATGTATCAAACTACCGTATATGCTGATGCTATTTTTTGGGACATTTCCTTTTATTTATTCAATTGTCACCAACACAACAGCAATTAATCTGTCATTCTCAGAAGTCAGTACATTTACAAGTGGAGACATTAGAAATAATACTTATGTCTCTTGTGAATTTGGGAATGATATTATGATTGCATGGACAGTAATGTCTTGTAATATTCTGTCTGCCAGATGGAAACAGTGAAACAGTGGCTCTACCCACCGTTCTTGGAGATCCAACCTTCCAGCTTCTTCTCCTTCTCATCTTCCTCTTTTGCCTTCTTCTTCTTGGCCAATATGAGAGCAATCATGGTCAGAGTCTTCCCCAGACCCATGTCATCCGCTAAGTCCAGGCAGGAGAAGAAAAAAACAACAACCATGTGATACTTCATTAATCCCCCATAGAGAAAATCTCTTTTTGCCGTTTCACCTTTAATTATTAATAAAAAGTTAAACAGCATAAAGACAGTAGCCGAGTGCAGTCAGGCGAGGAGTGAACAAGCTGAACACTCGACCGGCCTTTGTAAACAAAATTCAATACTTTTAAGGCCTCATTTTGAGAATATTAAATTCAATGCTTTTTAATATTTTTAAGACACCCTGATTAAGTGCTTCACTTTTTTATTGGGCAATCTCTATTCTGTCTCTCTGTTGACATTTTTTGTCCCACTGATGATGTCATCAGTGATGTCATTAATCACAGATGATGTCATAAGTGATCTCATCAGTGATGTTACTTGAGCAACTGAAGCAACTGATGATGTCATTATGTCATAGTGATATCATAAATTATGTCATACATCACTGATGATGTCATCAGTGATGTCATAGGCATTGTGACATCACTGATGATGTCATCAGTGACACACACACACACGAGAGAGACTGAGGGAGAGGGAGGAGAGGGAGAGAGAGTGAAGGAGAGGGAGAGAGAGGGGGAGAGACTGAGGGAGAGAGAGATACTGAGGGAGAGAGAGAGGGAGACATTGCGCGCGCGAGCCAATGGCAGGGCCACGCAGCAGCTGAGCTGCATATGCGAGCTGCAGGATCAGCCCGGCGAGCCGCAGGGCGGGCGAGCCCAGGAATCGAGCGCGCATAGCGTGCGAGATGCTTAGTAAACCCAAAAATGCAGGAAAGGTAATTTCATTGTTTTTGTGAGTGAAAGATTTAAGTAACCCATCATCCCGTAACAAGCAATACATTTTAACACCACTTAAACATTAATCATTTGCTTTGAGAGTAGAAAGGCTCATGGACTTTGAAGGCCAAATAACGGTTAACTAAAGTACACAAATATGATTATAATGACTATAATTCCAGGCTTTTCTTCAGCCTAAAAGATGTGTTTTTGAATGTGGCATTTCAATGCTGCTTATTTCTGACTCCATATGCAGAAAATAAATGAACTCACCCAGAATTCCTCCACAGGGTTTCTGAGTTTCTCTCCACAGCAACCAGGCCAACGCTCTCCTCTGATGGGGCAGGAGTGACACCTGACCGACCAATTACAGGAAGACCGTGTTAAAGACCTCCTCCACTCAAAAGTGGGTTTTTCTTCTTGTTCCTTCAGTTGGATGTTTGAGCTTCACTGTGCAGAATGATGTATGTGCAGAGTTTGACACTAGAAGGCTGTTTTCACAATCATCTGCTGAAAGTGGAAAGTTTCTCTGTGCTCACTGAAAAGACCATTTCCACAAGCATAATTTGTGACATCACAATCACTTGGAGCAAATCGCTGTCATCAATATCCAGCAGTTAACTGTAAAAATCAACCTCAAGGCGCGTTACAAATAGAGCAGGTAGAAGACCAGGCTCTTAGACTCAACAACTGAAGCAATTCTCACATGCACCGGCTATTTTACTGCACAGGTCATGTGGCACTTGAAACAATTTCCCAACAAGAGCATGCACTTAGCGATTGCGGCAAAGAAATAGCCCTTTAACGAGGGGAAGAAATCTTGAGCGGACCTAAAGATGTTATGACAAGAAAAGCGCATCTTTAAATCACAATTGCAATATTCTGTCAAATAATTATTTTCTGTCAGTGTTTCAGCTGTAACGTTACTAACTAACTGAGCGAGCGAGTGATGGAGGATGAGACCTTGATGCCCCGGGGGTCGGGGGCCTCAGCCTCGGGGGCGGGGCAGGACTCCAGCGAGCCGTGCAGATGGTCGATGGCCTCGCAGGTGGCGTTCTTCACCGCCAGCAGACGGTTGTCAGTCATTCTGCCGCCGTAATACGCCTGTGCCTGCGGGTCCACTGAACACCAGGGAAGGGCAGGGTAAGTAACCAATCAGGAGTCTTCACTATGGGCCTTCCCTCAGACAAGCCCCCATGTGGAGGCCCGCCTCCTACTTTGAAAACCTCTGTAATAAATCTAAACGACTAGGGATGAGATTATCCATCACCATACGATTCGCAAGCCGATGTGTGGTTTATGATTCAATGCAACAATGATGCAGTAATAAATAAAAGTCCAATGCCAATAAAGTTTGACTGTGTAGAATTATAGCGATGGCGTGGGTTGGTAGAATGTAACTTAAAAATGTCATTACAAAGTGAAAATAAAATAATCTGGATGGAAAGCTTGTGAAACTGTGATGGTCAAGTGTCGCATTTGTGATTACTACAGCAGAATAAAAACTGAACTAATATCAACATTGGTTTTTCTGACAAGCTATGTATAGAATTTCCCTATATTCATCATACAAATTCAGAATCCAAAAAGGTGTCTCTCTCTCTCTCAGCCTACCTCCATACATCTGGGTGAATCCCTGGCTGAGCTGGAGGCCCAGGGAGCCTGAGGCCTGGTGGGTAGCAGGGCGTGGGACCGGGGGGGCGGGGAGCAGGATGGTCCCGCCCTGCCGACTGAACGGGTTGACCTGGCTGCGAGCAGGAGCTGGATCGATAGCACCGCCGCTACGTTCACCCGGGGACTCTGAAAAGGATGTCAACATTCCTGTGTGAAAGCTGACACTGACAGCGATAAACGGTCAAATTCATTAGTCACATAGAATGGAGAGTCGTCTAAACAAAGAAATACTATAACATAAGAAACATTACACACAAGAATGATTAGCAAAATTCAAATGTTATTTTCTTTTGTAGAAGTCAGAGGGTGAAAGGAATGATACCACAAACATTTGACTCAGAGACATATTTGTGCTGCTACAGTATGTCAAATTCAATTCTGCTGTGCAACATAACAAAAAGAATAAAAAAAAGTCTGATTACTGTTGCAGTTCCAATAGACCCTATCCCTATCTTACAACACTAGGGTATCCCTAGCATGCAGCTCCGCTGCTGCGTGTCATCTCATCACTGATGACATGATGTCAGTGAGTGTCGAAAAGGCAGGGTAAACACAAGTGCAAAGCGTTTTGCTTGCACCTGTGTTCACCCTGCCTTTTCGACACAAAATGGCCCCCGTGAAAAGGGTATATCTGCCCTAATCCCGCACGGGTGCTCTTTACACTTCCTGAAAGTTTCAGCCCGATCGCACGTGAAACGGCATAGCTGTGGCCGGACAAATTTCTTGAAACAGACAAACAGAGTCCACATTGCCAAATTTATATAGATAGATAGATAGATATAGACTTAAAAAAAAGTGCTGCAACAGCTGCTTGAGGGCAAAGATGCGATAGCTTATAACACTTTTATTAGCAGTATAGTGGTGCAGGGACAGTAAGGCGTTACCAGGCTGAGAGGCAGCGGTGAGGCTCAGAGACTCCAGCGCATCCTCCAGCTCTTTGACCTGAGTCTTCAACCTCTGGCCTTTATCAGGCAGAGCAGACACATTCACCACCGACAGAGTGGCCTGAATGGAGGAGGATAAATACAGAGAGACATTAAAGCATAACCTCTGTTTCATACATGTGGTAAGACAGCAAGGACTGTTTAGCTAATGGGTGACTAAACACAAAAACACAACTTTTATCATCAAACTAATAATCACTATCGCTTAAGTGGGCCTACAAACATGTCCGACTAGGAGACTGAATGTATGTGAATGTTATTTCCCAATCAGCAGCTGTATTTCTAAGCTGTAAGTCTGACATGACACAAACCTGGTATTTGTTGTCACATTACATGATTTCTGGGTAATGAATCCCTTCAAACTAAAACAAAACAAAACAGCTAGTTACTGTCCACTGCCACTTGGGGCCCGCGCAAGTGCAAACTTGCCTAGTGCAACTTTAAAAGTTTAATGAGGAAGGTAGATGATACACTAATTAACTCCCTCACCTTTTTCTGTTTGAGCTGGGCGGTGAGCAGGCTGTGCAGCCCTCTGGGGTCTTCCTGTTGACCTTTGACCTGGGTGGCCGGCTGGAAACCTGGAAAGGAGGTCAGGGTCTTCTGGACGGTGGTCACAGGAGGAGTTTTCTGAGTAGCAGGCTTCACAGACACCAACTGGACATCATCATCATCATCATCACTAAACTCCCCAAACTTGGTGATCACTGCAGATCCTCCAGACTTGTCCTGGTTAGACTGTGATGTATCATTTTGGGTTTCGGATCTCGGTTTGTCTTTATGATCTGTGGTTCCACTGGAGTCTGGGTGTTTGGTTAGTTTGGTTTTGGTGTTAGCGGTGTCTCTGGGAGAAGGGTTAGAGACACTCTTCTTCATCTCAGAGTGGGCCTCTTCACCCGTAAGGTTTTTGGCAGTTCTGACAGCACCGGGTGGTTGCTGGGTCGAATCCCTGTCAGGATGCTTTGGGGTTTTATCAACGTGAGGAGACTTGACGCCGGCAGTAGAACATGTTTTCACTGCGTCTCTTCCCTCTTTGCGGTTCTCTTTAGTCTTGTCTTGCATCTCATCTGCCATCTTTTTCTCACCGTCAGCTTTGGGACCATTTCTCTCCTCGTCTGAAACCCTCTTCTTTACTTTCATCCCCAGCGGAAGCTGTTTCCCTCGATACATGTCCAACAGGCTCTCCTCATCTCCTTCTCCTTTACTCTCCCCATCTACCTTCTGACCGCTCTCTTCACCTCCTCCTTTCATCTGGCCGGTTTCCTCCTCTCCTCCACCCTGCACCCTCCTCCACTCCGAGTCCTTGTCTGTCTTGCAAGGGGCCTTGAAGGGGTTTCGGACGGGCGGCAGGCAGGACGGCTGCAGCTGTCTGTCAGACAGAGGGTTCCTCTTCTCCTTGTCTGGCTGCAGGGATTGAAAACAATGGCTATTTTGAACATTTGAAAAAATATATATATCAAAAATAAAATCAGGGATGTGATCAGAACTTAAAACCTTAGTTAGAGAAACAAAAGGACCAACAGAAAAACCAAATCACATTCGTGAGAAGTGGAAATTCGAGTAATTTAATTTGGACTTGAGTCACTAATTTGAGAACTCATGGTTGGTCCTCACAAGTAAGGACCTGGGACTCGACATGCCCCCTTTGAAAATGAGGTGCTATTTAAACAATGGCAACTTTGACCCACTGTGTTCCTGAAGAAAATGTCAATAACTTTTCCATAACAAGGAATGTGTTAAACAACAAACTATATTGCTGGAAAGTGACCCATTTGTAAAATTAATTGATATTCCTTGTCTTTATACCTCTTTCTAAATCCCATTATATTCCAGGAATTTCATGACCAGTGGGAATCCTGTTGGAAACTTCTAGTTTCAAACGTGCCAAAGAAGAACTTGAACTATCTACATAACACAGAAGGGATGTTCTCTTCTAAAGCTAATGAGCCATGGGCACTTTAGTGACAATATTTACTGTATATTAATATAATATGTAACTATGTGAAATTTGTAGATGTGTAATTATGTCGGGTGTCTTACGGTGGTCCAGGGGATGTTTCCACACCACTTTTGTCGTGCTTTCTTTCCCTCAACACAGCGGTAGAACAAGCTGAAGAAGGAGAGGAGAGGCGTTTAGAGACAGTCCTGAAAACTGAAGGTCACAGCTTCAGGTGGTTATGACTGACTGAAGTAAAAATGCTAGCACCTTTTAAATGTAAACAAGACTAGGGTACCTGAGGTGTGTTCGTTAATTCAATCTGACGCTCTACACTCAAACGAGAGCGTAGCTGTCTAAAGAAGTAGAGCGTGCTCTTTCTGTATGAATTAACAAACGGGTCAACTGTCAGTTCTGAAATGGATCAAAGAAAAACTTTCCTATCGATATGTATGATACAAAATGTAGCACCACTTGTGCAAGAGCTTGTGTCGGCAGTGAGGAGGATGACAATGTAAGAGATGATGAGACATACTACTGATAACAATTTGTCTAATCAGTTTTAGAAACACTGGCTGAATACTAGATAGCAGTTAGCCAACTGTTTAATTCACCCATCAGTCCACTGTTGGAGCATTTTGCTACTGCCATTTTAGCTGTTCATCTGCTCTTGGCGCTCTGCTGCTCCATTCGTTCGTTTCCTCAGAGTGCCCATAGTGCGTGTTGCCGCTCACACGCGTCATGTGGTCATGTGGACCTGTGTTCACACGCTCTGAGTGTAGTGCTCTATCTTCCAAGCTTTTCTGTGCTTTTTTATTATATCGGAAAATGAATTTCAGATAGCACACACACCCACCTGTGGCTCTGCTGCTGCTGATTGTATGTGAGAGCTTGGAGTTCCACCATTGAACCTTCATGATTGAGGCAGTGGGATGGTGGGATGCTGTAGAAGAAGAAGAAGACCAAAAAGAGGAGCATTAATCAGAGCAGAAAACCAACTGGGGAACTGGGGGGAATAGCGTGATCTTCCCACATGCTACATCCTGCCGGTGAAACTCCTCGCAGTCAGCTGAAAAGAAGCGGCTGGTGACTGCAAATGTATCAGAGGAAGGAAGCAACCATTATTTCATTCACTAGGTAGTACTACTAGGAGAGATTATACAATATAGGCATACTACTGAATATTTTGATCAGATGTTTCACTCTGTTTTTGTCGTCTGTCTCTGCTGTAGGTACTAGGCAGACTCTGCAGTAGTACCTGGGGGGGCAGTAGAGAAATCATGTTATATTTACCTCGTCGCCTCTTGGTTGAAATCACAGCCATGCTTGTCAACGCAGACGTAGAAGCTTTTGCCTTGACTTCGTCCTTCTTTCACTCCCGTTTTCAACATGCACACGCTGCCTGGTTATGGAAAGGATAATAATACAGTGCGCATTAGCTGCCAGAACAAACTGCCCTGTCATGTACAGGACTAGCCTGCAGACAGACTAGCAGTGTTTCCGAAACAATAAAACTTGGTTCAGATAACTTCAATTTTAAACGAAATAACCGTAAGATGCTTACCGTGGTTGTTACATAAAACCTTTTCCATTATCAATATGTATTATCAAGACACATTCAGTCCAGTTGAGACGGTTGAGTTTGGACAAAAAGGTGAATTTTGTATCGACCAATGACAACCATGGAGGAAACACGTCCGCTATGTTAATGTCAGTGTAAAAGCTCCCATCGAAAAGCTATAACGTAAAAGCCGTAAAAAGTAAAGCGAAAGAAAAACAAGACGCAATTAATTATTTTGATATAACAGTAGGAATATAATTCCGTCTCCACAGAAGTCACCAAACATAAAATCGTCTTAATGTATACTAATCTACTTTTTCTGGAAATCGCCATGTGACTTTTATTATGAAACATTTGTTGAAATAAGTTGAACCGGAAGTGATTTGAAACCGCTATTTTCGAGCATAAAGTTTACTGTGTATTGTTGGAAACCCGTGAAAACGCCACATTATGGTAAATCCCGTAGTATTTTACACAGTGTGAATATCAAACAAGTAAAATAAAAAAGATCAGATTAGCGAAATTGGAGTTGTAAAAATCATAATGTAAAATACATTGCCCATAATGCCACAGCTCGTTTGTAGTCGCTTTTTTCTATCGCGGGCTTTGTTTTGATATGGCGGCAGGCTTTGAAACGCCTACCTGTCATCTATCTTTAAAGTTTAAAACTATTGGTATATTTAACTCCAGTAATTACACCAGTCTTCTCTATCACAGGTAACTGCTGCATTTCGACATGGTTTATTAGTCACTAACGTTATACCGCTTAACTTTTGTTAACCTAGCTAGCGTTACTACATTAGCGTTACAGTCCAACCAGGCAGGAAACCTCAAAGGTTGACGTTAACGTCAAATTAAGTTGCTCCAATATTAGCTAGGACAGTTTCGAAATATTAGCAAATGCTAGCCTACATGGCATGTAACGTTGACGTTACAATGTAGTGCAGTCAGGCTATGTAATCTTAATGAAAAGCTAGTTAGCAAGGGTAGTTTGTTGCTAATGCTAACAACAACAAACATACACTTTACTTATGTCATTGTCTGTGATGTAGTGTTAACTCAGTGATTCTCAACCATTTTTATATCAAGACCCATACATACACGGACCCCCCAAGATATGATTTTATTTTTTGTCTCTCGGACCTAAATCGAAGAATATTGTTCGATTTGATTTTGTCCAGAATTCCATGACAATCTGTATTGTAGGTAGTGAGATAACAGTGAAACTGTGCCAAAAATAGTATTCTACATTAACTGTTGTTAACTTCTTGTAGATGAAACAATGCTGAAGTTGAACAATTCATCAATTTGCTGGGGACCCCCCCCAGGGACCCCTACCCTGGTGGTCCCCAGACCCCATGTTGAGAACCACTGATGTAACGAATTAACTAACATTACATCCGTGTAAACCAGGTCCTAAAGATAGATTTCCTAAGTGTGGGCCTCTAGATGCTTTCGAAACATAAACATTCCAAATTTGCCCCAGTTTACTTCCTGTTGCAGTGTTAAATAACAATAACTAAGAGGACATAAGATAGGTTCCAAAATGTTCCCTGGCAACACAATTCCATGAAAACCATCTATAAATGCTTCAAAAGTGTGTTAATGGTGTCTGCCTCTTAACCTGCCAACATAATCTGTTGTCCTAATCCTGGATTAGACAGAGAGCCTGACGGAGACAACAGGAAATGTCAGATAGTTTTCCTAAAAGTGGACATCATCTATAAATGCTTCGAAAGTGTGCTAATGTGTCTGCCTCTTAACCTGTCACCATAATCTGTCGTGCTAATCCTGGATTAGACAGAGAGCCTGTCTGCGGCATGTCATCCCCGGATGGGCAGCAGTACTCCCAGGCTGACTTCCTGGCCCTGTGGATGCCGAGCAGCTCCAGAGCCGGGGTGATCCTCAGCCCCTCCCCGGACTTGGCTGGTTCTCTGAGGCACATGCCGGCTCCTGGCTCCCCGCCCCGAGACCCCGACGACTCCTTCACCTCAGACTTTGCCCCCCTGCCCGCCTCCACCAACAGCAGCTGCTGCCTCAGTGTGGATGGCCTGTCTGGGCCACCCGGAGGACAGAGGAGTATGTCTGACAGGCCTGGGAATGGTCTGCACTCTGCTCCTCCTCAGACTACTTCAGTAGGACAACTGGACTCTTTAGAGGAGGTGCCAAGCACCTCCCAGGATGCTTCCGTGATGATGAAGCTGGAACAGGTAAGAACAAGTGATCTTCACCCTTTTCAGCCCGGGACACATTGTTTTTCTTTTCAAAATCAAGTGTCAGCCCTCCATTTTAGTAACTAGGACATACCAGAAACAGGCACACAACATATTCATAATTTTTGTGCCAAGTGTAATAAACTGAGGGTTATGGGTGAGAAGAAGAGTCTAGTAGTTGTAGCAGTAAATGCCTTAGTTTGGGATACTCAAGTACAGCTTTTCAGTCTCAAAACATACTAAGGCTCTTATGACAAACCTAGTGGAAACAGGCCTGCAACACAATACGCTTTTTTGTGCCTACTTTATGAGCTGCAAGTAGTGCCATAATTAAAACAACGACACAGATGCTGTGATGTGAGAAGACTGGGGCTGAATCAGTGAATACCTCTGATCCTCTGGGGACAGCTTTACTGAATGGGATTTATTTTCTCTCTGGCATTTTGTTGGGGTTTTCAGGATCAATTACATCACTGCTTCCTGTTTTCCTAATACCCTCCAACTCCCATCTCCCCCCTCTCCTTGCTAAATGGTTTCTTCCGAATCCCCACAGGTTATTTATGGCGGAGCAGAGCAGGACTCAAGTAGTTGAAAGAAGTGTTTGCATGCCATGCATTAGTACTTTTAATATGTGACTTTGCCAGGTGTGTAAACTGTGTATTTGTGTGGTGGGCCGGTCTGACAGAAGAAACCAGTCGCTTTGCATTATGACAAACATTGGGCTGGATTCAGTGACAGAATAAAGCCTCTGAAGACCCTAGACTGGTTAAAACCATCCGCCTCTGTGAACTCACATTCTGTTTCTTTCTGCGGTTCCGGCTGGACTCCAAGGTGTGCAAAGTAATTTCAGTGGGTGGAAGTACTTGTCTTGACAGACAACTCCTTCAGCCAGTTAGCGTCGCCAAATCCAGTCCTTCAACCAATCAGCATCAGATCTAGTCAAATCCACTCGGAGGAACGGTGAAAACCTCTTTTCCACCGAGAAACTCTGCTGTTGCATACTCCTGTTCTTGTTTAATTGTTGTTATTGAGTCTATTTTCTGCAATAAATGCACTTATGGCTGTTTAAACTCATTGGCGTTACTGCTTGAGCCCAGAGCCGTGTAAAAAGAGTTGCGACATCTCCACTCACTCCAATGGACCAGTTTCTTACTCTCAAAAGTCCCAGGAAGTAAGGTCCTGGATTAAGCAGCACTGTCGAGTTGCAGCAAAATGGGTTAGGGTTAGGACAGTTTGTGTTGTCCTTTGAAAGTTTTTTTTTTCTTGAATCAAATTGTACATTATCAGCTTTATTTTAGCATGCAAAAGTAGCGCGAGACCCATTCCTGGCTGTTCATTGGCTAATGAGTCTCGCATTTTGGTCCTCCGCTGATGCCACTCTCTCTCTAGAGGACACTACTTGAGCCAAGCCATTACTGTTTTGCCGGCGGCCTTCCTGATTGGCCGGGTTATGAAGTCAACTACGAGGCACGTCCCTGATTGGCCCGTACACTTTGTAGTTTCTGAAAACGCCCACCCCAGACTGGAGGCCAGACGGAACCGCAGAACGAAACAGAATGTGAGTTCACAACACGTGACCGGATGGTTTTACCCAGGCTATGAAGATCCCACCTGCTCGCTCACTGTAAACACTCTGGATAAGAGTGTTTGATAAATGTAAAGTAAATCATAATAGACGGAAATGTAAGACGTACATGTGTGTGTGTGTGTGCGTGCGCGTGCGTGTGTAGCTGAGGCAATGGCAGCAGCACATGCAGGAGCAGCTAAAAGCCCATCAGCTGGAGGAGATCCTTCGTCTCCAGGAGGAGCATCAGAGGCTGCTGGGAACGATGAAGGGCTCCCAGCACTGTGGAGGAGGTGAGGAGGCAAAACACTTTGTGGGATTTCATAGTTTGATTTGGTTCACTGGTGTGTGGTTTGAATGGGAACTATGAGCATTCGCAGGTACGCGTTTGCCCTGCTAGTATGTTTTTGTTCAGGGTTGCCACAGGTCTGGAAAGTGCTTAAATTAAAAAAATAAAGTACTTGAAAGTGCTTGCATTTAGCCTACTGGAATCTCTGATTTTGAGCCTTGTGCTCTCTGTCATCTCTTGTCATTGCTGGGCCAAGCTTGATACACTACGTTCTTCCTGTCTACAGTATCACTCTCCACGCTGTGCTGAGTTTATGTGAAGTGTTAATGATTCATTCCGATGTCTAAGCATGACTGGAAACAAATTTGCAGTAGAGGACATACTGTACGAGACTGGTAATGGTATAGTATGTGAATTGTGAACATCTCTGAATTATTGACCCATCATTTTGAAATAATCTATCCTTGAAAAGTGCTTGAAGTCTGTCTTACAAAACAGTGAGAACCCTGTTTATCATTTTCTGTTTTGCTCCCACTTACGCCAGCTTTTTCATGTACTGTATACATGTCGATCCATAAACACTGAGCAGAATGTAATGCATCTTACACAGAGGGCTCAGCACAGTCAGGGGCAGAATGGGGGGAGGACACCCTCCAGGGGGGCTCTCCTCACCGAGAGAACCCACACAGCCCCACCACAAACAGCCATGGAGTCCCTCAGGGCTCAGCCTCCACCTGCGGCCCCCGGCAAGAGCCCAGGTCCCCACAGGCTGCGAGGCGGGGGCAGATACAGAGAGGTCAAGACCAGGAGGAGGTGGCAGACCAGACAGATGGTGAGACAGCTGCTGTTTCTTCTTCTTCTTCTTGTATTGACTCCTCTATTCATTTGATTAGCCTTAACTAGCAGCTCTATTCACCTTATTTCTGGACTTACGTTTCCCATGATTCTCAGCGGTTGCCGGTTGTCGACTTCCTGTTTACATTTTTTTCACTAGCAAGGACGTGTGCGCCGCTGTCAAAGAGTGGGAACGTTTGGCTTATTTGATCCGAAATGGCTATAAATAGTAACGTTGTGTGGTTGCATAGTGGCGTGCGATATTTTACAAAAACGAGGTGAATGTCAATTCACTCGTACTGTATGGGCTTATTTTAGCTGAAATTGCTAAAAAATAGTATGTGGTTGCATAGCGGCAGCTTTTGTTTTGAAGGCTAAACGTCCAAACCGGAACTCTTATTATTTGGTCATGAACGGAGCTTTAGCCGTCCCTCTCTTTCAAGATTCAAGATATTGTCACTCCGTTGTACAATTATGCACGTGTGAAATTATTGTGCTGGGGGGCTCCATTACAAGACATAGGTAGGTACAAAGTCACAACAATTATTATGATTATTTTCAGTCTCTTTCGCTATGAACGGTCCTGGGTGGAAACAGGCAACCGGCAGCTGGAAACAGGGAGGGAGGGTGTCATGGAAGCGCCCACGGTCTCATCAGGAAACTCGTGAATAAGTCACTCTGTTGCTCGGTCAGTCAACAAAAAGTTCATCCTTTGGCGGCCACCGCTTTCACCGTAGGAAGCTGAAATTTGCCATGGAGTTTTTGTGTGTGTGTGTGTGTGTGTGTGTGTGTGTGTGTGTTCATGCCAGTTGGCAAAAAGTAGCAGAGTAGTGTGGGCTGGCCCTGCCGTCCTGCATCTATCTATATAAAATTGAGTATGTGGGCTCTGTTTCAAGTTCTGTGTTCAGCCACAGCTATGCCGTTTTGCGATTGGGCTGAAACTTTCAGGAAGTGTAAAGAGCGCCCTGATGGAGCCAGATTCTTTAATTAGGGCAAATTAATTGCCCTAAGGCTGAGGCTATAGTTCAGTGATGAGGTCATCAGTGACGTCATCAGTGATGACGCCGCGATGATGATGATGGAGCCGGATTTTCTTATTAGGTGATTGCCATAATTACCTAATGATGTTGATGTCATCAGTGATGTCATCAGTGACGATGTTATGTCGGTCTGAGGCTATAAAAGATGTCAGTCTGAGGCCATATATAAGAAAAAATGAATAACAAACATACAGGACCATGTTCTTCCAATTGAACTCAAGTTACCAGGTCAAAGCCAGTACCATAGCGGCATATGTGGTCACAGCTATTGTGAATTTGCACTCATTGTTGATGTGTTTGTTCAATTGGAACTTTTTCCTTCCTGCAGACACGTGGAGCTCCAGAGAAGATGGGCAGGATCAGAGCGTTGATGCCAGCCGCTATCAGGAGCTTGACACCACATTAGTACCGCATAAAGGTCTCACTACGACTGAACAGCACAGTAGAGACAAAGATCAAGTCTCCCTCGACAGGTATATCTTCACTATGATCATTATTACAGTATATAATAATATATAGCAAATACTGTAAATATAAGTACAGTGCAATACATTGAAGATTAAAGATACAGCATGTAGACCTTTATGTGTTTTATGTACACTTGTGTATGAATGTGTTGTCAAACTTGTCCGTGGTGTGTGTCTGTGTGTGTCTCCAGGCCCATCAAGCCTGGTATCAGCAGTCAGAAGCAGACGTTTGAGGAGCTGCTGGAGGAGCAGCTGAGGCTGGAGGATCAGAGGGTGAAGGCTGTCCAACAGGTCAGAGGTCACACTGAGGGTTTGATCACAAAACATGACACATTTTGGAAGATAAATTAGGCCACCTGAAGTAAGGCTGGACGATATGGTTGAAATCAATATTGATTCAAGGATCAAGGATTCTGAATTTAGTATGGTTCATGTATGCAAAATCACGTTAAATAATCAAATGAATGTTCATCTCATTGAACAGAATGGTAATGATATGTGTGACAAAACTGAAATTTGCTGGTAATATTCCTACCATACCTCATTTCTATCCGAGTTTTTAAGTAGAATGTGCTTGTCATCGTCAATTTTAGACAGCAGCTGTGTGTGTCACGATAATATATCGTTTTATCATCACAATATGATTCCACTGAAAGACGATAAACGATAATATCGTCCAGCCCTAACCTGAAGATCATCAATCAACCTGTTGAATCATGATGAGTATATAGCTTGACAATCGCTACCCCTTAGGAGCCGTAGTTTTCTGAACCAATCCAGTACGACATCACTGTAACTAGTAATGTAACTAGTCGACCTGCCCCTCGGAGGAAAGGACATGCCTGGATGGGTTAAATGCAGAGGACACTTTTCACCGGCCACCGTCAGCATGAGTGTGTTGTGGCCGCATGCATGTATTGTGGTGTTCGTGTGACAATAAAAGACGGGCTTACGAGAGTTTTTTAGTCACTGTCTTTCACATGCACACACTCACATACGGATAGGCAAAGTTTGTATTAATGGTGATGGTGTTATTCAGAATCTATTTTGTGTCATTTTGCCCCAACAGAACCAAGATGGAGATGCTGGGTTGAGAGCCCCTCCCAAGAGGGCCTTTTTGAAGAGAGGAGAGGGTCTTTCTCGATTCACCAACAAACGCAAAGCCTCTTTACCGATAAAGGATGCGAAGAAGGATCCCAAACCACAACCCCGGTCCATAACCCGCAGCAACTCGGAGCCCGCGTCCTTCCAGAAAGGCAGCGCGAACAGCAGCCAGCGGCTTCCCATCCAGCGCAAAACGGCCATACTCAACAAGGAGAACCGCGCCAGAGACCGCTGCTCACCGCCTCAGGACATCCGAGCCCACGGCAAGGCGGCGCGGGGAAAGGTCCTGGGTAGCCACCAAAGACAGAACACCGGAGCAGAGTCTGTTCAAACTGTCCCAACCAAACGGCCACCCGCTGTATCCAAACAGCTGGGCCTATCCGGCGGCCTGGGCAAGGCTGAGCAGCACCCCGCCAGAGAGAAGAGATTGAATTCAGCAGAAGGAACCACGGGGTCAGAAGAGGTAGAGGTTCCAGAGGATTCCTTTGAGTTGTCGTTCCAGGAGAAGCTGCAGCGCTGGGAGGGAGAGCGGCACCTCGAGAACATGGAGCTGGGAGAGTTTGAGCTGCTGGAGCAAGCGGCTGATGAGCTCTCCTTCTCTTCCACTTCCTCCTTCGTCACCAAGGTGATTTACTCAGTTTACTCCACCAGCTTTCTTTCTCTCTTTTCTTTATTACCAAACAGCCTTTGATGGTGTGAGCTTTGTTTTTCCCTGCCTGTATCTTCTCATTTTATTTGTTCTGTTGACTGTGAAGCCAGCGGTTGCTTGTGTGATGTTTGACATTTGACGTCTGACCTCTGCTCTCGACTCGCAGTTTCTTCAGATGGACCAGCAGCTCCGGGCTGTCAAGGGGCTCCACGAGCGCCGGCTCTCCTCCACCCCCATCAAGTCCCCCAAATCGCCGCCTCCCGCTGCACTTCACATGGACCGCAGCAGCAGCAGAAGTGGAAGTAGCAGTAGCAACAGCGGTGGTGAGACATGTAAAAGCAACTCCTCGGACTCTAAAGTACTGGTGGTGAAGGCGAGTGACGAGGAGCTTAAGGACACCATTGGAGAGGAGGAGGAAGAGGAGTATGGGAGCCAAGGGAAGCACGAGACGTCAGACGTTTCATCCTGCTGCAGCTCTGAACTCAGTGACCAGGGAGTGGCGGTCGATCCGCCTACATTTCCCAGCGCCCTTTGCTTCCCCGCGCCGTCCAACCCGCCATATGACAAGCGGTCATACCAGGACCAGGACAGCTGCATGGAGACGGGTTCTGATGTAGGGCTGCAACTAACGATTCTTTTTTTTATTATCAATTAATCTGTTGATTAATTTCTCGAGTCGACTAATCGATTTAAGTTGTTTGGTCTATAACATGTCATAAAATGGTGAAGAATGTCCATCACCCTTCCCCCAAAGCCCAAGATGACATCCTCAAATGTCTTGTTTTGTCCTCCTGACCAACAGACCACAGATAGACCCACCCGACAGACCCAAAGATAATCAGTTTGCAGTCATAGAAGAATAAAGAAACCAGAAAATATTCACATTTAATAAGAAGCTGGAAGGAGAGGATTTTCTCTCTCTTAAAAATCAGACTAAACAATTAATCTATTATAAAAAAATATTTGACAATCAATTTTCTGTTGATGGATTAATTGACTAATCATTGCAGCTGTATTCTGATGTGACGGGACAAGATGGCGAGGAGAGTGACCCTGACGACTCCACCCTGCTGGAGGACAGAGGCCAGCAGCAGCAGGTAGGGGTGGGACCATAACATTTCATGTCACGATTATCCTGTCCAAAATAATCACCATTAACCATATTATCGCCATAATCATCAAAATATGCTTAAAACTCTTATTAATATGGCACTAAAACATACTGAAATCACTTTACCTTACATTTGGTTAAACAAATATCGGAGGTGGTGGCCCCCAGGGCAGACACGTTCCTCCAGCAGGTTCTGCAGGTGGGAACCTCATCTTTCTGTCGTTTCTTATTTTTAATATTTCCACACATCTGATTTAACTTAAAGCAATAGTACTGTGATTTGTTAGTGAGCTAAGTTAGATGCTTTTTCAAGTGACTCGTGACTCGGCACTATATTCATTCTCAGGTGGCGGTATTCACGATTATACGATTATTGGAAATTCACGACGATACAATTATCTTTAGTGTTTATTATCACGATGGTCGATAATATTATATTGTCCCACCCCTAGCAGCAGGGCAGACTGGTGTTGGACGACGATGACACATGGAGCGACCTGGAGCACACCGCCGTCGGCCCGCCCAATGACAGTAGAGGAGCTAGCCCGGTTTCCAAGGCAGGATTCTCTCCTCCGGAAAGGACTTTGATGAGGAAGGTGGCGGTGAGCAAAGGCGTGGAGCTGGATAAGGGCGTGGCTCTAAGTTTGGCCAATCAGGAGGTGGATTCCCCTGGCCCCGCCTCCCAGCTCATGGCCAGGTTGTTCCCCTCGCTGAAGCCCAAGGCCCAGAATGCACCTCTTCCTCCTGCTGCTGTCACTGAGCCCAGAAAGGCAGAAGAGGCATCAGGTGAGACCAACAACACCTGTAGCCCTTTAAAGACTTGTGAAGTGTCGTGGAGAGTGTGATTTGATTCTGTGTGTTGACACATCTCTGAATGAAACGGTATTTATTAGACCGTTTTAAAGTTGAGGGAGGCAGGACAGACTGGGACAGAGAGGGGGATGACATGCGACAGTGGTGCTGGGACAGATTCAAACCTGGAACGCCACATTCATGGTACAGTCCTCGCTGTCAGGTGAAAAGAACCGGCTGGTGACTGCACATGTATCGGAGGAAGCAGTCTACACAACTCAGGGGTAATTGTAAAATACAGATCTGGGGTCAAGCAAACTTTAGACATTGTGAAGAGATAAAACTGGTCACAGATCAGCAATCCTCATTTGTCTCGGTGTTCATGCGTGTGTGTGTGTGTGTGTGTGTGTGTGTGTGTGTGTGTGTGTGTGCATGCGTGTGCAGGCCAGCAGGTCCAGTCCAGACAGCTGAGGGAGAGACTGGTGGAGCTGGAGATTGAGATTGAGCGCTTCAAGAAGGAGAACGCTGCTCTGGCCAAACTGAGACAGGAGAACGAGAAGAACGAGGAGAACCTCAGGTAGCACGGGCCCTTTTCCATATTTGGATTTACTGTTTGACCTGTTGCTGCTTGATTCTGGATATTCAGATTCCTTACAATGGTGATAAAGGTCAAAATCATATGAACTGCCTCTGGTTCTAGCATTTGTTGGCTCAAGAGAAACTGTCTGCTCTCCTGAAGGTTGTATGCCTGTAAATTAAGGTTCCCAAACAAAGATGCACAATATTTGGAAAAAGTGATAAAACAATAACTCTTACATGATATATGGCACAAAATGAAAATAATAAAAAATATAAATAATAATAAAAAATAATGTAAGAGCACTGAGCAGGAGATAACCAAATATAAATAATAATAAAAATAATGTAAGAGCAGGAGATAACCAAACTATATTTAGTGTTTATAAGTTATAAGCACTCACACGGCAGCTGACAAGTCATGGGAAATACGTGCACATCCGAATAATATCTAGTTTAATTAAAAGCTACACATCACAAGAAAAATAAATAAAATTAAATAGCCACACAGTAGATTATCAAAACTTTCTGGGAGATAAAAAGATGTTTCAGCACACATAGGTAGGTAAAGAAAACTGCACCAAACTGTGTACTGATTAGTCCAGTAGGCAGACAGATAAACTCACTCACATGACCGAATGCATGATATGTGATATCTAAATTAGTCTAGATAGATATCTACATCTGACTTGTGATTCAGACCCTCCGTCGCTGGAAGCATGCTGACATAAGACGTTGGTCGTGTGTGTGTGTGTGTGTGTGTGTGTGTGTGTCTGCGTGTGTGCGTGCGTGTGGTCCTGATGTGGTCCCTGGATATTGGGTTGCAGGAGGGAGCGTGTGGAGTTTGAGCAGATGAAGGCGGAGCAGCTGGCCAGGTTTGAGGAGCACAGGAAGGAGGAGACCCGGAAGCTGCAGAAGGAGCGCAAGGTGTTCGAGATGCACGCCTCGGCCGCCAGAGCCATCCCGGACAAGAAGGAACGAGAGGAGATCCAGGTGATACGTGCACACAGTTGTATACCAGCATGGGAAATGTCACACATTTTACAACCGCTCAGTAAATGTTCATGAACTCTTAAAGCTGAAAAGAGAACATTCTTGAATCTGCTCCTTTGCCTATGAATGGGGCGCTGACTTAGTGGAGCCATAAGGGGGCGATCACACAGAAACAGTGAGCCACATCAAAAACACCTAGACAGACAGCATTGGGCAAAACAGCTTGGTGGCCTGTGGAGAAATGAGGAGCATGGCTGCGTGTGCGACCGGGTTAAAGAGGCTAATATCAGCTTTTCATCTGTCCCACCATTTCACACCACATCAAACAACATCAAAACACAGGGTTCCCACGTGTCCTGGAAATCCTGGAAAACAGTTGACCGATTTTCCCGTCACATAGTAAAATGTCCTGGAAAATCTTGTGCTGTCCTGGAAAATTATTTCAACATTCTCCTGTTTTCCTGAGAAAGAACTACTAGGCTGTCTATCAGAGGTCCCAAAACTGATAACTTTGCGATCTGAAAAGAGCTAAGTTATGTTCAGGATCATATTGATGATCAAATGGTAGTTTATGGATGAGAGTATTTTGAATTGGCTCCTCTCTTATGTTGTGGAAATGCTGTGAATGAGTGAACGCACCCCAAAGTCACGTCACATCGTAGCACATGCAGGTTGGATGACATATCTTAAGCGGCCAAAACTCTGAATAATGTAAGTTACGTTATTATACTTCAAATGTAAATATTAGGGACTGCTGGCTGGTAACTGGTATATTTGGTTTACACAAGAACACATCCCATCTTATAAATTCCATCGCCATACATGTACATCTACAAGTGTGTTTGCATTATTCTATGATCAATTGGTCTTCTCAGCATGTAAGAGATGATGTCATAGATACGTTACAGCCATAGACTGCACGTCTTTTAATAAATGCGACTTCCACAGAGAGTGTCATTGTATGGTAGGGCTGCACAATATATCGTTTCAGCAGCAGCATCATCACAATGTGCGCATGCGCAATAGTCACATCACAGGATGTGCAATGTCAAGTAATGAGGCAAATTAACTCAAACACGTCAGGCTATCACTTTTTTTCTGGTTGATACCCAGCACTTTGCACACTAACATCCTGCCAATCACTCTGGCTGCAGCTAAAAACACTTGCTACGACATCACCCACACAGGTTACCCACTACCTTCGTAAAAGGGGCTATACAAGTCATTTGGTGAAAATTCCTGTATTTTTTTTTCACATCGCAATACTGTGTATAATAATCGCAGAAACAAAATATATTGCAATGTCAGATTTTTCCAATATTGTATGGTGCGATCCCTGTCTGTATACCAGCTGGATCATCACTGGAAATGTCCTGGAAAATGATCTCTAGAAAAGAGTGGGAAGTGAACCCTGAAACAGTCAATCGATTTGATTGACTGCCTCCCCCAACTGACATTGACGAGCTGTGCGACTCTGCGCCTTGCTCTGAAAAGTTAGTATGATGATTGCCCCGCCCCCTAAGATGTTACATTGAGTTGTTACACCAAAATGTTCATATTGTAGCATTGCTAACAGCTATGACCCTCCCTGCAGGCTCTGAAGCAGCAGCTGGGCTCTCTGCAGGAGGAGTTGAGGAGACGGGAGACTCGTTGGTCGTCCACCCACAACCGCCTGCGGCAGCAGATAGACTCGCTCAGCCAGGAGAACGCCGGCCTGCGGGACGAGGTGCACTCCTGACAACATTCACAGCAAACCCTTCAATATTAGAGCTGAGTCCTTCTGTAATCATGATTATTTATCATGATTTATTATTTCAGGGAGCAGTTATTTTACTCCAACTGTTGCAGTTACAGGCACATGTTTGCATATCGCCGATAGCCAATGTTCTACATTCACTATTTTTTTCTAGGTTTCTATTCCCCCATGTGCTCTATTTTTATTTCTATAGTTTTTTTCTTTGCTGAATCCTATCACAATTTCCCCATGGGGACCGTTAAAAGTTTTATCTGAATGTTTTTGGCCTTGTCTTTCAATTTGCATTTTTAATTTTGACAATCTTTTAATTTTCTGCCTTCATTTTGTTTTAATATGTCATTTCCTGTTCATCTTCAGGTTCGCACACTGGAGACAGTCCGCCTCAGCTCCTGGAAGAAAAGCCAGGCAGACGCAGAGAAGGGCAAGGAGAAGAAGGAAGGGCCCAAAATGTCTGAGAGCAGCGGGCCGTCTGCCACTAAAGGGGTTAAATTTGCTGTAAGGTAGCATTTCTGTTTTCAACAGCTAAGGGCTGTTCCAAGCGGCGTGTCTTAAACACACATTAGCTGTTGTAAAATCACTGTAAATCATGGCCTCACGGGCCTTATTGCTTTTATAAAACGGTTGCTACACATAGCCTGCCTGGTCAGGTTTGAGCAACAACAAAATGCAATATCGATAACAAATAATTGTTCTTCCGCCAAGAAATGTAGTCCTTCAAGCCCCTCCTCCAGTCACTTCAACGTTTTATGAGCACCACGGTATTCCATCTGCAGCTTAGCTGAAATAGCCACATTATTGTTGAGATCTCAACAACCACACGACGGATTTTAAAGCTGATGCCCCCCAGCATGACTCAAATGGTTAACAAGCGAATGTTTTGGTCACTCAGTGGTGTTTTGAGGCTGACAAACTGTGTTACAGCCAGCAGGCAGCGGGCTTAGCTAACCTAGCTAGCTAACATGGCGCAGTAATACTGTGATGCGGTCACAGGTGTGTGTTTATAGAGTATTTTACAGCGGCTTCGAACGCTGCTCAGCCAATCACAATCAAGGACCGGAACTATCCATTTTATAACAGGGTGTTGTTCAACATGTGTACTGAAGAATAATCTTCAGCTGTGAAATGACAGTGTGTTTACAGGCATGTAAATGCACGTGTCTATCAGGACGACAGAATGTCAAATTGTATCATAGTGCAGGAGCCCTGATTCTTTCTTGATATCCTCTTGCCACATTTTCTGTCATGACTATCAGTTTGATATCTCCAGTCTGTCTGTCTTTGTGTTTTCAGTCTCCTCTGGACTCCAGCAGCAGTATTCCTCCACAGAGCTGCACAGCTGCAGCCACTAGAGGGAGCCAGGGGGACAACAGCCTGGCTGCTGCAGGTACAGTGAACCCGTGAAGCAACAACACCTTCAGACATGATGGGGCTGGTTTTTGGAGAGGGGTCTGGCTGCAGACCTCCACTGTCAGGCCAGCTCCATGCTCAGGTCTCTTCTTCGTCAGTTATTTTGAACTCTTTCTTTTCAAAATAAAAGCCCCGCCACAAGACTGGCACAAATATATATACAGTATATGCCCAAGTGCAAGGGCAAATCTTTGCTAGTTTCTAGCACTCAAAATCTCCCTTTCGTCTTTTAATTACCACTGGGTCCCTGAAACACATCCTTTGATGTACTGACCCAGTGAAACACATCCTTTGATGTACTGACCCAGTGGTAAATAAAATGAAAAAAATGATTTTGAGTGCTAGAAACTAGCATAGATTTGCCCTTGCGTGTGTGTGTGTGAGAGTGAGTGAGTGAGTGAGTGTGAGAGTGAGTGAGTGAGTGACTGAGAGCTCTAAGCTGAGTGTGTGTGTGTGTGTGTTGACTCCAGCAGGGATGAAGAGCAGCCTGAGGAAGCCGGCAGCTCCAGGCAGCTCGAGGCTGGAGGAGAGGCGAGCCTCAGCGCCTGCCAGCAGCCAGGAGCACACACACACCACTGCACCGGTAAGAACCACAGCCACACCCAGCTACACGTACAGCACAGGAAATCAATAGGAATAGACCAAATGGGCTTTATAGAACAAGTAAAATGACACCAATAAAGCATGGAAATAGACTATGAAGTACAGCAGGTGTACAGGCAGGGTTTGTAAAAATAATGAGACAAAGGAAAAAAAGAGTAGGGGTGTGACGACGGTGCCCTGGCTAAATTCCCACACAGGCCTTTCTTCTGTCAAGGCCACCTAATCATCCCATCTAATTGGGACATTCAGTCCTCAACTCTCCACCATGATAGCTGATGTGTAGTGAGCGGCACAACTGGCTGCCATGCAATATTGATATTTATTTATTATTATTATAAAGAATTATGAAAAACGGTACAATATGAAAATATGTAATATTTATGCAATATGAAAATTGCGCAAACGGAGATACAAATGATATAACATGAGAAATTATACATCAGAATCCCTGTTTGCCAACTACACTAAATCTGCAGTACTTCCAGTGTGAAGGAACAATGTGAAGCCTGTCTGTCTCATACTGTATCATTTTACAGTGTCTGGGTAGATTCCCTGCCTACCAACACGAGGGCCGCAGGTTCGCGCCCCCGTGTTGCCTCCGGCTTGGTCGGGCGTCCATACAAGCACGATTAAGCCTTTGTTCACACCAGGCGCTTAACATGAGCAGAGCTGAAGCTTGAGGCACGCTGAATCTGAGCTCACGCTTAACCAGTCACACCAGAAGCCCTCTCTTTTCCTCAGCACCTTAACCAGTCACACCAGAAGCCCTCTCTTTTCCTCAGCACCTTAACCAGTCACACCAGAAGCCCTCTCTTTTCCTCAGCACCTCGCTCGGAGCTGCTCCACCGGCTCTTCCCCCCTCACAACTTCCATTGAATTCATGCCTGGCAGCTTCACGCATCACGATTGGAAAATAAGACTGAATCCTGAACGATCGCTTGAGCACGCCTTGAACATGCCTTGAGCGTGACACGCTGGAGAGGCTGGTGTGAACGTCCTCGCCTGTTAACAAGGACGCCTAAATGAAACTTGTGGGTTCAGCGTAGGTTGAGCGTTGCTTCGGCGTATGGTGTGAATGGGCACTAAGGGTCCTGGTCGCTGCACTAGCGCCTCCTCTGGTCAGTCAGGGGCGCCTGTTCGAGGCGGAAGGCAACTCGTGGGAATAGTGTGATCCTCCCATGTGCTACGTCCTGCCAGTGAAGCTCTCCGCTGTCAGGTGAAAAGCGGCTAGCAACGGCGCATGTGTCGGAGGAAGCATGGTGCTAGTCTACGGCTCTCCCCAGATCTGGAGAAGGTGGAGCAGCGACCAGGGCAGCAGGGGGGAAATTGGCCAAGTTCAATTGAGGAGAAAATGGGGGGGGGGGAAATAATAACAATGTGAAGCCTGTCTGTCAAATACTGTATCACTTTACAGATATACAGTATACATTCAAATTGCTTCAGCTCTATGAGATGCATGGCATACAGTGTGGCTGCACACACACACACAACACTTGAAAGTGTAGTATGGGGTCCATGTCGACTCATTTGTTGTTTATATATATTCTCTCCAGGAAAGAGCTTCTTTCCAAAGTGATCCAGAGTCCAGTGAGGCCAAAGAGCCAGAGTGCCAGCAAGAGGTGATCACACATCCTGATGGGAAGGTGAGGAGGAATATGGACATGTTTTTGTCGCAAAACATTCAAGTATCTTATGAGAATCCTAAAAGCACAGTGGGAACCATCAGGTAGAATTTAGCATGACAACATTCTGAGGCAAAACAGATCCTGGACTGGTTCTAGCTTCTTTTTCTTCACCAGCAGCCTGTTGCTGCAGCTGAATGTGTTATAAGTCAGGATGTCAAGTCGACACTACATTTTATGTTGCAATGAGTTGCACCATGGAGACTCGAGGTACAACTTAACTAGTAGAGCATAAAGCAGGGGCCCCCAACCTTTTTTGGCTTGTGACCCCAATTTGAGGTCACAAAAATCTAGGGACCCCTGGCATTCAAATTTCGGTACATCGGTAATATCATCAGCAGTGTTGGACAAGTTACTTTCAAAATTGTATCACCCATTACTAGATACTTTCATTTGAAAGTAATAGGTTACTTAAATTACAATATTACTGCCTGTGTAGAGTAACTCCTTACTTATTACATTACCTTTGCATTACTTTAACCAAAATAACAGCAGTAGCAGAATGACATCGCTGCCCCAAAACCATCCCGGGAAAATAATTCCAACCGTCTTGAAGTCAGTGTAAACTGTCCAAAATTCTAAATGTTATCCTTTTCCTTTGTTATTGTCATCTATAGTGGTTATTTGCATAAAACACACAATTTGTTTAGGAAATGATTGTTTCTTTAAATATGTGCTTTGATAATAATAAAAAATGTAAACTCATTTTGTAACTTGTTACTTGACAAAGTAACTGGTATATTACTGAAATCCTATTGGTAATAAAGTTATATTACAGAGTTATTGCTAAAAGTAATATCTGTAATAGTGTATGTTACTTTTGTAATGAGTTACCCCCAACCAGTGTTGATGATCATCAATGTCATATGTAACAGTATGCTGACTTTTTTCTCTAATCTGAGAACTCGTGACTTTAATCTCAGAATTCTGACTTTATTCTTCTCAAAATCCTGACTTAAACTCAGAACTCAAATGAATTTTTCACGTAGCCCGAATCCTCTTTGGTAGTTTGAAATTGTGTGTGGTGTGTAAAAATAATAATATAATAATTTGAAATTTCAGGTGACCCCATTTGAATTCCAGATGACAGGTTGGGAACCACTAGCGTAAAGGGAAAAACGAAGTCCAAACTAAAATAGTCTCAGACAGCAACATTTTCAAACTCTGGTCAATAATGTTCAAGCCAAATCAATTGCTCCTGCTCCAATGGTAACCCAAATGAAATAAGATAGGTTTATGTACTTTTTTTACTACCAAATATCACCAAACGTCAACAAATAAGTACAAAGTTTGAGAATTTATTTAACCTGTAGTTTTTCTCCCAGTACCCACTACAGCCACAGACATAAATCTAAATATTTATACCACTAGAACATACAAGTGGACATGGAGCAGATTTTGGTTGGTGTTGAAGATGAATTAGACATTTTACAGTGGGATTGTTTGAGTTAAATGAGAGCCCATAACGTCTGCGTCTCTGTTCCTCCAGACAGAGAAGGTCCTGGAGGGCGGCGGCCGCCTCGTCCTCTTCCCCAACGGCACGAGGAAGGAGCTCTCAGCAGACGGACTGACGGCTAAAGTCACTTTCTTCAATGGAGACACCAAGCAGGTCATGGCCGACCAGAGAGTGGTGAGACCGTGTTGGAATATTGATTTACCCAGGGAAGATCTGCTGAGCACATTTGTTATCTGACAGAACTACACCACCACAGCCTTCTCCTGGATATTCAGCAGCTCTTTTTAAATGCCGTGCTCAAAGGCTCAGAGCTGTTATGGGAGGGGAGAGAGTCTGATTGACTTCTTGTTTCTCTATAAATTATAAGGCTGCTGCCCGCACGCAGAAGATCATTAGCTGACATAGAATAAATAAAAATAGAAAAGAGTTTACTTGCGAAATTAAGTCTCCATTTGGGGGAAAGTAAAATCTGCCCTTGCAAAGTGATGGATGGCACAATTAAGAAAATCAAGTCCTTGGTTGACAAGCTAACTTATTTAGACAAGATTTTCTATATTTCAAGGAGGTTGAACGATGAATTAAAGATCTTTCACCTTCCCCACCTGGATTTATCCCATCCGTCCCGGGGATTGAACCAGCGACCTTCCAGTCACAAGCTCGCTTGGCAGTCTTGTCCTCCTTCAATCATCTCTAATGTTCAGTGAAAAGGGGATTCTGCTCAAATTTACTTTCAAACTGTAGGAAAAGGTTAACTTCTGTAATAACAAGCTAAAGGCCAGCAAATGCTTCGAAAAGCTGGTTATATCACAGATCCGCCCCACACTCCCCCCGGACCACGACCCGCTACAATTCGCCCCATACCGCCCCAACAGGAGCACAGCGGATGCAGTAGCACATGTGCTCCACACCGTCCTCTCCCACCTGGAGGGGAAGGACACCTATGTGAGAATGCTGTTCGTGGACTACAGCTCAGCATTCAACACCATAGTACCCCCCAGGCTGGTAAGCAAACTCAAGGATCTGGGACTAAGCACAGCGATGTGTGACTGGATCCTGGATTTTCTAACAGACCGCCGCCAGGTGGTGAAAGTGGGCAACCTCACCTCCTCCCCACTGACCATCAGCATAGGAGCGCCACAGGGGTGCGTCTCCAGCCCCTTCTGGTATGACCTCTACACCCACAACTGCGTGGCGACTCAAACTTCGAACACCATCGTGAAGTTTGCAGACGACACAGCGGTCATGGGGCGGATCTCCAGGAGCGACGAGACAGCCTACAGAAAGGAGGTGGAGGCCCTGGAACAATGGTGCCAGGACAACCACCTCTCTCTGAACGTCTCCAAGACAAAGGAGGTCATTGTAGACTACAGAAGGGGGGGGGGGGGGCGCACACCCCCCAATCACCATCAACGGCACAGTGGTGGAAAGGGTGGACAGCTTCAAGTACCTGGGAGTCAATATCGACCAGGACCTGACATGGGCCAACCACACCGCCACTGTTGTCAAAAAGGCCCAACAGCGACTACACGGAAATTCGGGCTAAGGCCAAAAATCCTCAGGGACTTCTACAGAGGCACCATTGAAAGCCTGCTGACTAGCTGCTTCACCACCTGCTACGGGAACTGCACCACCATGGACCGCAGGGCGCTAAGAAGGGTGAGGAGCGCGGCCCAGCACGTAACAGGATGTGAGCTGCCAGAACTGCAAGATCTGTACAACCAGCGGTGCCTCAGGAGGTCCCTGAAGATCATCAAAGACACAAACCATCCCCACAACAGTCTGTTCTGTTCTCCCTGCTACCCTCAGGGAGGAGATACAGGGTCCCAAGAGCACGCACAAATCGCTTGAGGGAGTTTCTTCTCACAGGCCACGAGACTCCTTAACATATACAAATAGCGTAGTAGCCGTACTGTACCGCACTGTAGATGCTACCATTATGTATGACTAATGTTCAATAGTATGTTTAATTAGGTATACGCTATTTGCACCTAACAGAATGTTATTATGTTTAATTATGTTTAAAGTATGTTCATGCCATTTGCACTATGGGCAGTGAATACGCCACTGTCTGTGGCGTGTCTTACTGCTTTATTGCTTGTTGCCTCTTGTTGATTCTTTATACTGTATATCTTTTATTTTTTGCACTATGTTGTAACGGAGCCTACAGCACAAGAATTTCACACGTGATACTTGTACTACGGAGTGACAATAAAAAATCTTGAATCTTGAGGTCACTTTTGATATGATTGGCCAATAAGATTTTGTACTGTAGCAATATATCTGTATCTGTGTCATTTGAACTGTGTCTTGTGCTCTTGTCCTCCAGATTTACTACTACGCGGAGGCCCAGACGACACATACCACCTACCCAGACGGCATGGAGGTGCTGCACTTCCCCAACAACCAGACGGGTGAGACTCATGACATTCACTTCACACCACAAGCACACATACATCTTACCATGGCCGTAACTAGCTATGAGGACGGGGAGGTCCGGACCTCCCCTAATATTTCAGAGAAAAAAATAAAACAATCTGCATGGAAAAGCATGAAAAACACGGGATCGCTTTTAATTTGAAACGAAAGGCAGGTCAGGCAGGAAGTCATCTGACGCCGCGTCCGCGGTAACTTGATTCCGAGAGAGCAGCAGCATGGTGGTGATGACTGTCTGTCTGCCTGGCGAGATAATTGAAGGTGAGCGAGCTGCGAGACAGTGAGCGAGTGAACGACAGACAGTGAGTGACACTGACAGATTTTTTTAGCAACAACCAAGAAAGTGTCTAGTCTGTCCCTTAAGTGATGTTACCTGTGTGACACGTTGGGATGCTACTGGCTAATCATGCATGATGCCAATTGCCAAGCTCCCGAAGTCAGGTATGCAGGTGGCTATATGCATGGTTTCAGTTTCATGACCCAATAAGTAACAAAAAGAGGTGGTGTAAAGTTAAAAACAACATAATATATTTTATTTTATTTTTCAATCGTTCCTATCAGGAATAAATAAATGTCCCTCTGTATGTTTTTTTTATTATCGATGATGACTTTGTGTGTTGTGTACGGCTTGGGTTGTGTACCTGTGTTTGTAGGTGTCATTTTGATATGAATTTGGTTAAAACAGTTTGTGTTTGTTAGTTACAATTATGTTGACAGGAGAGCTGAGCAGGTGGTGACATGAAAGAGAATATACTGAATAATGACATCACAACAGTATAATCCTAATGTTGATTTAAAATTATATATTACTCTAAATATGGCTAAAAAAGGGGGAAAAAAACCCTCAAATTTTTTCCGGCGGCGCCCGTCCGCCTCCCCTTGCTGGACCTCCCCTATTTCGGAACCCTGGTTACGGCCCTGCATCTTACATTTCCGTCTATTATGATCTACTTTACATTTAGCATGTTTACAGTGAGTGGGGTCTTAATAGCCTGGTTAAAACCATCCGGTCAAGTGAACTCACATTCTGTTTCGTTCTGCGGTTCCGTCTGGCCTCCAGTACATCGTACATTTGGGCTGCCACTGCTAGGTTTCTAAAAATGAAAATGAATTCAAAAACACTGAAAAGTGACTACGGTACATTTGGACATTATTGTAAGTTTTGATGACTTACTGTAGAGATCCTATACTAAGGAGTCTAGCTAGCAGTGGGTACATTCAGGGATTGTTTGAATGTTCTTTTGTATTCTAAAAACCAAATTAAATTGTTAAACAGTCAAAATACAGTAGACTGCATTTTGGAGATGATGAATCACTGTGGTAGACAAAAAGTAAATTCCCATGGATGTGTGCTAGCTGGTGGACATTCCCATATAGATAATGAAATAATAATGAAAATGAAGTTAAAAATGAAACAAGTTACAAATTAATTTTGGACCCAAAAAGAGGGTCAATGTCCTGCCCCGGACTGTGTTATATCCCAGCACTTCACATACTGCCTCCAGTGATTTGCAGCAGCATTTGAAACTCCCTCCAGTTACATTTTACGCTATTCTTCCATTTCATTTCCAGAAAAGCATTTCCCGGACGGCCGTAAGGAGATCACGTTCCCGGACCAGACGGTGAAGACCATGTTCCCCGATGGCCGGGAGGAGAGCGTGCTGACAGACGGGACCATCATACAGGTCAACCTGTAAGTCTGAAACTCCACAGGTCACATCATACTGAGGTCAACTTTACAGCTGCAACTATTCATCGTTTAGTTGTCAACTACTAAATTGATTGCCAACTATATTGGTAATCGACTTAACAGTTTGAGTGATTTTTTTTTAGTCTTGACTTCTGATTCCAGCTTTTTAAAGACCAGCTGAAATGACATCACAGGGTCTGTGATAACGTATCCAACTGAAAACAAATTCACATTACCCTGACTGAAAGAGGGTTGAGAGGCGGGATGTAGCGTGTCGATGATTTGATTTGACCGTTCTGGGGACTTGAGTTGACGTTGGCCAATCCTGGCACTTGTATGGCATGTTCTGCCCCCAAATCCAGTGGGATACGGGATTCAGCATGTTCTTCCCCTACGCGTGTGAGATCCGCAGAGAACTGGGCAACTGGCTGCCTCCGTACGTACTGCTGTTTCAAAGCAGACGATTAGAGTGCTGCTGCCCGCTGTGAAATGTCCGAGGGGCCGGAGTAAGAGCCGCAGTTACGTCTTTGCATTCTACATTAAATGAAGACAGTTTGTTTTATTTTCTATGTTCCATACTTATTGGTATGTATATATTAACATTTATGGGCTAGAAACGTCTGCCCAGGTTACAAGCACTAGGCAGCCATCTTGCCTGCTCAGAATATTCTCCTTGGAATGAAGATTGATTGACAGCTGTCATGTTGTGATCATATGATTGGTTGAAATTGGGTAGAAATTTGATAGTACTGAATGACGTCAGCATACTGTAGATTACAGTTACGAATGATATCCTAAAATATGAACTTTTCATGTGAAAAACTAAAGAAATTAGATTTGTGTTTTTCTTTGCATATATTATTAAATAGGTGCACTGGATAACCAGGGATGTGATCTAAAATAGAAAAAAAATCACTTCATTTCAGTTCAACTTTAAATGTGAATATGTTCTGGTTTCTTTACTCTATGACAGTAAACTGAATATCTTTGGGTTGTGGACAAAACAAGACATACATTTATTTTAGGATGTTATCTTGGGCCTTAGGAAACACTGATTGACATGTTTCACCATTTTCTGACATTTTATAGACCAAACAATCAATTGATCTAGAAAATAATCAACAGCTTAATTGAAAATGAAAATAATCGTTAGTTGCAGCCCTAGTCGACCTGTAAGTCTGAAACACCGCACATCAGATTATACAGGTCAACGTCTGAAACAACACAGATTCAGCTTCACTCGTTTCTGCATTTAGAGTACAACCATCTTTGTTTTGGTCAGTGTCCAATCCTGACAGTAAAATGTAATTTGGGTAAAGCGAACAAGCATAGTGTCTCACTTGGTGGGGTCTGGGCTGATAAAAGCAGCTTCATGACTGACCGCTAAGTAACTGAGGCTGGATGTTTCCTCTCAGAGACGGCAGCAAGGAGATCCAGTTCAACACGGGCCAGAAAGAGATCCACACCGCCGACTACAAGAGGAGGGAGTACCCGGACGGCACGGTGAAGACGGTCTACAGCGACGGCCGACAGGAGACCCGCTACCCCACCGGACGAGTCCGCGTCAAAGACAAAGACGGAAATGTTATCGCTGACAAGCATCTGTAGAATCTGAACCGTTTGGTCCTAATGCACAGTTCAAACAGACCAAACCACAAACATTTGAGGAAAAAACAAATCCTGACTACCTCTCACCTGCTGCCCAAACCAGAGGTGACGCAGACACAGCGAGGTTCTGAAACTGGATTTTAAATCAAATTTATATTTTTTATTTTATTTTTGTCAATGTTTTGGTCCTAAATTAGGCATCCCGTTTTAATCAAGTAACACCAATTGTCTTAAAGCGCCCCCCAGCTGTTTTCAACAGCATTGCAAACCAAATCCTAATGGTCTAGTAATGGTTCACACTTGAAATGATCTTCACATGTTTTTTCATGATCATTTATTAAGACGCAGTCTGTGGATCCTGTCTCACAGCCCATCAGCCCCCGTTCACATCTGGTTGGTTGGCATATTCTAACACTTAACACAGGTGAAGGTTCACATCAGGTTGGTAGGGATATTTTAACACTTATCACAATCAACTTGTAATAAAGTATTTCCTCTCCGACTTGCAATGGAGTCCAACAGTTGATAGCTGAGAGACGTGTAACCATTAAGTGTGGCCTGTGCAGCACTGCTTCAGGTTGTATGTGGTGTTTGTTTGTTGTATGTGTGTGGATTTTCTTGTGTAGTTATTTTAATTTGTACAAATGTTTAATACATATTTATTTTCCTAGCTGACTGACTGTATATTTTGTTGTAAAATAAATGTTATCTTTTTGACTTGGAAATAATTCTTCCTTTGATTGCTCTGCTGTTTGAGTCAGTCAGGCTTGTGATTGAGCAGCAGAGCTCCTGCTGGTAATTTTATTAACATGAAAATTTGTTTTGAGCCTTTTTTCCCCTTCTTTTGTACTGTATTGTTACTTTGCATTTGTTTTTCTTTGATGTTGCCATTGAGTTGAGTTGTTTTGTTTTATTTATTTTTAATTTGTTCTGATGTATGTTTTTGTTGTTGGACTATCTTTAAGCTGCTGATAAAATAGTGGTAGTTATGACAAAGGACACACACACACAGTTAAAGAACAGTGTAAGGCTTTAATCTGCACCTTCACAAACCGCTTTAAGATGAACAAAAGTAGAAAAATGTAGAAATTAAAGTGCTCAGAATAAAAAACCAATAGGTAGTAATACAAGTGCTCAATCAGCAAACCTCGCTCACAGCAACAAACTTAAAACAAAACGGCTAACTTAAAACCAAACATCACTAACGATAAGTGTAGCCCATCGCCTCAGGGACAAGTGAAACTGTTTTTGAACATGTATATATATTTTTTTTAACATTCAAACATCTAAGTAAGTAAAGAACAACAGGTGTCAGTCAAGCTCAGCCAACCCGTTTCTCACCAGAGGCAGGTGGACTAGCTCTCCTCTCTCATTGTACAGCAGCACCGTCAGCTCCGGCTCACTGGACTGAGACAGGGACAGAGACAATTCACGTTTTAAAGACATCCAACTTTATGAATGAATTAAAGCAGGGACAGGGACAATTCACTTTGTAAAGACATGCAACTTTATGAATGCAGGGACAATCCCTTTTTAGCAGCAAAAAGTAAAAAATAAAGTTTGTTCACGGGTCCCAAATCTCGAGTCTGAGTTGAGTCTCTAGTCTTTTGAGGACCAGTCTAAAGTCACTGTGTGTGCATGCAAACTTGTCACCTTTTGGCGAAAATCGCCATTTTCAATCCAAAATAGGTCATTTGTGTGATTGAGTTTTTGAGATGGAAAGGGGGGTGGGTGCTGGGCACCAACTTCTGAGTTGTCTAAAAGATCCACACTCTGATCAGTGAGTACAGCGGTACTGCACCAGAAAGCTGTTTGCCAGATCCAGAAGAGAGACATCTCTACTCAGCCTGCCTCTGTTTAATCATATAAAGTCTATGGCTTAATCTGAGGAGGAGAAAGCGGGGCCGCGCGCCCTCACTCACTCATTCATACAGGCACTGCAGTCACAGACAGAGAGAAGTAACGTTAAACATTTTAAAGTGTGGTACTTCATTAGAATTGATGTGGACACCGCTCTTTGCTTGAAACATGACAAGCGATCCGTTTAAATTTGTACATTAGCGAACATACAAAGTGAATGTGAAGTGAAACTAAAGAAAATTGAGGTGGAGAAGTGCAGTTTTCGACTGCCTTACTCATCAGGTAACATTAACGTTATGCTCGCTGGGAAGTCAACATGAAACCTAAGTTATTAGGGACTTTGCCGTCTGCCCCTCCTCCCTCCCCCTCTGCTGTGCTATCCAACGTGACTTGGTCATCTCATTCAAACGATCGATATGTTACTTAAAGCAGGACTAAACCCCAAAACACCTTTTTCAGCTTTTAACCAATATATATGACTTTGGGGGTGGTGTGTGAAGAATTCTGGTCAGAATTTCCACATTTGAGACCAAACTGTTACCATTGTACCATTTGTATCATTTTCAGCAGCATAAGTTCCCTCTATGGGTTCAAACCTGCTTTTTTTGTGCCCTCAAATTAATGGGAGATTTGGTACATCGTGACGTCACGGTGGGGTTAGCGCGTGCCCCACTCATGTGAAAAATTGTTTTTTTTCCCCCCATGTGATTACTGTAGTTCACGTGGCGCGAGCCCTTTAAGAGCAATGCATCCATGGGTAATGCCTACTGTGGCTAATATTAGCCGCTAGTTAGTTATGTTACATGGCAGTAAAACGCCACTAAATGACCAAATTGATAGAACTTTTAACCATTTCGAGTAACACTGTTTCCATACGGATCACCAGCGTTAGTTTGTTGTTTATAACGTGGCTATATTCATAAAGTTTTCTATGATATCTATCTCGGATACACTGAGAATACTGGGAGGCGGGCCATTGCGTCTCTTTTGATGATTTGATTTGACCGTTCTGGGCACTGGCGTTGGCGTTGGCCAATCCTGGTGTGTTCCACCCCCAAATCGATTGTGTCTGGCGCAAAGCGAGTGAGTTTCAGGACTAAACAGTCTCGAGCCATTTACGTTATCTTTAGAGCAATATTCCTGGAATGCAAGTTTAATTAAACAGTTACATGTCCTCTGCATTCTACATCAAATGAAGACATTACGGGTTGTTTTATTTTGTATGTTACATACTTATTGGCCAAGATATGTTAGTTTATGGGGGAGGAATTCTGCCAGCTAAAGAAGAGAGTATAGGCGGCCATCTTGCCTGCAGAGTTTTCAAATCAAGTAGAATACCGTTCTGCCAGAAACCTGGGGGGTTTAGTCCTGCTTTAAGGTTAAGAATGATAATGTACTGCATATTGTGATAGCCTGTATGTGCTGGTTCACTAGGCCTAATGATTTGGTTTTGGGGTGTGTGATGCTGATAGTGTGTGCATGTGTGTATTGATTAAGATTGCTTGTTGTTGCCGCTGGCCTGTGGACTGACTTGACGAGTGGAAAAACAACGAAAGCGTGTGAAGCCTCGACCTATCTGGATTATAAAAGTATAACGTTAGAGAAAACAGCCATCAGCCATGCCGTTTTATACTAATTTATTGCCAAATGCTTTGGGAATCAAGCTTGGTCAGAAAAGGTCTACTACATTAGCTAGTTATGCCTGCATCTCAATAGCCCTGCTGCCTGGTTGTATTTGAGACTTTTTGACGTGAGTTGAGCTTTTTATTGGGGGGAGAAAAAAACTCAGACTAGTCGACTACCTTTAGGGACGACTAGTCGACTAGTAAAATTCACTAGTCGTGAATGCCCTAGTGCATATTGTGTTTTTGTTCTGTTTGCACTTCTCTTGACTGGTGCCCTGAACTGATGTCCCTTCAATGTAGCAGTAAAACTGCATTAATTCTAGGGTGAGTTTTCCCCCCTATATCCTCATTCTAAACAATGAAAATCCACCTTTTAAAGTGGGGTGCGGCAGCGTTGCATTCCCCTGGACCCCCCTAGGGGTTGAGTGGTTTGCATCTTTGTCACCTGTTTCACCCCTGATGAGATTGCATCCCTGAACTTAAGTGTGACTCAAATCCAAGTCCCCATCTCTGGTGTGTGTGTGTGTGTGTGTGTGTGTGTGTGTGTGTGTGTGTGTGTGTGTGTGTGTGTGTGTGTGTGTGTCTTCACCACGACGGAGGCAGTGATGTGCCCATGCAGCAGGTCGATCATGTCCAGGGCAGCCTTGGTGCTCCACTTGGGGCTGTAAGGCAGCACGTCTCTCTGCTGCACGCCACTGGGAGCCTTGAAGCCCGCCACCCGAACCTTCAGCGCCTGCACCGGGAACTGCATCAGCTCCAACGGCATCTGACGCAGCCTGACACACACAAGCACACTTTTAACATGTTTGACCTTTTTTAACACTGCTTGGAATTAAATGACTCCTCATATTTCGCTTACAATATAAATATGTATCACAATTTTTATCTATATTCACTACAATTAAATACAAAAACTCTGAACAAATAGTCCACAAATACCAGAAATATTGTTAGAATAATCCTTTTGCAACAACCACTTCTCCATTCTTCATCTCATAGTAGTTTTCTCTTACAACAAAATCAACCAAAGGGTTTTCTATCTGTCTCTATCTCTCTTTTTCTATCCCTCACTGGACATTACAGAACTTCAAAATATAAATCTCAAGTTTTAAACAAATGTCCGAGTGTGCATGAGTGCACACATTTGTTAACAATTATTTTACTTCCCAACATCTTCAACCAATGCATTTTCACTTTCTACGAGGCAACACTTCATTGTGTGTGTGTGTGTGTGTGTGTGTGTGTGAGCTTCCTACTTGCTGGTGGGCAGGGTGTCGTCTGAGCCGAAGTCGACGTGTTTGACAAGCATGGTGACGGTGTCAGTGCTGATGAACTTCTCCAGCTTAGCCCGGTAGTATTTCCCATCGCTGTACTCTGCCAGGCAGGGTCCGCCTGCACACAGACCACGCACACATACTGGACTCAATTATCTTCATATTATCGTAATGCGTTTCAATGACTTAAAAACTCATTGATCATATCAATCACAAGACATTGACTTTCTAAAACATCTTAAAAGGAAACTGTGTATTTTTCAACCTGGACCCAATTTTCCCATATTTTTGTTTCTAAGTGACTAATAGGCATTTTCTTTTTTTATTCAATCAATCAATACATTTTTATTTAAAGTGCAGAATCACCATGAAGCATGGTCCCAATACACGTACCCCGATAACCCGCTAACCCCTAACCGTCCACTGGTCCGTGTACATGGACTTTGATATTAATTCTTATTTTTGATAGTCTTAATTATTTTTTTATTTTTTATTGATTCTTATCCATTGGTAACTTCATCTCTCATACCTCATATCAACATTTCATGGTTACTGAATTTTAACCCTTCAAATGCCAGTTTACTGTACTTACTGTACAATCAAATTTACAGTAGAAAAGACAAAATATGATTTTTTTGCCTTCCCATCAATGCCACCTGGATATCCCCCTGTGGGATTATTTTAGCCTTAGATTTGTGACATTTATCGCGGAGGAATTATTTTCTTACTTATTTCATCTTTTGAGAATTGCAATCCTTATTATCCATCCATATTTTTTGCCTGTCGCGCATGCGCCAGATATTGATCGATAAACGACGAAACGCGCCGGCTCCGTGACACGGAAGTCCACAGGAAGTATCTGGAAGACGACCCGGATGTTGTTCATGAGCGATCTTTGACATCTGGTGTGGTGACCTGCGCCTCCTCCTCGTTACGGTGCGGAAAAGAAAGCAGACATCCGCAGCGGACTCTCCAGCAACATTAGCCGAGAAAGAGCCTCGTTTCACGGCATTGGATTTAACTGTGCATCGGTGCTTTGAGCGCACCTCAAACCGGGAGCGATAGAAAGCTCCTACAACTACAGAACACGACGATATTAGCGATCTAGAGTCAATTTTCGACGCCGAATCCGGCCATGCCATTGGCGAGTCTCTTTGACGAACGAGCGCGGAGATACGGACGTATTTTCAATGAAGGTAATTTTCAGAAAAAATCATGAAAATGCCAATTTTCGACTGCCAGCTAATTTTCACAAAAAACATGAAATAGCTTGATTCCTCCATCAATCTCGGTCTAAAGGCTTCAAATCAGTAGTTTGCACCGGAAAATCCAGGTTTCAAGGTCATGTGACCATGTTTCCATGACGATCACTGTAGTGTATATTTCATGTAAATCTCCATGCAAGTGGTTGCTGTGCCTACACTGAGAAAATAGGGGGGGGGGGGGCAAACACAATAGAAACTACAAATTTGATGTCTTGAGTCGAACTGAGAGGTGTAAGATCAGAAAAATAATTATTTTTGGGGAAAGTGGCTGGGAGTCGAAAACAAAATGTTGTTTTTTTGCAAAATTAACATTGAAATCAATGGGAAAACTATGCAATGGATTTTGAAGCCTTGTAACTCAACCAAATGTTCAATCAACCCCAAGGTTAGATATTAAGGTCAAATTTCAAGGTATTTGGTCCAGGATGCCCGGTGAAAAAAATGAAATACATTAATTTTGTAAGAATTTCCTGGAGGTCTCAAAAAGGCGGTTATAATGAAAGTCAATGACCGTGCAGCCGAACCTTAATAGTAAATTGAGGATTATTGGAGTTTCTGGGTGCCAGGACGATGTTTTTCTAGTTCTGGCAACGTGAATTACCATAATAAACCATAAAAAAAACCTGTGCTGAATTTCAGACCTTTCGCTCCAGGATTTTCCAAATTTAACTTACGCGATTACCGCTTCGATCCGGCTAGCCGGACCAGTAGGGTACAAAGGTTAAATTAATTATTGATTGATTTTATTCATGGATATAGCAGACAAAATCAAAGGGATAGACATACATAACATCAAATAAACCAAATGGTACAATCAACAAGTTCAATAACATTACAATGGAAGGCTCGCACATTACTCTAGTTTACTTAGCAATACTTTTTTCAGAAGGTTTATAAAACCATTGAGAGAATTTGCAGATTTAATTTCGTTAGGGATTTTGTTCCACTCCTCTCCCCCGGTATAGAGGAATGTACTTCTCCCAACTTTGCTTTTCAGATTGGGTAGTTTCGAGTTCGCTATGCTAGATCTCGTGTCCAGGCTATGAGCAGGGCTTAAAATTCACTTTGCAAACTAGGGGGGAATCCCCCCCTTATGTTCTTCAGATGGGGGGGATCTATAGACTTTGGGGGGAATTTTTTCAGGCGATACTATAACCAACAAATACCTGCTTCTCCTGTCCAATAAGCGATAATACTGTAATTTCACATTTTTTTTGTATTTAAAAAAGGAAGTAGTTTATGCACACCTGAGTCTAAATTACAATGGCTTTTGTCGTGTTTCTTCTGCAGACTAAGCCATAGGCTTTTGGTTCTATGAAAGTCTTTATTTTTTTGTATTGAGTGATACACTCGACTAAAACACTAATATCATATTATATCAGAAGTGTTCTTTGTTTTGTGTTCACAATAGTGATGTCAGTTAGATTTGGTTAGGTTAGATCTATGGAATATTAAATCATCCATCTTTGCTCACTACATCTGCCTTTCTTACTGTCATTACTGGCAACTAAACCTGTTCGAATTTTGCATTGGGGAGAGTTAATTGAAGTGACTATAAACTATCTGTGTGTCATTTAACTTTTTATTGAAAATGCTTCCACCAGATTTTCACGGCTGCTTTATGAGAAACTCCATTTGAGTGGCGAGTGCGACAACATCGTTGACATCACTGGCACTCGGCCTAAGGAGGATTAACGTTATTTTTATTTTGCCAATTTTACACTTTATTCATTGAACACAATCAGGAGTCTTAGTGCAAGAACCATATGTAGACACAACAGCCACATCATGATACTGCCCCTGTGGGTGTAAGATCTGCTCGCCTACAAGATCGACTCTGGGGTTCTGCGACTCCAGATGACCTCACAGCTTCACGCATTGTGATTGGCTGTATGTCGTGCACGTGGGATTAACATGCCCAAAATGTCTGAGAACTTTAGGTTAGCTATTCAGTCTTAAGTTATCAGAGGGGCAAACCGTCAGTGTTTGGATAACACATAATATGCCCTCTGTCCACAGTCACCCACAACACAACACACACAATCTCCACAAAAATAATAGCAGCAAAACATAAAAACAAACAAACAAAAACAAACACACAGAGCATCTACAGCAGGTAGAAGGTTAACACTGTAAAAAAAAAAAGAAGTCCTAAACAGAAATGTCAGTCCATGAGATATAGTCCAGAAAGGGCTTCCAGATTTGAAAAAAATTGAATGGCCTATCCTTGAGCCAAAAGCTGATAGCTTCCAAAGGGAGAAGTTCCGTAACACTCCGAATCCACTGCGAACCTGTTGGGGCTGAGTCTGAAATCCACTGAAGGAGAACACATCTTCTTGCACTATAAAGAAGCACTTTGAGCAGCTTCAATGAAGAGGAGACAAGGTTTAATGCTGCCGTATGTAGTCCCAGAATGCAGGAGAAAGGGTCAAGTGTAAATTTTTCCCCGAATATGGTATTAACTTCTTTACATACTTTGACCCAGAAGTCATGAATAGGAGGGCAAACAAAAATAGAGTGGAAATATGAACCTTCAGCGACCTTACATTTATTACAGAATTTAGAGAGAGGATTAAACTTATTACGTTTCACTGGAGTGATTTGAAGCCTGTGTATAACCCTGAATTGCATTTCCCTGGCTTTGTTGGTGGATAAACAACCCGAAGAGCTCGACCATACATCATCCCACTCATCATCCAAAATAGTCTCTCCAAAATCAGCTTCCCAGAGAGACCTAGCATGAACTGTGTAATCATTAGTTGAAAGGGCCCTGTAAAACCTAGTGATCAACTTCCTGTTACCAGGATTTTGAATAACCCCTTCCACCGCTGAGATAGAGAAGCCATTAGAATACAGCTTAGTAGCAGAGGTGATGAAACTACGTATTTGAAAATATTTAAAGAGGTAATTCTGAGGCAGATCGTATTTCTCTCTAAGCTGATCAAAAGACATCACATCGCCCCTCTTCACCAAGTTGCCCACAGTCCTAACACCCCTTTTAGACCACAGGGAGAAGGCATGGTCCTCCAATCCGGGGGGGAATTCTGGATTTTGGTGGATAGGTGTGAGGAGAGAGATCGAACCTTTTTTTTCCAAATTTCATTTTTCATTTCATTTGTCAGTCTCCAGACTTTTAGAGTGTTCTGTAGGATAAAGTTGTCTTTTACCTTAAGACTAACCCATTTCTTAGAGGCATATAAGATGTTACGAAGAGGAATAGGGGCCACTGGACCAGCCTCAGAGGAAAGCTAGGTAGATTCAGGGTCATCTTTAAACCAATGCTACAGATAGGTACAGAGGCAGGCGTTTAAAACCCGGCACTGCTAAACCCCCTTCCTCACAGGGGCGCTGCAGCGTGGTGAGTCTCAGCCTAGCTCGCTTACTTCTCCAGAGAAAGGAAGAGAAAGAACTGTTTAAAAGTGAAAGTGATTTCCTTGTTAACAAAGCCGGGATCATTTGAAAGGGGTACAACAGGCGCGGGAGTATATTAATTTTAACCAGATTCACTCTTCCCAAGAGAGACAGTGGAAGAGCTGTCCAGCGGGACAAATCCTCCCTAATCCTGCTAATAATGGGCACAAAATTAGCTTTGTAAAGGCCAGGGAGAGAGGGGGTAATATGTATAGCCAAGTAGACGAAACCTGATGGCGACCAGCGAAAAGGGGCAGAACATGATGGAGAACAGGCTACATGAGGGGTCAGGGACATTGCCTCAGATTTAGCATAATTGATCTTATAGCCTGAAAAGTGGCCAAATGATTTAATTATGTCCACTACTCTTGCAATAGAGGCCTCAGGGTTGCTTAAAAAGAGAAGAACGTCGTCCGCATACAGGGACATTTTATGCAGCACGGGGCCTAATTTTATGCCTGACACCAACGGATCTCTCCTAATGGCCTCCGCCAAGGGCTCTATGGCGAGGGCAAACAAGAGGGGTGAGGCTGGACAGCCCTGTCTAGAGCCACGCCCCACAGAGAACGCAGCAGACTTCAGGCCATTTGTGATAACTGAGGCACGGGGGGCAGCATATAGAAGGGATATCCACTTAATAAAGTTGTCACCCAGATTGAATTTTGAGAGAACAGCCAGCAGATAAGGCCAGTCGACCCTGTCGAAGGCTTTCTCTGCATCAAGTGAAATCACGAGAGATTTGGCCTTCAGCTTTGTACCATGCTGTATAAGATTAAGGAGTCTCCTTACATTATTACAAAAGTTACAACCTAATATAAACCCAGTCTGGTCCACTGAGACAATATCTGGGAGGATACCTTCAAGCCTCCTGGCCAGGATTTTGGCCAATAATTTCCGGTCTACGTCCAGCAAAGCGATTGGCCTATAAGAGGCACAGTCATCTGTAGGCTTGCCCTTTTTTAGAATTAATGAGATGTTTGCATCCATTATAGTGTCGGGGAGAGCTCCAGATTCTGAGACAACATATTGAGCAGAGGGTTGATCAACAGGTCCCGAAAAGCTTTATAAAATTCAGGAGTCAGACCATCTGAGGCTTGAGGGAGATTAATAGAAGAAAGAAAATTATGTATCAAAGCTTCAGAACTGCAGTCTGACTCAGAATTGTATAGGCATTCATAGAATTCAATGAATGAGTTGTTAATATCCTTGTTGTTATAAACTCTCTTCCCAGAGCTGTCTTTTATAACCGGAATGGCCTGGGAGCCTGCCTTTACTTTAATTAAATTTGCCAAATACTTATTTGGCTTGTTCCCGAATTCATACATCCTATGCTTACTGAACAGAATGGATTTCTGGGCCTCCTTGGACATGTGTGTGTCCAGAGCTGCAGTGGTGGCATCAATTTGAAGTCTCCTGTCCTCTGACGGGTTAAGGTTAAACTCACCCTGCAGCTTGCTTAGCTGTTGTTCCAGATGCTGTTGCTCAGCCCTCTGCTTTTTCTTTAAATTGGCTGAAAATGAAATAGTAAAGCCACAGATAACAGCCTTAGCAGTCTCCCAGAGTAAACTAGGAGATACACCTGGGGTGTCATTCTCAGTGAAAAAATACTTAAGCTGTTCTGTAAGATACGGTCTGAAATATGGGGTTTTAAGAAGATGGTTTGCAAACCGCCACTGCCCTTTGGGGTATTGACCTTTGTTGGACATGACCAGAAACACCGGCGCGTGATCGCTAATGATAATATTGCCGATGGAGCAGGAAAGCACATTTTCAAGAGCATATTTAGAAGTAAAGAAAAAAATCAATTCTAGATGATGATTTGTGGACCTTTGAGTAAAATGTATACTGTTTGTCAGTGGGGTGGAGTGTCCTCCAAGTATCGATAAGTTGTAAATCATTGCAGCAACCAAGTAGAGATTGGCCATAGCCCACGTTAGACTGTGCTGTTTTACCAGACCTGTCCAAACGTGAATTCAGACAACAGTTGAAATCGCCGGCTACCACAGAGGACTCAACAATCCAATCTGAGAACAGGGAGAACACTTTAGTATAGAAATCTGAAGAGCGAACAGGGGGGGCAGGATTAACGTTATTAATTAACGTCATTATTGATATCAGATTCTTCATCGTCAATAACGTAATGCTAAACATCACTGACACTGACGTTACTCGGTGTTGACGTTTCAGCTAGAAGTGCCTTGTTGTTCGAATTGTCCTGTTTGTTTTTTCTGAGCGGGTCCCCCTTCTGAGGACTAGTTTTCCTTTTTAGCCAGCGATCTATCATGTTTGCAAGCAGCTGTCTACCCACCGAGAAATCAGCAGAGGTGCGTTGATGTCAAGAGAGGACTGAGGGACGCGATATTTTTTTCAGTCTATGTTTTGTACATTCTATGTTTTTTCCCCATGATGGCGAAGGCTAGGCAAAGCCATGACCCGATTGGCCTAGTGTCAAACGTTCATCCAATCACATTCACTTGGCTATCCTCCGTCTCTTACAGTCTGTGCTCAGTGGGTCAGACAGACAGCCGTTTCGCTTGCATAGATCGGTCTGCGCAAACCATTGCGGGATTACTCCCCCTTTATAAATTTGAAAATATGCGGGAATTCGGTAAAATGTGCGGGATTCCCGCAATCCCGCGCCAAATTTTAAGCCCTGATGAGTGTCGTGAACAAACTGGAAGTACTTAGTAAAATAGTTTGGACAAAGATCATGCAATGTTTTATAGACCGTGCCGACATTTGCGGCTCATGCTGTGTATAAACGCGGAACCAAAGGCCAGAAAGTAATTACAGTTTGCCATTTTATGCAGAGACCATTGTCATCTAAACGTGGCCTTAGTGGACGTACATTGGATGGCAGATTGCAGCCCGTTTCACGGCTGCTGACAGAAGCGCTCTCGCTCGATACTGGACCAATTTAAACACAAATTGTCCCCATTAGTCACTTAGACTAATGGGGACAATTTTTAGACAACTATGATAAAATAGGGTCCAGGTTGAAAAATACCAAAGTTTCCCTTTAAATGAAGTGATGTAAGGCTCCTGTGTGCTCGATTCACCTTGAGGGAAGTTGGTGAGCCGTGGCAGACTGTCCACATTCTGGTTGATTCTGGCCAGAGCCTCCTCCAGACTCTCTGCATCCACGTTCACATCAGCAGGCCCTTCCACAGGCCACAGGAACAGCTGATGCATGCACGCACGCGCACACACATGCATACAGTTATGATAATGTCTTGAGGCAAGAGATCCTAATCATGACGTCAGTCTGAGAGGATTTCCTCAATATTTAGAATATTGCCTTTTCCCATTTATTTTCAGCATTTACGGTATTAGGATTTTGCTTTATATTTGCTTGTAGATGATATAGAGTTAGGTATACAAAAGGGGGAGGTAGAGAGCTGTAGGGTGAGACTGACAAACACATCTGGGGTGAAGGTTGATACTTCTCTATTTAGCTTCCGGGTCACACCGGAGTGGGTGGGGGAAAAAGACGAAAGGCAAAGACAAGATGGCGTGGCCGCTATGAGCTATGCGGTCAGCTAGCTGATGATAAGACACCTGGGAGCAAACCTCATCAAACAAACCCCCAGTCTGTGGCTCTAATGTGGACTAAATGAGGGTCTTTGACATGAAAAGGGTTGAGAATCACTGCTCTGCTGTAAATCATCCGGTTTTCTCTGAGGTGAGTGCTTACCTCGTTGGGGGTACAGAGGTGTTTGACTTTGACCCCGAACCGCTGTCCCTCCTGTGGCAGCTCTGGGTAGATGAAGGGTCCGAGCACCGGCTCCTCTGGCTCCATCGGGCCCTGCAAGTACACAGAGATGCAGGGTTTCAAAATAAATCACATCACCGCAAATGAAGAAGGAGAGGAACAGGAAGCAGACAAATCGAAAGGATAGGGCAGGCTGCTCTCTCTTACCTCAGTGTTGTCCCAGTCATCCAGGAAGGCGACAGGAGGAGGAGTCACTATGTGTGCCTGCGGAGAGACACACGTTGCTGCTTCATCTGAAATTTACCCAGCTTCTCACGTCTTCATCTGCTTTTCTACATATCTAAAATACTCAAGTCAACCGCACGTGCCTTCTATATAGCCAATCAAACTTGCGCGACACTATGTGACGTAGTCAGCGACATTAGAAATTTCACTTGGTAGGAGACACTACTCGGCGACACTTGAAAGTGTCGACAAATTAAGTATAAATTGGGCTTAAGGGTACGTGTCCTGGTTGCTGCACTAGCGCCTCTGCTGGTGGGGGGGGGGGGCGTTACGTCCTCCCAGTGAAACTCCTCGCAGTCAGGTGAAAAAAAAGCGGCTGGTGACTTCACAAGTATCCGAGGAAGCATGTTCTAGTCTACAACTCGGCAGATCGGCAGAGGGGGTGGAGAAACGACCGGGACAGCTGGGGAAATTGGCGAACTGTGCAACACGAGTCTCGAAACTGCGACCTTCATGTTGGTAGCCAGGGAATCCACCGCTGCACTACCTGGTGGCCCGGATATAAGAGTAGCTCAAATGTTTAAAAATAGCATAGTTGCATAATCAAAAAGTGAGGGTGCAAAAGCAAACATCTAATAAAGGAGGTGCAGCTGCTCCGCCTGCTCCATTGCTTAGGGTCCTATGCACAAACACACACACACCTGCTGTGCTAAGGCAGAGGGGTCCATGGAGGCGTGCTGATGGTGACACAAGATCCTGCTCAGTGCCATGCCATCCAGGAATATGTCGACTGTCAGACATTCCCGTGGCTCTTTCGGCAGCTCCTGAACATGAAGGGGTTAATTCCAAAAGACACACACAACACACACACACACACACACACACACACACACACACACACACACACACAATTTGAAACATGTGACACCTACTCTGACAGAGTGCAGCTATATGAGAGTAAAACTCACCCTTTTTTTTACAAACTGGAAACTTTGCATTCTGTTCACATAATAGCAATATTTTCATTAACAAAAAACAGATACATACATTTTTATCGACTTACTTTCATGTTTTTGCTTGTGGCTGCTACCTTGTGTGTGTGTTTAAACACCTTTTGAGTTTGTGTATGTGTGCCGTTTACGGTCTGTCTGTGGACAGATTTTGTGAACGTGATAGCGTCACAACCGTGTAAGATGCAGTCACTAAACTTTACAGGTGTGCAGTTAAGATCACAATGAAGGCAGAGTTCAAAGATGAGCGTGGTCCGTGCAAGGGGGGTAGGAAGTAGAGATGGTATGATTCCATCGCAAGATAGTCTGTAGTTTCCTTAAAGGTACATTCAGCAATGTTTTTGTGTTAAAATAAGTGTTAAATGTCTCTATATTCTGACAGCAATCACTGAAATAGAGTGTTCAGTGACTTGAAACCCCCAACCCCCCGCTGTCCTCTATCTCTCTCCTGTAGTCCTGCATGCAGAGCGGACGTATCTCCGCAACCGTAACTCGTAGAGACTCATGGATGTCTGCATTGGATTCAGGGTAAAAAAATACATAGTCCTTTATATGCATCGCGATCCGACCTTCCGTTTCCCGATAAAATGTCTTGTGTCTTGCTTGTGTTTACTTCGGTTGCCAAGAGCTAAGACACAGCTCTCCTGGCTTAACGTTACAAAAACAGAGATGGCTTGGAGAAAATTGAGTGAGCAAGCCGGCCTAACGTTAACGTTATGTTACCTGGTAAATTCTGAAAAGATATGTCTTATTTTATTCCAGTGAAAGTGCTAACGTTAGCCACTAACACAACCTAATGTTACTAGGCCCGTTTGTTCAAACTAAAGTAGTAATATGATGTTACAACCAGGGAGCTGGACACATTTCCAGAACCTACCACACAATCTAAAATCCTCGCTGACTCCCCTCCAAGCCACGGGGCACATCGAAGCCACCATAGGTGTATCCTCCGGTGCATGTAACATTACCAAGCATACTAACGTTAGCCACTGAGCCAAACTGCCGAATGACACTGCGGATGCGCCAGATGCATAAAAAAAAGAAACAGGCTCTGCCTCAGACTTGGGGCGTTTAGTTCTCCTTTAAGTTTTTTAATTTAAATTTTTTGTTTGAATCTATTTCATAACATGCATCTCCTTTCTTACAACTGTTCCTCTTTCTTATGCACTTTGTAAACTATTCTCTTAGAGAGGTGTATAAATCCAGCTACTCATTATTACTCCAGCAGTCACTTTGGAATGTAACATGGCTCAGAGCTGCTTTTATATTCTATTTGGCTGGTGAAATGGTGACAGTGGCTGGTGGTGACTGTCTGAATGGCCGGTGGACAAAGCAGTGAGTGTTACAGTACCATGCATCTCTGCATTGTGACAGTATTGCTGTATCTGAGTGTGAAGTTTCCCTGTTGACATTACCGTGACGTGCATGTCCACACAGCGGTTCAACAGCAGCTCCTTCAGTAGAGCCACCGCATCCCGCTGCCACTGTCGGCCAACCTGGGGGAAAGAAAAAGGCACACATTAAAAACAAGACTAGGCAAGCCTAGTTAAGCCGGATGCAGACTGCTACCGCTGCAGCACCCGGAACGGGCCAGCCAAGAAACGTCTCAGGGGCTTACTGACTCACTGTTCGACTCCCCATTGTTGAAACACACATGCGTGCGTTTCGAGCAGCAGTCCAGGTCCGGCTTAACTAGACTTGCCTAAGTTGTTCTCAGACATGAACTCTGGACCATGTGCGTTGAATAAGGTCCAGACATTCGCTGGAGTTGCCCCGATTTTCCCATGTCATTTGTGTTGACACGTGAGGAAATCCTCTGTGTGGTTTTGCCCACATACAGTAAACCCCAATGCAGGTTTCAGAAAGCAGGATTTAAAAAATTTTAAGGCATTTAAAAAATTCTACCATGAATGTTATAACTGTATATAAGATCATTTTAATACTCGATAGTCCTTAAATTTAGATGATTTATTTTGAGAATTTTTTAAAAAGGACCTGTGTATACCCTCTCTCAATCACACACACACACACACACACACACACACACACACACACACACACGCTCTCTCTCTCTCTCTTACAGGGTTGACTCCATGCAGCTGGCAGGGCATACAGAGCTGAGGAATGTCTTCACACAGCAGCATGGGGTAGACATGAACCACTGGGATGTTCTCCACCAGGCCGTAGTCCACGTAACGGACCTGGTAACACACACGCGCACACACACACACACACACACACACACACACACACACACACACACACACACACACACACACAAAAGACATTAACATTATAGTTTCGACACCCAGGCAATTTGACATCTCCAGCTACCAATCGTCTGGGAACTCCTTGTCAAAAATAGTCGTTTGAATGGCGGCGAGAACGAAGAAAGCAACGGCCCTTTGTCAAGGTACCGGAAATTACGCTCTCCCCCCCATTATCCTCCGTAGTGAAACAAAATGGAGATACAGAGAATCACTTTGTAACAGGGAGCGCTTTAAAACACGTTGAAAAATGGATGTCCCGAGCAACGTGACATTATTTGATTCCATTTGATCTGTTTACAAGCACACAACTTCTGCATGTCACCCCCCGTTCTGAATGAAGGGCCGCCCTAAAGACTTTTGGATTTTTCTTTACTCTCAAATCGAACGAAAGCTGGGAGAAAGTTCTCAGTCCCTAGTTGAATGATGCAGATAGAGACTGACAACTGAGTCTATTCATGTTCCAGCAACATTCATGGGGTCATCCATCCTATTCACCTTATGCAGCCACGCCCATTTGACCCGGTTGTGTGCTTGTGTCATGACTTCCGGCTAAAAAAAAGAAAAAAGCCGGCTGCTCCAATATCATCTAACTCTGAATTAACTAATAATTTTGCCAATTGTATGTAAGTAAGTAAATAATTTATTTCGGTCAGTTTGTCAATTTCACATGAATGCATTACAGTAATAATGTGCGTTCACATATAGGAGACCGAAAAGGTGTAGGCTGAAGCCGCAGCTTATGAATGCCTACCCTTTTTTGCATTTCATTACATCAAAAATCAAAAACAAAAAATAAGATAGTTGCAAGTTGTATGTAACATACAAAATAAAAGCAAACAGCAATCTCTAAGAATGCAACGCCATGTAACTGGCTCGTTAATTCTCGCATTCAAGTGAATTACGTTAACTTCTGCGGGACCAGTGGTTCTCAACTGGTGTAGCCTCAGGACCCACTATTTTCCTTGTCATGAAGTCGCGACCCAAATTTCAGATTTTTTTTTAAACCACTCAAATTTATTGCACAAAAAATTGCGCATTAATTAAATACACAATGCCTTCATGCACTGTTATAAACCTCAAATGAACAAAAAAGTGCAACAGAAGTGCAACTAGGGCTAAAAACCAATTGAAATAAGGCAGACTTGAATTACAGGCCTATATGTTTTTAAATTTAAACAAGTCAAACTGGTCATGCTCAGAAAGTCTTATTTGAACTGTATGAAATATGAAATAAAAGGCAGACTTATCTTGAATTACATGCCTATATGTTTTTAAACAAGTTAATAATAATAATAATAACTAGAATGTCTACATTTCCTACCGAAAATGTAATTGTGCTTGCTGTCCTCGCCATGCACCGCCTGCCTTGCAAGGTCCCTGCCCATGCAGCTAGGGGGACTAAGTAGTTATGGGCGGGCCTTTGTGAGTGGAAGCGGGAGAAATTATATCGGGTTTCATTTTTAAAAGTAACCCCCTGAACCCTGTGAACAGACTATAAAACTCACATTTGAACTGGGTTTCTCTTGATTGCTAGTAGGAGTGGGATGATATATTGATATACATGGATATATTGATACATCATCAACATCATATCATGTATTTGTCCTGACTCAGGCCCGGCACAAAAACCCCAAATGAGCAGACATGGCAACAGGACAGGATTCCCGGTTCTTTACTGAGAGCATTTACAAGGGGGATTCAAGGGCAAATTAAGAGAGAGCTTGTAGAGGCTTGAGTCTTGCAGAGGAGCGATGCTGTGATGCTTTGAAACTGGTGGAGCCTGGGCCGGTGGAGGTCAGGAGTTTGGACTTAACGTCCCCAGATCGAGACTGATGGCTTGTGAGCTGGAGGTGGATGGATGGAGTCTATGAGTGTGACAGGAGCATCTATGAAAGGAGAGCAGAGCAGTTTTCACCTGTCCACATGCAGCAGCATGACCGAAGCGTCAGATTACCTGGATGAATTACTTGAAGTAGAACTAGACTATGAATTGGTGTGAATTGGTGCACTTTTTTCGTGGATAGTAAAAGACCCTTCTGTGAACCTCCCTACCAAGTTTCGTAGCTGTACCTGGTATGGTTTCTGAGGTACAGCTAATTGAATGCAAGATTTTTCAAAACCCCATTCAAGTGATTGGGAAAAATGTTGACGTTTAATGGCGAATAGCGCCCAAACTGCTTGACAAAACCCTTTGCAAAGTCATAGCATGTCCTCAATGAGCGGCTCATTTTGAGGTATGGCATGTGTATGTCGTGTGAAAGATGTGGGAGTTAGTACGCGCCGAACTTTGTGGCAGATATAATCCGGGCCTCGCCCCCCTTAATTTTCCACCCCGAGTCCTACGCCGCCATCCGTGAGTCTCTACGAGTTACGGTTGCGGAGATTACATTGCTGTAGCGCCCCCCATAGGCAAACAATAGCGCCCCCTACACGCCAAATGACACTTTCGTTTCTGAAATCAGCTCAGAAGTGTCAAGTGTCAATCCAAGAAGGAAGGCTGGCCATAATGACAATGAATCAGCACTTCCTGCCGCCCTTCAAAATAAAACAATTTAGAAGGAACAGGTACTGAATGCTGCTATAGCGCCCCCTAAAGGCGAAATGACAAAATATTTCTCCTATAGGCTCAGAGTGCATCCGTCCACACCTGTACCAAGTTTGGTTAGCATCGGACGATCTTTGTGAAATAGGCCCCACCCACAGAACTTTGGAAGTCGATTATATCACAACGGTGTGTTATTTTCAAAAACTTCCAAATCAGTGTTGTGCAGGACAGTCCCCACATGATGTGTGCATTGGTGAAGATTGGACAAAATTTCAAGGAGAAATCGCAGAAAAACTGTTTTGGACTAAATGCAAAATGGCGGATAATAAAACAAGTTAACCTGGTCATGCTAATCCAGTTTCAATAGTCTGAATTTAACTAATATGAAATAAAAAGGAATCACAGGCAGGCTATATGCTTTTTAGTTAAACTGGTCATAACTTTTAATTAAACTGGGGCCATGCTAATCCAGTTTCAATCATCTGAATTGAACTAAAATTAAATATGAAATGAAAAGGCAGACTTCTCTTGAATTACAGGCAGAGCATATGCTTCAGCTTGTTAAACAAGTAATCCAGTTTCAATAATCTGAAAAAAAAAAAAAAAAAAAAAAAAAAAAAAAAAAAATTTGGCCAATGTCCGCGACCCAATCAAAACGGCCCCGCGACCCACCTTTGGGTCGCGACCCACCAGTTGAGAAACGCTGTTATAGACGTAAGTGGCTCGCGCTGCGCTCGGAGGGGACTGAAAACCATCTGAAGCTTTCTATGTTGGAGTCCAGGTATGTTTTGTACAAGGACGTCTCTCAGTGTGTTGCTGTTAACTGCCCATTTCGTTGTTTTCTTTTTGTTGAACTCATCTTTTTCCTCTTCGACTTGATTCGTATCACTCAGACCACAGCTGCGGGCGATGTTCAACGCATTCCTGCTCTAAAAACAACTTTCTTCTTCTGACGTTCTTTTGGATTTCGCACCGTGACCACCAGAAGTGTTAACACAACCCGGAAGAATTTGGCCCACCCCCGCGTCTGAACATAAGGTGAATAGATGAGACATTAAATCGAGGTCCTGACTCTGTGGTCATTAAAGATCCCGTCGGCACTCTTTGCAACAGTAGGGGTGTAACCCTGGTGCCCTGGGGGCTGTAACCGCGGTGACCTGGGGGCTGTAACCGCGGTGACCTGGGGGCTGTAACCGCGGTGACCTGGGGGCTGTAACCGCGGTGACCTGGGGGCTGTAACCGCGGTGGCCTGGGGGGTGTAACCGCGGTGGCCTGGGGGGTGTAACCGCGGTGGCCTAGGGGCTGTAACCGTGGTGGCCTGGGGGGTGTAACCGCGGTGGCCTGGTGGGTGTAACCGCGGTGGCCTAGGGGCTGTAACCGTGGTGGCCTGGGGGGTGTAACCGTGGTGGCCTGGGGGCTGTAACCATGGTGGCCTGGGGGGTCAAGTCAAGTCAAGTCAAATTTTATTTATATAGCACCTTTCATACACAAAGGCAATTCAAGGTGCTTTACAAAAAAAATAATCGAAAAAACAAGCAGCAAAGCAATGCACATATAAAAAACACATAAAAAACACAGCCGACAGTTTTAGTTAAAATATATACTCAAATTAACAAACATGAAACATTATTTCTGTTTTAAATAAGTTACAAGGCACTCTTCAGTATTATTATTACATGTACAGTCCATTTGTTGGAAATGTACAGGAAAAATCTTTTTAAAATTACAGGCCGAGAGAGGCAGTAGTTTAGTAGCAGTTAAAAGCAAGAGTAAACATAAAGGTCTTTAGCTTGGATTTAAAAATAGGCAGAGTAGGGGCAGATCTAATGTGTTCAGGGAGTTTGTTCCAGTTATGAGAGGCATAGTGGGAGAACGCGGCTTCACCATGTTTAGATTTGGTCCTTGGGACAATTAGTAGACCAGTGCCTGAAGATCTCAGGGATCTGGATGGTTCATAGTGTAGAAGCATTTGTGTGGCCTAGGGGCTGTAACCGTGGTGGCCTGGGGGGTGTAACCGTGGTGACCTGGGGGGTGTAACCGTGGTGGCCTGGGGGCTGTAACCATGGTGACCTGGGGGCTGTAACCGCGGTGGCCTGGGGGGTGTAACCGTGGTGACCTGGGGGCTGTAACCGTGGTGACCTGGGGGGTGTAACCGTGGTGACCTGGGGGGTGTAACCGTGGTGACCTGGGGGGTGTAACCGTGGTGGCCTGGGGGCTGTAACCATGGTGACCTGGGGGTTGTAACCGCGGTGACCTGGGGGGTGTAACCGTGGTGACCTGGGGGGTGTAACCGTGGTGACCTGGGGGGTGTAACCGTGGTGACCTGGGGGGTGTAACCGTGGTGACCTGGGGGGTGTAACCGTGGTGACCTGGGGGCTGTAACCGTGGTGACCTGGGGGGTGTAACCGTGGTGGCCTGGGGGGTGTAACCGTGGTGACCTGGGGGCTGTAACCCCGGTGGCCTGGCTAAATTCCCACACAGGCCTTCCTTCCATCATGGCCACCTAATCATCCCTTAATATCTAATTGGCACATTCAGTCCTCAACTCTGCACCGTGAGAGCTGATGTGTGGTGAGGGTTCTGGCACAAACTGGCTGCTGTGCATCACTCAGGTGGGGCTTACACATCGGTGGCGGATGAGTTGAGTCCTACAAGGAGAAGTCAACATGTGGTAAACTGTGGTGTGGGTGTCCTAACCTTGACCTGCCCCCCTCCTGCCTCCAGCAGCTGTCCTCGGTACCACAGCATGTCCGGGCCAATGACGGCACAGCCCAGCACCGACTTCCAGGTGTAGGGCTTCTGTCTGGGCAGCGTCTTCATGCTCTGATGGATCCGATCCCTCAGCTGCTCCAGCTTGCATTCTGACACACACACACACACCACACACCCACGGTTTCAGTATCGACTACTGCGACTGACAAAACACAAGAGAGCACCAGTACCAGCAGACCATTTGTAGAAGTCTGATATTTGGCTGATTGTGAACGTGGCACGCTTGTATCTTTCTGGGAGACAGCGTGTCACTTGATACAGGTGACACTTTAGAATAACTGAACCTGCGTGGAGCGTCCTGGCGAAAATGACGCCATCCTCCCCGATGGCAGAGACCATCATCTGGCTGTGACCATGGCAAGGAAGCTCTGGAGGCTGGTACAGCTGAGTCTTCACCTGCGCACACACACACACACAGACGCAGGCACACACACAGACGCAGGCACACGTGCGCGCGCACACACACACTTGATTGATTACTCACGTACTTTTCCTGTCCTGTGTGTGTGTGTGTGAGAGAGTGTGAGAGAGAGAGAGAGAGAGAGAGAGAGAGAGAGAGAGAGAGAGAGAGAGAGAGAGAGAGTGTGTGACCGCACCTTCTCGGCGGACGCATGGGTGCGGGGGGACGGTATGGGAGGGGTGGATGGAGAGGTGGGTGAGAAGGGGCATGGAATAAGAGCAGGGTGAGACAGAACAGAGGGAGGGGAGCGCTTGCTGTCCACGTCGGGGTCGTCCGGCTGCCTCTCGCCGACTGGAGGCACTGAGGCGGTTTCCTCTGGTTTTGACACGACAATCTCTCTGGAGGAAAACACAGGCAGGCGAATGAACAAAACAGAGGACACCAGGCTTAAGGCCCAATTATACTCTACTTTAAAGACGGAGTCGGAGACGGACAGAGCCTTCTGTCCGTACTCTGCGTTCATTTCGTGTGTTTTCTGAAAGTTTTCTGAAATGCAGCAGAACCACATACACTCACACATTTGACTCTCTACTGCCCACTGGTGGATGTGTTGCTTAACACATTCACTGCCAGCCGTTTTTCTTTTACTGTAGGTAGCTTCTGCCAGAGGGTTTTTTTGAGGATTCTGGCTCATCTTTCAAGAGCCGAGGATTCTTTTCTGCTAAGATTTTGTGAACACAAAATATCTCAAAAGAACTAATAGAATGTGTGCTTTCTCTGTCTAAAAGAGTTAGTTTGTAGAGTTAGTAGTTATGTAGATATTAGCCGTTGAGTACAGCATGGTTTCAGCGTCTGAGACTGAAAGCTGAGATAATCGCAGTTTTGTGAAATTCAATCAAACAGGCAGAACAGTCACTTTAACCATTTATTTTTGGCATCAGTGAGACATCAGACATCTAAACAATATAGTTCTGAACCCCCTCTCCTTCAAACTCCTCCCTCCGTGGGCGTGTCTCTGGTGGCTTTCAGCAGCGTTTGTCACAAGCGAGTTTCTTCTGCTGCTGCTGCTGCTGCTGCTGCTGCTGCTGCGAGTTTGAGCAGCCTCCCTCCCTGGCGGCCCCCTCGTCGGCGAGTCTGGATGGGGCTGCTCGTTTCTTGGGTTTTCGGTTGAGAGCTTTGATGAAGCTTTGTGCGATTCTAGGCTTTATGCTGCGTGTTTCAAAGTGTGTTTTGCACCCAGTCTATTTTTGGAACCCCCCACCGTTGTGCGCCCGTGTGCACCAGCGCGAAAGCGTTTTCGCCTACAGTATGAGAATGAGGCTCGTTCGTTTTCGGTTGTGAGCTCAGCTGGAATGAAGCTGCTTGCGATTCCTTTCTGCTGGTGTTTCAAAGTGTGTTGCACCCATAATCTATTATGCAAAAAAAAAAATTGACGTATCAACTCGTCATTGGCAGTCAACCGTTGGATTTTTTTTTGACGTATCAACTCGTCAATGGCAGTGAACGTGTTAACATGATACCAACGTGAAACACGCATGGAAGTATGTGGGCAGTGACAATTACACCGTTTGAAACGGACACATTTATTTTCATATGAAAATGGAGTATAAATTAGCTTTTAGACAGAGAGTGGCCTTTTACATTTTTGAAGTTCCTCATTTAAAAAAAAGAAAATGCTTTATCAGTGAAATAAGTGAAGTAAAATCTGCAATGAAAGCAGCCCCACCCTGCCTTAAACCCTGCCCCACCCCGCCTCAAAGATCTTTTAACTCTAAATGTCATTTGTCTGGTTTCAGTGGAGAGATTTAGTGTCAGATGGCTTAAGAGCTGTTTCACAGGCTTTTCCACCAGGACAAGAACAACATTCTGGAGGAAACGCTGAATACTTGTAATGTTTTGTAATTGATCGATCGATCTATCTCTATATCTATCTATCTACAGTATCTATCTATCTAGTATCTATCGTATAGGACATAAAACACTGGCACAAAATACCGGCGTGTCAGTCCTCAAAAATCCATATCAGTCAAACCTTAGTGGCCACACATCTAGAAGTAGAACAACTGAATGGATAGGCAGACAGTCAGATAGATAGGCAGACAGTCAGTCAGATAGATAGGCAGACAGTCAGATAGATAGGCAGACAGTCAGATAGGCAGGCAGTCAGATAGGCAGACAGTCAGATAGATAGGCAGACAGTCAGATAGGCAGACAGTCAGATAGATAGGCAGACAATCAGATAGATAGGCAGACAATCAGATAGATAGGCAGACAGTCAGATAGGCAGACAGTCAGATAGATAGGCAGACAATCAGATAGATAGGC